>NC_139246.1:68293029-68893029 GCF_977018435.1 Lepisma saccharinum | reverse complement strand
TAGATTTTTTAATTTTTCATCGAAAAATTATGAAAATTTATATTGCAGTTTTGTCATATTTTGTAAATGTTGCCAAGAGACTTCAGCATTTTCCCAAAGACTGTAGGAAAAGATAAAGGAAAGGGATGTCCGACGCATAAAATATGTGTGAAATTAAAACATCCAAGCAAGTGCATGCTAACAAACTTCAAACTATGAAAATATATTTTAATGGTGAAAAATTGCATGTGATTTTCGAAATATGAATCTGATAATTTTTTTTTTATAAAGTGGAGATATGGAACGATACGATCCCACAGAAAGAAAAAAAAGTAAACCGCCTCCTGTACTCCAACTTTTTCAATGGACATAATTAGTTATTAAGGTACGGATATTGATAAAAGATATTTTTTTTTAACCCTTAAAAACAATGTTAAACCTGATATCATGTCAGTTTCCCTTTAGTTAGAATCTAGAAACACTTTCTATTTTACATTTTTGTTGCGTTATTGGCCTCTTTTGGCTTTTAGTTTATTTGTCAGTAGTTTTATCAGGTTTGTTGCATTTGTATTTATTTTTGAAGTTCACTTAACTCCTACCCTATTTTTCGTGCTTTTTTAAATGCATTTACAAGTAAAAGTTAAATTCTTAAAATTCTTGGCAAGGTCCTATTAGCAAATTCACCATGAATCGAAAAAATGTTCTATGGAAAAGCATAATATTATTTATTCTTAACTAAAATGCTTGACAGTGGATTACTTTGTGTGAAACCCGCTTTGAGGGTCCTTGCTGGACAATATTATATTCAATGTGTGGTTTTAAAGTAAAATTAGTAACATTATTAAAATTAAATTATAATGTGGTGTACGCGAAGCGTAACTTAATTTTCGGATGCTGGCTGAGTTCAATATCATAGACGGCCGGCCCACTCTGAAAGGAGATGAATTGGTTGACTTGATGTATTAAGTCGACTTTATTCACAGTAAGGTTAATCGGAATCGGACCTACAGTTTACAGTATAATCCGAAACACTATGTGCCTCTACCTGAAAGGAGATTAGTTATTTATAAAGAAAACCTTGAAGTATATTTCATGTAACCTTGAAGTAAGGAAAGAAAACTACATCATCTCTTAGTTGCTGTTTTCAACTTTGCTTCAATTGTTTCAACCAACAAACATCGAGTTATTAAAGTACTTGGTCTTTTGTAATTGATGAAAGAAATAAGGTTTCATTTTTACAGGGTAAATTATTTTATATTTTTCTTTTATACAATTATTAGGTCACTTTAAAGATCATCATTTGATTTTTTTAGGTCACCATATTCCGAGAATAAGTCATCATGTTTAATCCTACAAGCATCCCTCCGCTGTACTAAAGACTCCTGCAAACACCTAAAACTTTGCACATCAGTTTGCACTACACAACTCTCTTGGCTCTCCCTGGACACGACGGAACGCCGCAAAGCTTCATATCTAACTCACGACATTGCCCATTGAAGACGGGATCTCTCGGTTCCGCTCTTCTGCTGCGAACAGCGCTTTCACACGCTTTGAGATTCTCCTCCGCCCATACGCAGAACTTTCTTGGCATGGCCCCTTCCACCCAATGTGTTTTGTCGACATCGGCTGTGTCACGTGTTCCGCTCAGTTATTTTAAGTGGCCGCAAGTGTGTCTCAGTGCTTACTGCCTTGCTAACTGATGTAGCGCTCACGTCTTTCATCTGTGAAATTTCGTGTGCATCAGCAGGTTTGTGCGCACGGGTGCTGTCATCTTTTTTGTGCATGTACATATTCAAGCCCCGTGCCAGGTACGCTGGTACTATTCTTCGTTGTGAGATGGCTTTCCTTCGTTTGCTTCATTGTGTTCAAGCCCCGCATTCGGCGACAAACAGTCTCTCGCGTTGCCATGTGACCATCGCTCGACGCTCCGCCCTACAGCGGCCATAGCTTTCAGCGTGTGTGCTTAGAAGGTGTAAACAGAAAAACAAACCCACGTGTGCTGTGGAGAGTTAACTTCGAGGTGTTATGGCCTGTGTTTTCCGGCCTTTATAGTGTCTTCGTGTTTTATTCAAAACTAATTCATACTTTACTACTACACGATTACTTCATATGCCTCAGCACTTTCCTTGTTAGTGCTCAAAATGTTGGAGTACACAAAAGGTTTCACCCTTAAGTTTATTTTTTTTTCTGCAGACACTCAAATCTTTTACGTACTTATCTAACCTACATGGGAACAGTTGACCCATATGTAATCATGTCTTCTGAAATTCGCAAGAACACTGATTTTGACCAAGTGTAACAGTTTTTCGAGATCCGGTCGCCATTTCGAATTTCTTACAGTGAGGGAGGAAACCGAGACATCAATGCTAACGGAGAAAACCTCATGTCTCTACAACCATCTTTTAGAAAGTAACGAACAATAAAAAAAAATGGCAATTGGTGTTTAGGCCAAACCCCCCTCCTCCTTGAACTTAATAACAATAAATTTGGTATACGTATTCTGAATTACCAAATTCGACAAAGAGGTCAACGGGGGATTTTTTTCCGGTCGACATTTTTATGATTTTCGAATTTTTATGGGAAGAGTCGCGGAATTTTGAAAGGCGATGACAGAGCCATCTATTTCGCTTGTATAACTTTAAAGGGTAAGCTATTGCACAAAATTTTGCAAAAAGTTATTACGTAATGTGGTGACTCAGAACGCCTGCCAATTGGGATTCAAGATTCCAATATATGATTAAAAATAATACGATTTGTATAATCATCGTATGAAAATGCGCTACGAAGTAGCTATTTAAGCTATTGAATTATTTTGGTTTTAAAAAACTTCATCTAAAAATATCATTAGTGTCTACTATTATCAGTCCTTATTCCTATCGCAAAGGAGCTAAAAGTGGCACAAAAGAGAAGCAAAATAAAACACAACAATACATTAGTCAATGTACTGCTGATGTTACCTATCCTTACATTATATTTGCATCACTGCCCATCTATCATGAAACATCGTGCTGGTTTCGACTTTGAAATTTTCGAGGATGGGCGGTTTCTCTCGCTGAAGGGTGTATCCTTCGCAACATGATAATTGACAGCCTGAAAAAATACAAAGTCCTGTATTCTTAAATTTGGTAACACAGCGCTTCAGAAACCACAAATAATATCGAACTTACCAACAGTTTCTCTTTCTAAACGAAAACGCTCTTGTGAATTTCTTTAATTCTTTCCCATTCCATAAAGTGAGATACCCTAAACCAGTAATATAATACATAATTAAACAAAAACCGCAAATTGGAAATACGACTATTGATACTTTTTAAAGAGAAACGTTCTGATAATTTTAAAAAAGCGGAATTAATGTACAATTGGAAACAATGGTCTGGTTCTCCTCCTCCTGGAGAGAATTTAGCTCAAATTTCAAAGCCATGAAGCAAATTTCTCACGATTTGTACAATAAAGAAAGATTCTAAAAAATGCGTCTTTTCTCTGATCTGTGTCGAAAACCGATTCGTAAACCCGCTGAAATCTGAAGTTGGACAACTATCATTTTCGAAATGTGATGATTTGTTGCAAGATGTTGTGCTATAGTTTTTGTTCAACCAATCAGAGGAGGCAATGTTAGATATGAGTCATTGTATTACGTAATAACTTGTAGCGAAATGTTGTGAAATAGCTTACCATTGTACGAAATGAGTCAACAAATTACGTAATAACTTGTTGCAAGTGTTGTGATACACATAGATTACAAATCTTTTTAAATACTTTTAAGTTAGTAATCTAATGGAGTAGTTGGTTAGACAGTACCTTATTATAATTTTTCGTCAAGAACGAAACTTCGTTCGTTCAAATCTCACAGATTCTGAACACCCAGTAAAGTGTTGTAATAATGTAATATAGGATTATTTTAAATCACTGTAAATATTTATGCGATGCATTCCTTGGTCATGTTTCTACCCCACTTCTTATTTTTTTTTAATTATTGGTAGTATTTTTGTCAAGACCTTTCAATTCATACAGCTGCCAAAAGTTATGTTAACTCACATTAAATTATTATATTTAATAAATATATGTACTTAAATAGGATGTTGTAATTTATGTGTACCGAGTATTATATCATTGCACAGTAGTTCGGATTCCTGTTTAAACATTTGATCCTGTCCCGATTAGCATATCCGTAAATAAAGAAGAATTAATACAATAACACACACACATACATACAATCATACACACATACACACAAATTTGATCATTTTTGTTTGTGCTCTTCACTGCGGACTTAAAATGTACGTCGGATTTTAAACGATACAACAGCACATATGCTATATCAACGTTTACCCACTTCAGACTTTATGTCGCGTGTTTCATTATCCGGAAATGCTTGACGTAAATCGCATAAATATCAACGCAAGTATCCAAGAAACGTAGATAAGCGTTCTTGTCCTTAATCGTTTACTTTTCGATTTTCTTTTGTAAAGAAATAGGTTTGAACCCTCAACCTTTCATTCGATAAGGAAACACGATCCCTCTACATCACACGGATCACGTTGTTCTAAGCTCGTGGTTCAAAGGACTAAGACATACATACATGTGTTGTGGTGTGAAGTGCAAATTTTTAGGTGTTTGCTGAAGTCTTTAGTAGAGCAGAGGGATGCTTGTAGAATTAAAACTGATGACTTATTCTCGGAATATGGTGACCTAAAAAATCTAATAATGATCTATAAAGTGACCTAATAATTGTATAAAAGAAAAATATAAAATAATTTACCCTGTAAAAATGAAACCTTATTTCTTTCATCAATTACAAAAGACCAAGTACTTTAATAACTCGATGTTTGTTGGTTGAAACAATTGAAGCAAAGTTGAAAACAGCAACTAAGAGATGATGTAGTTTTCTTTCCTTACTTCAAGGTTACATGAAATATACTTCAAGGTTTTCTTTATAAATAACTAATCTCCTTTCAGGTAGAGGCACATAGTGTTTCGGATTATACTGTAAACTGTAGGTCCGATTCCGATTAACCTTACTGTGAATAAAGTCGACTTAATACATCAAGTCAACCAATTCATCTCCTTTCAGAGTGGGCCGGCCGTCTATGATATTGAACTCAGCCAGCATCCGAAAATTAAGTTACGCTTCGCGTACACCACATTATAATTTAATTTTAATATTGTTACTAATTTTACTTTAAAACCACACATTGAATATAATATTGTCCAGCAAGGACCCTCAAAGCGGGTTTCACACAAAGTAATCCACTGTCAAGAATTTTAGTTAAGAATAAATAATATTATGCTGTTCCATAGAACATTTTTTCGATTCATGGTGAATTTGCTAATAGGACCTTGCCAAGAATTTTAAGAATTTAACTTTTACTTGTAAATGCATTTAAAAAAGCACGAAAAATAGGGTAGGAGTTAAGTGAACTTCAAAAATAAATACAAATGCAACAAACCTGATAAAACTACTGACAAATAAACTAAAAGCCAAAAGAGGCCAATAACGCAACAAAAATGTAAAATAGAAAGTGTTTCTAGATTCTAACTAAAGGGAAACTGACATGATATCAGGTTTAACATTGTTTTTAAGGGTTAAAAAAAAATATCTTTTATCAAATCCGTACCTTAATAACTAATTATGTCCATTGAAAAAGTTGGAGTACAGGAGGCGGTTTACTTTTTTTTCTTTCTGTGGGATCGTATCGTTCCATATCTCCACTTTATAAAAGAAAAAATTATCAGATTCATATTTCGAAAATCACATGCAATTTTTCACCATTAAAATATATTTTCATAGTTTGAAGTTTGTTAGCATGCACTTGCTTGGATGTTTTAATTTCACACATATTTTATGCGTCGGACATCCCTTTCCTTTATCTTTTCCTACAGTCTTTGGGAAAATGCTGAAGTCTCTTGGAAACATTTACAAAATATGACAAAACAGCAATATAAATTTTCATAATTTTTCCCTTTCAACTTCTCTCGATTTTTCTGAATTCGTTTCCTAATAAATATTGCCTTGACGAAATTATAGGCGTCACATTATGTGTGAATTGACTCCTTCAAACAGTCAGCAAATTTTAACCTGAGGTACCTGGAGTAGAGGTAGCGTACGTGATTCTCACAAGGGAGGTAGTTGGTTTGATTTCCCACCTAAGTAGGATTTTTTTAGTAGTATATATTTGGATGTAAATTTAATCCACCGTGGTAAGAAGTTCACATGGATCTTTGTATTTCAGTAGCTGAAGGGAAATATTAAGGGAAGTTATTTCGTTTATAGGAACAAGTCACATGCCACGTGGAATGTATAGAATCAAGTTACTTATAGCTACGTCTGTGGAAGTGGTTTCGAATATTGCAAAGTTAGTGGGGAATGTTTGTAAGTCCTGATACTCGTACTTTCTGCTGAAATAAGACACACATTTTTTATACAAAGCAGTGATGAAATAACGATCATTATGAGGTTTTGAATTTTTTGTTTGTCACTCACTATCGTATAAATCCATAAGAATATATTTTATATTTTATTTAAAGCCTCTCAGATGCTTCATGTTGACCAGGCTACTTGTTTATCTTTGTTGTCTCAATCTCTGAGGCATGTAAATAATGCACATTTTTGTGCTATGCAAAACTCTTGAGGAATTCAGGATATATTAAGTTCCATCAGCCTATGGAGTCAGCTGTTTGCATAGTGGACGTTAAAAATCACTATTCTACATGAAGGATGGTCTCCATGGCCTGGGTGATATAGAGGTGAGAAAGACTGAGAAGAGACTGACTTTTTTAATTGGGATTGAGGAAAGAGAAGAGCTTAGGAGAGGAATGGAGCAAAAGTGATGCGACGCGCTGGTCGACCTGTAACGAAGCCTACAGAGGACTTAGTTTATTTTTATTGTTCAAAATTATCTTCATTTATCAGATAGACAGGTAATTATCCTAACCCAGCCATGATTGAGGTTCAAAGGTTCATATAACCCAATGACTGACCATTGTATTTCTAGTTGTTAGTTTTGCTTGTTATGGGTTTAGTTTTTGTTGTGCCTCTCGCAATGCCAAGCTTTAACCCGTCATGTTAATGACGAATGCTCACAGATCGAGCATGTACGACGAATAAGTTACATCACCCATTGATTAATTGGTTAACATTCTTGGCAAGATCCCACGAACTTCACAGTTCTTTACGTGGTGGAGATACGGGCCTTTACGTTTTTTTCAGAAATGAAAAGTTTTGATAACCAGTTTTAAATGAACCCCACACCATTTTTTTTTTTGCTAACTTGTTTATTTTTTTAGTATGTCTTTGCCACATTTGATTTTGAAAATGCATAGGGCTTAAAGGTTTCATTTTGTTATCATTATTTTGGGAAGAATATTTGACGCCATGATAGATGTTTAGCTTTAACATGAGGATGAATTAGATGAAACTTATCTACCTCCAGTCAGGGTACGTCACCCGCAAAATGTAAACCTGCGGAGGAACCTACGAAAATTATGACAATGTTGGTTATGAGGATTAAAATAATGCAGTAAGCTTCAGTAATTCTACACGACCTTTTTTATATATCTAACGTTCCTGTGCATTTTGCTCAGATTGTGATTACCCTTAACATAATAATTAATTAAAAACTAGCATTAAAAGTTGATATTAAAGTTATTCATGAACGAGGAATATAAATTAGAGTTTATTGACTCTGACTCGGTGGCACTTTGTGCATTTTGACGAGTCAAAGCAGAGAGTATGCTTGTTTGAGTCAATATTTTGTTTCTGTTATTATTATTAATTAAAAATCCTTAAAAGTTTAATTTAAATTTGATTTATAACTGACCGTAACTGAAATATGGTTTAGAATGCTTGAACTCTAACTGCTAGGATTTATTGCAACGAGGATATTACATTTTTATAAATATATAGTTTTGGGAACAAATAAGGCTACGAGGACCACTCATTTATATTCTTAATGACTGAAGTCTCCTAGCACCTCATAAAGGGAGCTTAGATTAAGGAGATAATCAAGTTTATACGAGATAGTCACTTGCCTTATGTTAACATAATTTACGAATACATTGCCTCATTATACATTCATGTTAATATATAAAGAGACGAAACGCTAATTATATTCCTCGACACGCTGTACAAATTGGCGTACCGTGATTTAAGGTATAAACCGCCCGATTAATTAAAAGTTCTAGTTGAGAAGTAATAGATGAATAAATAGGCTGCAGTGGAGTGAGATGTCCGTACACAGGTAAGCAGCAGTGACGTGAAAAATTCCGTACTCATATATACATATACTTATGCTTTAAACAGAGTTAGGCTAAGCCAACTTAATTTGAATAACAAGAAGAGAATTAGGAAATCACTTTACACGGCGTGGACGTTTCTCACATATTAATGATTTTTTTGTTATTATATATTTATATTTTTTTTCTTTCTCTGTCCAAAACACTGTTTTGTTTGACAGTTGAATATTTAACCTCAGCACGTTGTAGCTTCGAATGTTAAAAACTTTAAAATGCAGATTGTTTTAAATCTTAAATTGTAATATAATTAAGCCTTGTTTCCATAGTAAAAACCATTTTAGTTTAGTTCTTCGTCTGAGGAAGACTCAGGGTTGAAACATTGAAACATTACCTCTTAAGTGTTTTTATCTTAATATACTGCCTTGGTCAGCAACTTAGTGTTTTTAAATCTTAAAATATGAATATTGTAATTTTTGCTCGAAATTACGGCATTTATTACAGTGAATGCTCTTGTCAACATGAAGCATCAGAGAGGCTTTAAATAAAATATAATCTTATGGATTGATACGCTATGAAAATATTTATTAGTAGTTTCTCATCGCATCGGCCTTCGTCGAAATAACCATTTGCATATGTTATATGCCGATTGACTCTTAGTTTTCGAAGCATGGCCAGATGGTGGTAAGGGGGTTTAACAACAGTCATTACAAATGAACGGACACAAAATTACCAATCTTAGTAATTTGACCTCATCAAACGCTCTCGTTGGTTACGGTTATGCACTACATACGTAACTTTATCACATAACTGAATATGTCTTCTTTTTAAGTGTATAGCAGTAATCAATAACTAAGGTGACAGTGGTCAATATAAATTATACGTAATTTAAATAACGTTACATTTTGCATCCTGAATACATGTATGTGATTTGTGAATTAATCATGAGGTGTGTTAGCAGAACTTGTGAATAATAACTAAAAATATAAAAATAACCTTAAATCCTGGGAATCTGCAACTTCTAACGGGGGGAAATGCGCTGATGGGACGTCCTTCAAGTGTGAATCGGATTCATTTTTTAAAATATTCTAAAATCAACGGTCTTTGTTCAGCATACGAAAAAAATATATAGGAAAGGGTGGAATTTGAACCCGCAACCTTTTACGCATGACATAAAATAAAGTTAGCAGCGTCTAATAACAAACTGCTTTACGTTAACTTTACGACGATATGGCCTTTACCCGGTATCGCTCTCGCCTTCATGTGTCACGCGATAACTCGCGTATTAGATTTTTTCTAACAACTTGTTTTTTTCAGTTATCACATAATATTTGCAAGATATATTTTATCCAACATGTTTTATTAAACATTGAAATCATTTTACATTGTTACAGCATTCTTCTTTATGAATATTTAAAACATTAATGCAAATAAGCACATTAAAATACAATTTGTTATTGATATAAATTCAAATTCAAAATGTTTTATAATTGAGGATGATTCAGATCAGATTCAGAGTCAACTTCTTTTGCAGCACATTTACGGCAAACATAAACAGTTGTTTCTGTATGTTCTTTACACATTGGGGAGGAACAGTTACTACATGAATGATATGTGAATCGATTCTTTCTTTTGGGACAATAGGCACATCGGGACTTTTCCTCTGATTCAATAGTTCTCTCAGTTTTCGGCAGACTTTCAATGATTGCAATACTTTTTATTTTCTCCTTCAGACGAAGTGATACATTTGGAACTGACATCCGTCTCATCATATGTGGTTTGTGAGCATCATACGTAGTTGCGTAACAAATTTTCTACGAGCCAACAAGTCGCCTGTATTTGTTTTTTAAATTATCTGAGCATTTATTACTCCAATGGTGAGAAGGCTGAAAAATATTGTGATAGGCCAGCGATTGTTTATTCTTGAAACAGAATATTCAGATTTCAGACGATCTACAACATCCACTCCTCCTTTTGTGAGATTGTAGAAAGTAATCACTTCTGGCTTTTTTGCCTCTCCAGAGTCAGGATCAATGCCGTCGTCATTATGCATGGTGGATATCATCATAACATTTTTTTCTGTTTCTGCTTTGGCACATACTAAGAGCAGGGGAGACAATTATTAGATGGTTTCTCTCCAAACGCAAACATTCTGCTCTTTCCAAGCCTTTCCTTGACAGATAAAAATTCCGGCGGAATTTCTCTTTTATTCAATCGAAGAGTTCCTACTAGTGTCAACCTGTGGTTGGTGTACAGTTCATTAGCTAGAAGTATGGAGGTAAAATAATTGTCCATGGTCACATTCCTTCCGATGTTGTCAATTGGACGTATTATTCGCAAGACAACGTTTTGTGCATCATAGGGAACTTGGTAAGGCCCAGATGGTTGTTTTCCTGCATAAATTTCCATATTTAGAGTGTAGAATGTTCTAGCATCACAGAGTGCATATATTTTTATGCCATATTTTGCAGGTTTATTTGCAATGTATTGTCTGAACTTGCATCGTCCTTTGAATGCTTCAAATTCTCATCAATGGTAGGGTAAGCACTTGGCCTGTAACTATTCATGCAGACACTAACAAAGTCATCGAATATTTCTCTAATTGGAGATAAATCTTGCTTCCTTTGTGCTCCTGTAGTGACATCATCAAACCTAACAGCTTGGAGAAGAGTGTGAAATCTTCGTTTGCTCATTGACGCGATGAAAAAGTCTGGTGCAGTTCCATCTGTGGCCCACAACTCATCTGTATTTAGGTGCTGTGACTTCTTTACTTTACCAAGATATAGTACTCCTAGGAATGCTGAAATTTCTTCAAAATCAGTTAGAGGGCAGTCCCGTGTATTACGTGACTAGGAAGGTGCCATTTCCTTGAGCTTTACGTTTGTGTATTGGACAATACGTGTGATTAGAGAATCCGGAAAGAACAGTTTCCAACAGTCTAGCATTGACTTCAAATTCTTGGCCCCACATATCACACCTGGTAACTGTGTGACAATATTCTGTCTGGAGATTTTACTTGGTGGGGCTTTTTGCTTGAACCATATTGTTGAACCATCTTTGCCTCGATACGTATCACGATTCACATGTCTTGAAACAGTCACAGAATCATCAGAATCACTAACTGACTGTTCTGTCTCGGTATGCACTTACTCATATTCTTATTGACCGTCTGTATCGGTTTCCCAACCTGTGTCTTGAGGTCCAATGTCCACTTCTTCTGTGTCTTCTTCTTCCAGCCACATCATGTACTGTTTAGTTTGTTTGTCAGACATTTTACTGCTATTCTCTTCAATAACACAATGCCAAAAACAACAATCATCAGATTGGAAGAACCAATGCACCTTTCCACTACACTGTACACAGACGGAATAATAAATGAAAGCGGTATTTCCCAAAGGAAAACTGTTGTACAGTCATTCGCTGGAAATGTGACGCGATAACTCGCATGTTAGAAAAAATCTAACAATCCACTCAGTAGGATCAAAGCCCCTACTACAAGGTTTCGCTTTCAATTTCAATAACATTTGCTACAGTGTTGACAAGTAGAGACATGGAAGGAGGCATTTTAGCCTTAACGCATTGTTACCTCCAGTAACAATCTCGAAATAACAAAAGTTTTGCCATTGTTAGATTCTATCTAATAGCGCGAGCGATTGCGGGTTTTAATAACATTTTGACGTTTATGAAGACTCCCGCCTTCCTGTGTTCAAAGCACAATATCTCGACAAGTCTTGAATATATATATATATTTTAGAACTATTCAATATTATGCATGGCATTGTAAATAAAATGTCGCATAAACTCTTCACAAATTTGCTCTCTTCTGCACAAACGTGATGGCAATATTCTCCAGGTGGAGAAAAACTGTATTCAGTGTTTCAAACTCGTCTAATTTCAATTCCAGCAAGCAGAATCGTAAAAATTACTCAAGGTTATTTTTCAAATGTATTATTTCTGTTTGATTGTGTTTTATAATAGTGATTTATAGTTTCTAAGATCATGGAAAGTGAAAAATTGAAAACCTCTCACCACAGCGTTTGTCGTCTAGTGCCAGGACAAACTTAAAGTTGTTTATTTTCACCTGTAGTGGTGAATTAAGCTGTTGCGAAGAATATATATTGAATCGTAAACAAGTTTAGACGAATGTTGCTTTCGTTCTTTTCCACGATAATCAGTGTGAAATATTATAAGTTGGTGGCATATGCGTGACATAGTTAAACATTTGCAATTCTATATGGTTAAAGGACAACATAAACGCAAAATTATGTCGCGTGTCTGCTACTAAAAAATGCATTTGCGTTTAACTTATAACAATGTTAAACAAACTTTAAATCATAAAAGTAGTGTAAAAGTATATACAACCAGGACGAGAAAGTATGAACCCCCCTCAGGCAGATTTGAATACACTTAAAACTTGCTCAACATGCCCATATGAGCTTTTTGCTCAAGTGTGGAACCCCGTCTAAACCAAGATTTTTGTAAAAATGCCCTCGGGAATTTCCTGAGAAAGTATGACCCCCCTCAGATTGATTTGCCTACACTTATAAAAGGCACTTCTGTGAGATTGTTGTCCATAAATATGTTAAAAATATGCCCCTCTTGATATTTTTTTTGCCCACACCTAAAACTAAGCCCCCCTCACCCACACCCACCCACACCCACACACACCCACCTATATTTACTTCTGGTTTAAGTTCAATTGGGCACCAGGTTCAATTTGTTTATCTAATATTAAAACAATGCAATAAGCAGAGCTCTTCTAGAATTGCTCTGTGACTCTCTCATTTCTTACATCATAAACATATGATTTTTCACCTATGAGAATAACACTACATATAGTGTCATCAGGGAGTGTATTGTGGAATTCACAGATAATTTTAATGTTTGTCCTGTCATTAACCACAACTTGTTTTCTTTTTGAAGTGTTGATGACAAACATGGGTCTCTGTGCTTTGAATTCATCTGGTGTGTAATACATGTCAGTATTGCCAGTAGTGACCCTTTTGTATGCTGTAAATGCTTCATATAATTTAAGGAAATGATCCTTCGACATGTCTAAATTATAATTTTCTCTAGGAAATACCTCATTTCTGCCATTTTTAAGATATATGTTCTTGATGTTGCAGTTATCAAATCTACTTGAATTTTTTTCCTGATTATTGTGTCTTCCAGTCTGAAACAGAACCACAACAAAATCCGGCATGTCATATTGTATACTGGAGAATGAATTTGTAGCATCAAACTCATAATAAGTACCAGCGGCAGGCTTCTGTACACATTGATATGTATAAAATTGTAAAGGAATCTGTGGATTTTTTAGAATATCTGCTTTGTATTTAAGAACATAACTGGCTTCATATTCAACAACCGGGATTCTTAGCTCCATAGTCTGAATAATGCACTTGCCCTCATCAGGTAGGGTATTAGGCATAGCTTCCCCTGTAGAGTTTAATGCACTGTACCTCATCAAAGCATTATTATCATTGGCAGCTCTTCTAAATGTGATTCTTAAACCACCCTTCCACATAATATCTTTGTAATCTGAAAAGAATCCTGGCAACAGGCGCATGGGGAAGAGCACTGTGTGGCTCTTAGATATAATTTTATCACCAGCCTCAAATCCACCTATTTTGTAGTATGATGCCTCGGTTTTGGATAATTTTAGTGTGGCCAAAGCTGTGGAGGTAATGCCGGGATAATCCACTCTGTTTATAACAACACCATGCTTTCTAATCTCAATTTCAGAGAACAGATGCGCACAAAATTGTCTACCAATCTTATATTTGAATTTGCCGGATAATATGTTCCATCGAGCTTTACAACATCAAATTTGATGTATAGATCTGCTCTGTGGGGTGTATAAAGCCATCCCCCACATCAAGATCAACCTCAATCTCTGTGTTGGGTTGATTTAAATTTGCAAATGTCCTCCTGTTTGGAGGGAATGATTGTAGCTCATAACTCTCAATATTTTCCATTTTTTTTGTATGTATTTTTATTTAAATATTAATCTCTATGATTGCAGTTGTTGTGGCTCCAGCAAAATCAACTAATTCTTCTTTTTCATTAGTGACCATCAATTCAATGTTATCTATTCTATTATGGCACACAGGAATATATAATGTTGGGGATGGAGTGTAGATGATTGGCTCCATGAATTCAGAATTAGGTTTAAATGTTGCAATGATGCCAGTTGGTTTGTGAGTGCCTATGCCATTTGATTTGGTGATCATACCCTCAGCCACATTACAGTGAATATTCAGAGTCTCTATGGCTAAGAATTTAGGTATATTAATAGCAGTGTGTTTGATGGCTGGTTCAAGTTTTGTGTTGTTCTCAAAGCCTAACAGCTCTCCTATAGTACCCAGATCCACTGTTTCTGTAGCAGATACAATCTCTACTCTGTGAGTGACAGAATTTTGAGTTAATACTATACGTCTGGGTAATTGAGCATTTAGAGTGGACAGATTATATTGCCCTGGAGTGATGACAATTTTTTGATCCCCTACTGCAATTTTGTTGTTGTGGTGTGTAATATTAGGGATCAAGTACATGCCATAAAATGCTCTGAGAGCTATTGTTTTGGGATACACTATATCATCATGTAATCTAAGTTTCAATATTGAATTTTGGCTGGTGAGATGGAATACCCCCATGATGTTTCAGATACCACAGGGCTTTTTGAAAATTTTCAATTGATGGTTTATTTATTTGAGACATATATCTAAGAACAGATAAACAAAATGTCCACAATTAACATCTTTGAAGTTTTGAACACGGGCATTATTGTAATAAAGATTAGCTGATTTTAGATATTTTATTAAATTTTCAGGTGGAACACCTCCAAATGAATCAAACACAAATGCCTTATTGTTTAAATATTTAAGATAACAGATCCAGTGTGTGCCCTGATTTTTGTACTTATCCAAATTAACAATGCCACACTCTTTGTTGAGTGGTTGCTCTGGCAAAGAATCAGACATGTACACACCTCTAAAATTTTTGATGCCCAGTGGCTTGATTAAAGCTTCAATATCTTGGTTTGTAAGCGGCTCTTGTTTTTTTTAAACTTATTCATGGCTCTCTTAACACCTTTGCCTTGTTTCTCAATGGCCAGGTTATGGCGCTTTAATTCATCTAATTCTGCCTTATTCTTTTTGGCATCTATTACTGTTTTTGCTATGGCAGCTGATCCCCCAGCCAAGCTCCCAACAGCCCCAAGTGCTGCTAAGATGGCCGGGATAGTAAATATAAAACCCCCCACATGTGATTTTTTTTTAGATTGTTGTATTTTTTTTAATTGGGGGTACTAAGCAACAATTTCATACCATGTCCCTTTGCAAGACAAGAATTTTTTTTCTTCCGCTGCTTTTTGGTTAAAAGGCTATCAATAGTTTTAAGAGATTTAAGACCTGCATAAGGTATTTGATACATAACACACTTGGCCTTCATTCTAGGTTTATTATATACATATTCACAGCCCCCACCCCAGTTTTTGTTTGGTGTTCATAGCTATGGTGGTCCCCAATGCTGCTATTTTTTCACTTAAAGAAGCATCTTTGCTTACAAATCTACCAAATGCAGCCTCTTCTAATTTTTTGTCTGCAACATGTCTCTTGTCAAGATCAGAATGTGTGTTGTATGCTATGTCATGGTCTCTACAAGCAGCATCTAGGGGATTAACACCAGGATCACCTCTGTTTAATCTATGGTCCAATTTTGTGCCTGGACCACAATACTGATAGCCTGGAATATGTAGTTCAAATGGCAGCTTGTTTATAATGTCATTAACCAACCCCCGGCCTTCAGAAATATTCCAAAATTTAGGTGGTAGAGTATTAATAATTTTTATAAGATATCCAATCCCCTTAGTGTCATTCACTATAAAATTAGACAATTTTGTGCTTATCATGTCCATAATTCCAACCTTTTCATTGTAAAAATTGTGGTTTCCAGCATTTTCCTCCCCAGCTATCACCAATAACCTATCTACAAGTTTCCTGACATCATCAACCCAGACAAATTCTTTAGGCAGGGTGTTGTATTGTTTGATTCCACTGCCAGTCTTGATCTGTGACCATATGGGCTTGATTAAATTGTTATATTTTGCTCCACTGCTAGACTTGACTCTTTTTTGTGTGGGATCATTGTTCTGGTATAGAGCATCTGATTTTATTAATATTTCTTTGTAATGTTCATAATCTTGATCTGTATAGCTGCCAGGTCTCTTCCTAGTCATCAGTTCCCACAATCCAGGTGTTCCGAGATACTTAACAAAAGCACCTCTTTCTCCAAGATGAGATTCTGAATATACAATGATATCATCTCCCATAAATGTTACTCTGAAATTGCCAATTCTATGTATGATGCTACCATCACGCTCTGTGTCAGCATATAAGCCAAAGACCTCATCTTTGTTGTCTTTAGGTGTGCTTAAATATTTTTGAGCAAGAAGACCCAATTCAATAGGATCCAGAGTAGCTTCAATTCTTCGAGGAGCAACAGGACTAGGTGTATGAATACTGGAAAGTGGGGTGATTGGATAATCTAATATGTTCCTTGCAGCTACAGGTACAAGCTCTGTGATCAAATTTTGATTTTGCTCTGTAACAGTTTTGATATTTTTACCTAATTCACTAATAGCATCAATAATAGGCTGTTCTGTTTGTTTGTGTTGTTCATAAATTCCTCGGTTCTGTGATTTCCATCAATTAAATCTTTTTATAAGATAATCTCTTAATTTAAGATCATCAATGATTGGCCTTTTCATGGTTATTTATATATGTTTCAATGTCTAGAAAATTGTTGATTTTATTTCTGTATTTGCCACTATTGGGTTTTCTTGTCATATCAATTGTGTCAAACCCATAACTGTCTTGATTCCAGCACCTACTGCAAAACTTGAAAAAATCATTGTAGCTCAAGTCCCCACCTACATATTCATCATGTATGTGTTTGAGGTTTGTATGATCTTGATGAAACACACATATAAAATTGCTGTTGTCTCGGATCAGTTGCTTCGGTATTCTAGAAAATGTCTGTGCCAGGTAGAAGCAATCAATGTTTTTGTGTCGGCCCTGTGTTGAAATATCCTCTAACACAACAACAGAATTATCGAGACATTCATGAAGTGGCTTAACATCTGGTTCAAAAGTGGCAATATCCAGTCCATCATATAGCTTCATCAACTGCTGATATTTTAATTGTTCCAAGCTCTTAGAGAAAACATACAAGTGCCTGTTTTTCAAGTCTAACCAGTTGGGTGCCAATAAAAAAATATCAATCATTAGTGTAGTTTCACCACAAGCTGATGGCCCAACAATAAGACATCTAATATTTTCAGGCAGCAACTTGCCATTTCTCTTAATCTGCTTTTCAGGTTCTGGCAGCCTTTTATAATATCCCAGGTGCTCATATTATCACTTTGTCTGCATCGATCCAGCTGTGTTCTGGAAGTCCTAGCCATTTGACAAATAACTTGTTGCCTTTTCTGCGGATGATTTTTTCTAAGAGATATGTGTCAGGCTGTTTAGTTTTCCTGATTTCTTCTTCATAGAATCTGCCTTTGAGAATTTCTCCTCGGTGATCTTTTATTATATATGTGTTAACGGTCCCAGATTTAATTTGAACCACTGTAAATAATTCAGTGCTCCAGTTTCTTGTAAAGCCTCTTTTGAATAAGTGCTTATATTTGCTGATTATTACTTGATCACCCATCTTGTATTTGGCCTTTCTTGTTGTTGGCTGGTATCTAGGATAATAAACAGTTTTGATCAATTTTTGCTCATCAGATGAAGTTACTTCAGAGGGTTTCATGTTGATTGTGGAATGAACCGAGTTGTTATATCTATGTAGAAGTTCTGGAAGAATATTAATCCATTTATAATAACCTTGAAGTGTAAATTGTTTATACATAAGATTTTTTAGAGTTTTGTTGAATCTCTCTACAATTGAGGCCTTGAGATCACTGTAACTCGAGTAATGTTTTATTGACTGGCTTTTAATAAATTGTTGGAACACAGAATTATAAAATTCTTTGCCATTATCTGTTTGCAAATAGCGCGGTGATCTTCCACTCTGATTGATGATTGTCCTGAAGGCTTCTGTAACACATTTTCCAGTCTTGGATTTGAGTGGCACAGCCCAGGCAAATTTTGAAAATGTGTCTATTACAGTGAGTAGATACTTGTAGCCCTTGTTGATTTTGTCTAAGTTTTTCAGCTGTCCACTTGCCATCTCAATGAAGTCGCTCTGCCATAAATCATCTATGCCTTTTGTGACTACTGGCAGTCTCTTATAATTATGTCTGGCTTGTCTGTGTAATTCATCAACAATATTTTGTCTAGACATAATATGAAAACAAGAATATTGCAACTATGAGGTGTTCAGCAGCTGATGCTACAGGATTTTCTAAATATAATTTGTCTCCTATTTGTATATGAAATTCCAGAGAGCCATCATCTTCAGCAAAAGATGTTTCTAATGTATCGGGATCTGTAAAATCTTCTAACTCTACACTGGTGATTTTTGGTTTGTTGTCAGCATTTGTTATTGATAAGGTGGGGTAGTGGTGTACCTGCGGTTGAAGCCAATATTTGATCTTGATTGGTCTCAGTGTGACCCCAACAAAAAACAGGTATTAAAATTGTGCAGGGGACAGCATATATATTTTGCCACCTGGTGTAAATGGTGAATCATATTCTTTGTTGGGGATGTTGTACAATTCAAGAATTACTTTATATTTTGGATTCTCAATTATGCCTGTCATTTCTTTTTCTGCTGTAAGCAATCTGCTTGTTACAGATTCAAGGTGCTCATTGATGGTCCTAACAACATCATCATGGCCTTACTTGATTTTTATGTCCACAACAAGTTTTTTGTATTGTTGCACAATCTCTTGAAGCTGCGTGGCAAAAACAGACAGAGCATTTGCTTGATTGGATTACATGGTCCCTAGCTGTTGCTTGATATTAGCTACAATTTGCTGTAAATTTTCAACAATAGTTAATTTTGAATTTTGAGCAGTAAGATCATGGACTTGTCTTCTGATATCCTCAAACAGGGCATGCAGTTCATTAATATGTTGATTAGTTGGTAGAGTGGCCACTGTCTGAGTAAGTTGTTTGATTTCTGTCTGGATATTCTTGATATCTTCTGCTTTCAATATGCGATTCACTGCCCTCTTTATATTTTTAAGTTCCTGTGATGTAGGGAGATTTGATACAGTATTTTGCAAAGATTCAAGTGCCAATTTCACATTATTTAATTCAGAAGCATCAGCCACACCACACATAGCATTTTGGAGCAGGGCTATATCTGCCTGAGTAGGTGTTGATTGTTGTAAAATTTCAAGTTTTGTTTGGATATCATCGATCAAGTGATGAAAATGAGATAGCTCAAATTCAGTGTTGAGGTTTTCAAGTTTTGTGATTTGTTGCTGGACACGGACAAGGGTCTCTACAATACCAGGCAGGCGGGATTCTTGTTCATTTGTCAAATCACTTTGCACTGCTGCTATTGTACCCTCAAGATGGGTTATGGTACTTTTAATTTTTCCAAAATCTTCATATGTTTCAAGTTGCAGCTTAATGTTGGCAACACTCCTAGTTATTGCACTCAAAGCATCAGAAGATGGCAAGTTGTTCATAAAATTTTCAAGTGTCTCAATTTTTTCTTTAACCTCGGCTATGGAATTGTTCAGAGTGTCCAGATTAGGTATTTGGAGTGAATGAATCTGTTCTTTTAGAGTGGAAATCACTAGATCAAAATCTTCTTGTGATTTTATGCTTTTGACAATTGTTTGGAGCTGTGTCTGGACATTATTTATCTGCTCTTCCAATTGTTGTTTCAATTGCTCAGAGTTGGTGGCCTGGGTCTTAAATTTGGCTTGAAGAGCTGCTACAGCTTCTTCTAAACTTTGAAAATTATCCAATGTTGCCAGATCAGTATATTTCTGAAGCAGAACTTTGAGTTCAGAATCAATTTTAAGAAGAGGGTCCATGCATTGTGATTGTAAATTTGTAATTTATAGATGAAGACTGGCATTCAGTGTGGTTTGTAAAGCTTGCAAATCACTTCTTAATTTCTTGACTCTGACATCAAGCATCAGAATCTCATCACTGTGATTTTCTTGCCATGTATGGCCAAACATATCATTAGGCATTTTGTTTTAGTGGTTATTTATTATTGAATATCAGATTCTTAATTCTATAAAAAAAGGTATAAGCTTGTCATATGATCCCGGGACCTCAATATATAAGCAGTCACCAGCAGAAACAGTATATACAGTGCCAGAAATCATGTTTGAGTGCTTAATTCTATAAATATTTCTCCCTACTGATATCTTGACATTACCCTCAAGGGTTGTAATAAATTGCAATTGACCACCTACAGGTAATTGGTAATGATTTAAATTATTGTTAAATATGTACAATTTTTAACTGTTTCATCATCAACATCTGTAAGTATGCTGTTCAGATGAATAATTAACAAAGCACTTAGTTTAGATATCATATCAGAAGAGGGTTGTGGTGTTGGCATTTCCATAATAGAATGTTTTTTGAACCCAAATAAGTTCATAGGCATGTTTATTTATTTCAAATCATGCTCTGTAATTGGGCATTGTTTGCCACTTTGCAAATCACAATGACCCCATGGTAAAGTATGTATGCCACATGACAAAATGCATCTCATATCATCATGTGGGTCCAGAGCCACTTTTCTTACAACATTTGTAGTCAAGAAGTGATCCACACTCTGAATTCTGGATTCTGATGTTCTGATTGTGCTACATAATTTGAGGCAATATTTGTAATCTTCAAATTCAAGCTCTTTGTCTACAGTCATTCTGCCAATGCCCTTGGCCTTTTTGGCAACAGCGCCACTACATGTTTCAAAACTGTACATCTTGGCCCTTAACCCAGCAAATGCCACAATAACATCACCAAGTGTCTCATCTTTTAACTTGCCAGGCACCTTTTTGTTGTGGTGTTTAATTTTTGAATCTTCAGTGGTATCAAAATATTTAAACAATTCAGGCTGTGCTATATCTTGATAAACATCTTCTCTTTGAATATCAAGAACAAAACTATCTGTGTCCATGTACATCAGTTTTACACGATCCTTATAAAAAGGCTTCAACACATTATAAAACAATTTTAACATGTGTAATTCCAATATCACAGCCCCTACATAAATAGGCTTATCAAACTTAATCTTTGTTTTTTTCATGTTGAAAAGTGCCATATTTTCATCATAAATTCTTCTGTAATTGAAGTTGGGCATTCCAATCAATTTTTTGCTCCGGCTGGGTTCAGTAATTATTTTAACATCAATATGTTTTCTGACATTTTCAATTGTTTTGCCATACACTGAATTGACAATCAATTTAAACAAGGTCTTATCAAATTGGCTCATTGCAGATGTTCGAAGCTCTGTGTTTGTATCAATATATGGTTTCAACCATCTTGAGTGCCTGAACCTCAAAACTTTTCCAACTTTGGTCACTTGAACACCATGATGCATCAGAAACTGGAGGTTTTTGTAATATAAGACATAACCCTGTTTTGGCTCTAGAGTCATCATCAATTTCTTCTGTTTAGAGCCAGGTGAACACTCAACCTCAGGAATTGGGGGCAGATCAGAAAATGTGTTGTGTAAATTATCAGGAATTGTCAGATCAACCTCTAAGAACAGGCCATAGTTACTGTCATCAAAATCTTTAAGATCTTCAATATTGAAATTTTCAACCCACTCAAGCCCTGCATATGGTAGTTTTTTCATCATAGCATAACCATAGAGGCTGTTGGCATCTACATACAGTATATAATTTGATGGCAGTGCTGGATCATAATCAGGAATATATTTGTTATTTGCTCTGGCATATCTCTGAGAACATTGCACCATGCCTCCTCTTATACATTGTTCCATAAACAGATACATATCTTGATCCTGGATCAGATCCAATTGCATTTTAGTGTTTAAAAACATTGCAGACCATGCTAGGCCCGGAGCACTGTAAAATTACATTGGATCCAGCTTATAATTTTCCATGGAAGATTTTCTGAATGCCTGCAGTATATCAGCTAATAGGGTCACATCAAGTTTTAAATAAGCCTTGTGATAATCACCAAATGTCTTGCATTTGAAATTGTTCCACACCAACTGGGCTTGGTGATAATCTTCATCAGTGATTCCAGATCCTCTGATTTTGCTGTAAAACTCTTGTTGTGGTGGCAGAGAACACTCATCAAATTTAGAAAAATCTGTAACATAATCATATGGATATACACCCTTCCGCCTAATTAATTTCAGGTCCTGATTTGGAAACAAAGCACATGTGATTTTGAATTGATCATCAGATAATTGAGTGGCCAGTGTAGCCAGGCTAGCCGATAAAATTCTGTAAGAATCAAGAAATCTTAAGTGAATAGGAACACGATTAACTTTAATTATTTTGCTAATGTCAATATATTTCTCATTATTTTCAGCTAAAATATTTAAATTCTGCTTGTCAAACCCCTCGTACCTGATCAAATGATGAAAATCATAATTAGATGCACCATGGCAAAATATAGGGATAAATTTTGGTCTCTGGATCTTAATATTACAGCTATTACACAGGGCCATTAAGAATTTACCATCTGTATGAGAATGGTGTTTCACCTTGATATTTATATCTGAAAATTCAGAATCACATACCGGGCATTTTTCTGCATTGTTGAAATCTTTAATCTCTTTCTCTGTTAAAGGCAACATGGGTTTTGATTTTAATAAGATATTAGATGCTATGTCATGGCACTCATTTTCTATTCTTTGTGCAAATTCTTTGATGGCATCTGCTCCCATGTATAAATCTTCTACACTAACAACCCCATCCTGTACAACCACATAATAAAAACTAGAAGGTTCATGTAACTGGTATGATGTAATTGAAGATTCATCAGGTTCTGGGCTACAGAAAGCAAGAGGTTTGAGATTTGATTCAAAATCAAAGACTATATATGCTGGGTGTTCCAACAGGGCTTCAAATTTTTTGAATTTGGCATTTTCACTTGGATTAGGCATCACCATATGAACAGGTTTGTGGTTGCCACAGTATTTCAGATGCTCAATTAACTTGTTTTTTGCAATTTCTGTATTCACTTCCCGAACCCCATTTATAATTTTTTTTACCATCAAATACAGACAAACATCTTCTGCACAACTTGAATATTTTATGAGTCTTTTCTAGTTGTGTTCTGTCTAAAGCTTCAAGATTATGTATCAAAGTGTAATGATAAGTGCCATCCTCTTCAATTAAGAGCAGATCAATCGGAACAGCAGAATCATCATCAAATGTACTGATTCTGAGAGGATCTATCAAGCAATTGCAACGGCCAGTAGAACAAATAAATACATTAATAGATAATTGTTTACCATTGATATTCCTGGCCTTTTTTTAAAATTTATCAATATTCTGAACAGACATTGGATATTCTAAACCCTCCATTGCTTCATCAAAATCATTTTCATGTTGTTTATAATAACTTATTCGCTCAGGATGCCTTGAAACTGGATACAAAGCAGCTAAAATACACCACAAAAAGCATTTCTCATCATTATTTTTTATATTAACCACGGCTGTTTTGTTTTTGATATTGGCAGGTAATGGCAGATATGTAGATCCTTGTAATGGGCTGAATTCAGTAATATTAACATATAACTTGTGTGAAGATCCGCATAGGCTCCATCCTGATTCTTTTGCAGCAAATTCAGAGTGTTTAATATTCAATTGATCTATCAAACTGCTTATTATTTTGTCTGAATTTGCATTTGAATATACCGGTACAGTTTCTGTTATGTGGGGCTGTGTAAATTTTGTGCCATTTGGCTTCTTATATTGTGTAAACAATTTGAGGGACAGCTTATAAGAGCCATTTTGTGCATTTAGAATTGCCTGCACATCAGGATTTATACTGTTCAAAAAATTCTTAATGTCACATCTTGGCTCTGATACAAAACGGTGATCCCTTAATTGGCCGGCCGTTAAAACTGCTATGGATGGGTTCATAGCGTCGCTGCTTTGCTGGTCCAGCATTAACAGGTGTTTCATGCTTCCTTTTCAGACCAGATGTAGATGGTTGTGGGGGCAATGTTGATGACTGTGCAGAACAAGTACCTTTATGTTTATATGTGAAATATTCCAGATTATATTTTCTATGGCATTTAGGGCATATTTTTGTGGGAGTTCTGCATTTGTCTGGATTACAATTCCTTTGATGCTTAGCCCAATTGGGGCTGGATATATTCTTATTGCATTGATTACAATATTTTTGATTTGACATTTTTGTTGTTGTTTATTATATAAGATTTCCTGGGGTCCAAATCAAAATTCTATGCTTAATAAAAAATATCAGTTGGGTTCAGCAGTGTGATTTGTGTGTGTGTGTGTTGTGTGTGTGTGTGTGTGTGTGTGTGTGTGTGTGTGTGTGTGTGTGTGTGAATATTTTTGGCTTTGGTATTTATATAAAATTTCTTGGGGTTCAAATCAAAACTCTATACTTAATAAACCTATGACAGGTTGTCAAAAATTCTGTCTATTAAATCAAATAAATTTGTAATTCAATTTATACAAATCTGCAATATTTTTGTATTTAAAAATATGAGCAGCACTGAAACAACACACCCTTACTCTTCAACAACTCACACAATACTGGCTGATATGCAATGCAAAATCTCTTTATATAGCCTAAGCACAGACCGCATTTAAAGCATCTGAAACAATAAGCCAATCAGAATATAACACATCATCACATCATGTATTAACCAACCAATCAGAAAACAACACATGTCTAATAATTTGTTGCAAAACATGATGCAATATAAATAAACCAGAAATAGGCCACAAGTGGGCCGGAAGTGGACCGGAAGTAGGCAAACCGGAAGTGGACCGGAAGTGGACCGGAAGTGGACCGGAAGTAGACCGGAAGTAGGCAAACCGGAAGTGGACCGGAAGTGGACCGGAAGTGGACCGGAAGTAGACCGGAAGTAAATATGTGTGGGTGTGGGTGGGTGTGGGTGTGGGTTTTATGAGCATCTTGGCTTAGTTTTAGGTGTGGGCAAAAAAATATGAAGAGGGGCATATTTTTAACAAATTTATGGACAACAATCTCACAGAAGTGCCTTTTATAAGTGTAGGCAAATCAATCTGAGAGGCGTCATACTTTCTCAGGAAATTCCCGAGGGCATTTTTACAAAAATCTTGGATTAGACGGGGTTCCACACTTGAGCAAAAAGCTCAAATGGGCATTTTGAGCAAGTTTTAAGTGTAGTCAAATCTGCCTGAGGGGGGTTCATACTTTCTCGTCCTGGTTGTATATACTTTTACACTACTCATAAATCATCTCATTAATGTGAGCATTGCTTGAACCACAAATAATTTACGTGTAATTGAGAATTTCTTTTCAACATGGCGTCGTTTACAGTTATCTTCTGAACGCTTGATTGTGCAAATTTCCTTAACCATTATTGTGTTGATAACCAGGCAATAGCTAGCAATACTTATTCATGTTTGTACGGTAGACCTACTGCACGTTCAAGAAAAATTGGCTATCGGAGACACTTAATGTGTGAAGAAATATTCACTTACAATCTCGCCGAGGAAAGCAACAAGGACACGGTGCCGGCTGAATAACTCTCTCTGAGGATTTTCATTAATGGTCTTGAATTGTATGGTGAGATCCAATTTTGGTGCGGTCATAATTAATTAGCATAATTGCACAACTTCGTGCATTCGATTTAACTACAAATTTCTTCTCTAATTCAGCATTTCCGTACAGTTTCCATTCGATCAGTCTTCGTCCAGCTCATTTCTCAACTTCTGTAACTTGTACAGTTATGAAACAGTATATTATTTTTTTTAACAAACTTTATTTACCACACGTAGCGTGTTGAGGAACAATTACAAACTTGGTCAATTAATGTGAAGCAAACAATAAGCTTAATTTATCATATTTACTGTATTAAAAATTATGTGTTTTATATTGCTGTATCAAACATAAAGGCAATGCCTTTCCTTCATGAGGACATTGGAAGGACAGCTCATGAGAGTAGATGTAATCAACGGGCTCTGCAACTTCAAGTGGGTCTCAGTATTGCCAACCCACCCCAAAAAATTTCACCATATGATATTTTACAGGCGAAGCTAACCTACCTATAGGAGTTGGCAACACTGACTAGTCGCTTCACAAACCTTTTTGTTTTTTAAACATTTTGCCATATGATATTTCACAGACGAAGCTAACCTACAAATAGGAGTTGAAGGCGTAGAATTCTAAGATGATATGTATGCAGTAAGATGAAGAAGAATTATGATGCTAACATGCAATAGCGGTGATTGTGCAGTGTTAATGCCCCCCGCCCCTTTCTTCTCTCCTCTCTCTCTCTCTCTCCTCTCTATCTTCCCCACTCTTCTTCTTCTTCTCTGTATTTTCTAGCATACGCTAACCAAACCTCTTGAGAGGCAGGCCACGGGTCCTCCACATGTATGTATATAAAGCGATTTGTGGGGGGAAGAGGGGGCCAAAATGTTGAACTTACAGCTTAATTAATCTGCATGCATGCTTAATGTATGACTTTTTTGTTTCTAGTTCGACATGAAATACACACAATTTTACTTTTTGAAGTACAGTTAATATTACCTAGTACGGGTTAAGTTGTGACATACAACTAGCGATCGACACGACCACCACACACAGACAAAGAGAGAGTGAGCAAATTCAAAGTGTGATCTATTGTGAAATATACTAACCTCACTCACTCACCCACCCACATATAACCATACAGGTGACTCAAAGGCAGAAAGTGATGCATAGCGTGACAAGCGAACTAAACTAACCTCACCAGCTCACACACACTATACCTTACAGAGTAAGGTTGCTATTTCACTTGTAAGAGCCAACACACAAGATCTATTGCAAGCTAAATTAACCTACGACACAAGCCATGGACACGCCTTCCAGATAGGGTATAACCAACTCACCTCTTGCAATTGTATAACGGGGAAAATTAACCTACAGCTAGTAACACTGTTTTAGCTGCTTTCGACGAGTAGTGCTACCAAACTTACACTTTGCAAATAGGCTAAAGCTAAAGCTCTACAGCTAGAGGCTTGAATACATATACTCCTAGCAGAGTATGCTAACTTACCTCATGTAAGTACGGGTTAAGCTGTGACATACAACTAGCGATCGACACGACCACCTGACACACAGGCAGAGAGAGAGAGAGAGAGAGAGTGAGACAGCTTATACGCAGTTTAAGGTAACTTGCAACAACTATTTCACTCACCTCCTATCATACAATAAAATAACCACAGGTTTTTGATACTTGTTGTCAGAACATGGTGGTTTTTAGACTGTAGATTCAGTCCGATTATTCTATTTTGTGCATGATGCATTTGGAATATTTAATTCTTACAGTATATTTCGTGCTCCAGTAACCTTACGTTCGATTCACGGAAGCTATAACATTGCTGACTTGTTGTCGATGAGTTGTGCAGCTACAGCTGTGAAGTTGTTAATAAGATCCAACACAGACAAGTCCCCCCATCATTGCTTTTCGACATAGTTGTTGACTATCAGTATATCAGTATAGAATAAAATGGTGCCATTTTTCTCTTTCTGTTTGTGAACAAAGCAAATCTACACGCCACTGTTTCGAGAAACAAGACATTTTTTAAAAATTCCCCTGCGCATAACATGGACCACCTATAGCGATGATATAATATAGATCGATTTTAACAAATATAATTCAAAGTTATGTAGTGAGATTTTGGTTTAGTATTTAATCACAGCAGCAAAACAAACTTCACAACTGAAGTTAACTATATTTTGCATACATGCAGATGCAGAAATATACGCCCCCGAGGTGTGCTCTTGGAAGACTATACATTTTTACAATAATAAAAATATTGAACAAGTAAGCAGTGGAGTAAAATCCTTTGTTTTATTTTGATGTGAAGAAAAGTTTTAGTCCATGCATTGATCTGAATCCCCTGGTCCAAAAGAAGAGTAAGCTCCGATCCCATCTGGAGACTGATATGTATGTATATTCAGAAAAACCCAAAAGTTTTAACATCCATGCACATTACCGTTGTGTGATGTTTTATTTATCTTGTTGGCTGAACGCGAAGATGCTCGAGACTGCTTTCGAAATTATTTTCGGTTTCGCTTCACGATACAGCCGTATGCATGTAAAACTAGTATTTCACACACAGGCAGAGGGGTAAAAGGTAACATTTCTCTCCTTCCCTCGCTTTTAACCATCTTCCAGTGTTCGTCTAGATAGCGTGACTAGCAAAAGTATTGAAATCGAAATAAGAATTATCCGTTATTGTCTTTTTTGCATGCATGTTGCGCTGACAGGGAAATAAGCGCTATGCTTTAATAAAGAGAACAACCATTGTACAACTGTATAGGTCCTCGTCCATCTCATGCATATCTTGTGTACAGTTTATAGTGGCATCATATTCCTTCACTCGAGAGACTTGCAAAACAGCTCATTACTAGATCTGTTTTGTCCATATGACAATGTTTGAAATTTTTATGCTGTTTAACCTAACAGCTGAGGGGCCAGGGAATTCCACATTTACCTTTGCTAGTGCAATAAATGTCAATATTTTAAGTTATGCAATAATTTTAACATTATATTCATGTCCATTCCCCAAGACTAGATTTATATACACAACCAACTCGCTCTTGCAATATATTATCTGATGCGACATTGTGAAAGGTTCTCGCATGTTCGCGAAACAGGAAATACCCGTTATAGCTTCCGTGAATTGAACGCAAGGTTACTGGAGCACGAAAAATACCGTAAGAATTAAATATTCCAAATGCAGGCATCATGCACAAAATAGAATAATCGGGCTGAATCTACAGTCTAAAAACCACCATGTTCTGACAACAAGTATCAAAAACCTGTGGTTATTTTATTGTATGATAGGAGGTGAGTGAAATAGTTGTTGAAAGTTACCTTAAACTGCGTATAAGCTGTCTCACTCTCTCTCTCTCTCTCTCTGTCTGTGTGTCAGGTGGTCGTGTCGATCGCTAGTTGTATGTCACAGCTTAACCCGTACTTACATGAGGTAAGTTAGCATACTCTGCTAGGGGTATATGTATTCAAGCCTCTAGCTGTAGAGCTTTAGCTTTAGCCTATTTGCAAAGTGTAAGTTTGGTAGCACTACTAGTCGAAAGCAGCTCAAACAGTGTTACTAGCTGTAGGTTAATTTTCCCCGTTATACAATTGCAAGAGGTGAGTTGCTTATACCCTATCTGGAAGGCGTGTCCATGGCTTGTGTCGTAGGTTAATTCAGCTTGCAATAGATCTTGTGTGTTGGCTCTTACAAGTGAAGTAGCAACCTTACTCTGTAAGGCATAGTGTGTGTGAGCTGGTGAGGTTAGTTTAGTTCGCTTGTCACGCTATGCATCACTTTCTGCCTTTGAGTCACCTGTATGGTTATATGTGGGTGGGTGAGTGAGTGAGGTTAGTATATTTCACAATAGATCACACTTTGAATTTGCTCACTCTCTCTCTGTCTGTGTGTGGTGGTCGTGTCGATCGCTAGTTGTATGTCACAGCTTAATCCGTACTAGGTAATATTAACTGTACTTCAAAAAGTAAAATTGTGTGTATCTCATGTCAAACTAGAAACAAAAAAGTCAAGCATGCATGCATATTAATTAAGCTGTAAGTTCAACATTTTGGCCCCCTCTTCCCCCCACAAATTGCTTTATATACATACATACATACATGTGGAGGACCCGTGGCCTGCCTCTCAAGAGGTTTGGTTAGCGTATGCTAGAAAATACAGAGAAGAAGAAGAAGAGTGGGGAAGATAGAGAGGAGAGAGAGAGAGAGAGGAGAGAAGAAAGGGGCGGGGGGCATTAACACTGCACAATCACCGCTATTGCATGTTAGCATCATAATTCTTCTTCATCTTACTGCATACATATCATCTTAGAATTCTACGCCATCAACTCCTATTTGTAGGTTAGCTTCGTCTGTGAAATATCATGTGGCAAAATGTTTAAAAAACAAAAAGGTTTGTGAAGCGACTAGTCAGTGTTGCCAACTCCTATTGCTAGGTTAGCTTCGCCTGTAAAATATCATATGGTGAAATTTTCTTGGGGTGGGTTGGCAACACTGGGACCCACTTGAAGTTGCAGAGCCCGTTGATTACATCTACTCATGAGAAAATGTATGAGCAGACATATTATTGATCGGGAGCTAGTCTTTCGTATCTCCAAAGAGCAACTTCAACTGCACAATAAATTCACCAATAATAAAAAATCAATATCATTACTGACTGCTTACATATAATATAAATTTCTGCCCTTAGAGTTTAATTATGACAAATATCGTTATATTCCATAGACTTGATAAGTTAAAAAGAACAGCAACAATTGCAAAGTGTTTGTAACTAATGCATGTGCAAACAAATTAAAGCTATTTCAAGGACAGAAAGTGTTCGACTGGTTCAGGCGGTTATGAACATTTGAATCTTAGAACAATATTTCGCCAAGAAACATGTTAGTATAGTGCAGTTTGTTTCTTATTTGTTTAGTTTTATGTTCATTTTTATTAGTTTTCCTATTTAATTTACGACTACGTCCGGAAAAAAACAGAATAAGTAATATTAGTTCACCGCATGTTAGCAGCGCACACTGGGAATTTTGCAACACACTCCTTGACAACTTTTGGAGACAATATAGTACGAGTCGTTTGAGACATATCAGTCAAAAACACAGAATTGCAGATTAGGTGTAATTTTAAGTTTGCTTTTCTATCAAGTATGAAAACGACGTGTAACGCTATCTTGTCTAATATCATTGAATTTCTTAGTTGCAGTACAAATAAAGAAAAAAAAACTCAAATATGTGAAATAATGTAAGTAACTTCCCAATTTCATTATCATGCCATATGTATTAGTTTAAGGGTTATTCTTACTTGACTATTTTGTGAAAACTTGTGTTTTAATATAAAATAAATTGAAATCTAAACTAATATACTTAAGGAATGCTTGTATGTTAATGAATAATAAGGAAAAAACTATTTAGATATTCACTAAGCTGTAAATCAGTAAGACAAACACTTCATTTACACGTTTTACCTTGCACATCGTAGATATCGTAGATATGTGGAATACAATTGCATATCCTCTTATAAAAATCTATCTTGCACTGCAACATACAAGCTTTGTGGCTGTAGGTTTTTGCCACGTCTAAATGTATTTCGTCCTTAAACACGCAGTTCCTCTGTTTTATTGATAGTGCCTTTACATCCGGCTTACTGATAGTAACGTCGAACATATAATGAAATGTTCTCTCTGCCAAGTAATGTCCACTGATTGTCTTCTCCAAATATGATGGATAGTTGTATGGTGAAGTAAAATAAACCTGTAAAAAAATAGGGCTAGCATATATGATTCATTCGTTTTGAAAATGCTATATTTTAACACGTATTACACTTACACACATGAAAGATATATGAAAAGAACCACAAACACACTACATTTGTATTGTGTATTCCAGGTGTCAGCACGAGATCATTATCTTTCCGGGTGTGGCAGTGTGGCAGTACGAGGTTAGTACCTGTCGAAAATGGAGGGAAAGCCAGAAAAGAGTATTCGTGTGCTTGAATATGCCAGATGTTCGCCTGGTATAGCTGTGCAACGTGCTTTCAGAAGAGAGTATGGAAAAGAACCGCCATGTAAACAATGCACTTTGCGGTGGTATCGGCAATTCAATGACACTGGGTTCTTGTGTAAAGGGAAAAACACCCGTAGACCAAAAGTGCCAGAAGAAACAGTGGAGAGAATGAGGGATAGTTTCGTGCGGAGTCCAAAAACAATCAGCGGCCAGAGCAAGCCGTGAATTCCGAATACCACAAAAAACTGTCTGGAAGATTTTGCGCAACGGTTGCATTTCAAACCGTACCGTGTGCAGCTCCTGCAACAATTAAAGCCGGAAGATTACGCCCGTCGACTAGAATTTTGCGTCAACATGCAGGAAGCATTGAAGGACGAGGATTTCGCCGCCAAGTTGATATTCAGCGATGAAGCAACGTTCCACTTATCTGGGAACGTGAATCGTCATAATGTCCGTTTCCGGGAATGGAAAATCCACGTGCAATCGTGACAGTTGAGAGAGATTCGCCAAAGGAAAATGTTTTCTATGCAGTGTCACAAACAAAGATGTATGAGCCGCTTTTCTTCGCTGAGCAAACTGTGACAGGTAAATGATACCTGGATTTAGCTAATAATCTAGGTGTAGCAAATTGTCTAACTATGCTATTAATACTAAATTCTTGTACTAAGATCTAGCTTGGGCCCTCAGAGTCATGCGACACTCTCTTCATTGATTGAGAGTTTACTTAACTTGTGCTTGGCTAGCTTTATTTGAGAATGGGCCAAAGTATTTTCTTTGATGTTAAAACTACCCACTTTTTGATTACTAGTTACTTTCTGCTTTGCTCAAATCTAGTAAATACTACAAGTATGTTACTTATTATATATTTTTTAAGAGTTTAATTGTATAATATTTGGATTTAAATAATATTAACAATTAAGAGAGTTTTCAAAACTAATATTGTTCTGTGAATCTTTCATTCTTCACATCATAAACAAAAGTATTCCTTGCAATAAGAATAACACTATATAACGTATTGCCAGGCAGAGGCTTATGGATTTCAAGCACAATCTTGATATTAGTTCTGTATTTTGACAACCACTTGTTTTCTTTTTGATGTGTTAATAACAAACATTTGCATGTGTGCCTTGAATTAACTAGGAGTGTGGTATACATCTATATTTCCTTCAGTCACTCTTTTGTAAGCAGTGAAAGCCTCATATAATTTAAGAAAATCATCTTGTGCTATGTCCAGATTATAATTTTCTCGAGGAGAAATATCATTATATACATTTTTAAGATAAATATTTTTATTCTTGCAATCATCAAATTTGTTAGAATATTTCTCTTCACTGTTCTCTCTTCTAGTCTGGAACAATACTTTTACAAAACCTGGCGTATCATTCTGTATACTATTGAATTCATTAGTGGCATCAAATTCATAATTCCCACCAGAGGCTGTTTTTTTGACACACATATGAGTGTAGAATTCACTAGGAACTTGTGGAATTTTTTTTTAATATTTGCTTTGTATTTATGAGCATAATTGGTTTCATATTCTAAAACTGGTATTCGCAGCTCCATGATCTTGAGGATACACTTGGCTGCTTCAGGTAGGGTGTTGGGTAATGTTGTACCATCAGTATTTAAAGTACTATAACGCATTAGCGAATTATTGTTATTAACATCCATATGATGTCCTTGTAGTCTGAGAAGAAACCTAGCAGTAGACCCCTGACAAATAGTACGGTGTTTTTTGTCAGAATTTTGGTTCCTCATTCAAGTCCCCATGCCTAGTAATATGTTGCATCTACTTTGGAAAATTTAAGTTTTCCTATGGTAGTAGAAGTAATGCCAGGATATCTTCCACAGTACCATGTTTTCTAATTTCTACTTGAGAGAACTAGTTTGTGCAAAATTATCTACTAGGTTTATGTTTGTACCAGGGGGAAATGTTTCATTATTTTCACTTTTTACTATTTCAAATTTAATATACAAGTCAGCCCTTTGAGAGTGTACAAAAATGTCACTCACGTAAAAGTCAAATTCAATTTCACGAAGAAATTGCGACTAGCAAATGTACGACGATTGTGAGAATAATTTTAATACATAACTTTCAATATGCTCCATGTTAATGGTTATTTTATATATTAATTTCTATGATTTCTGTTGTAGAAGCTGCATAGTAATCTACTACTTTATCTTCATCATTTGTTAAAACCAACTCTATGTGGTTTATACGATAGTGAGTTACTGGAAAATAGATAAGTGAAGAGAGTGTGTAGATGATAGACTCCATGAACTCAGAATTTGGTTTGGAAGTTGCGACTTTTCCAGTTTGTTAGTACTACCTATCTTGTCATCAGAATTGGTAATGATTTCTTCTGCCACATTACAATGGCTGTTCAAAGTCTCTACGGCTAAAAGTTTAGGAATATTGCCACCTATGTGTTTGATACAAGACTCAAATTTTGTATTATTCTATAAACCTAGTAGGTTAAAAAGTGTACCTAGAACAACTGTTTCAATTGCAGAAACTAATTATAATCTTTGTGTAACAGAGATTTGGGGTAGTAACACTACTCAAGGTAGATGAGCTGTAATGTTGATAGATTATAGTGACCAGGTATAATGATATTTTTTTTCGTTTCCTACTGCAACCCTATTATTTTTTTTCTGTGATACTAGGATTAAAGCACGTAGAGCTATAGATTTATGATAGATAATATCATTGTGTACGCTAAGTTTTAGTATTGAAGTCTCACAAGTGTGGTGGAATACTCCCATGATGCCACAACGCCTTCTCAAAATCTTCAATTGTTGGTTTATTAATTTAATATAAGAAGACAAGCATAGAAATACATAAGAGGCCACAATTTACATCCTCAAAAATCTGGTTACGTTCGTCACTATAATAAAGATTAGAAGTATTAAGATAACTAACTGAGCCTGATGGTGGTATTACACTAAAACAATCAAAAACAAAAGCTATGATAGGTAGTTTGTAATAACAAATCCAGTGGGTGCCTTAATTGTTGAAAATATCCAAATTGAGTACTCCACGCTCTATTTTATATGGCCTCTTGTAGGGTAAGAAATCTAACATGAAAACACCTCTGAAGTATTTAATTTTCAGTAAATTTATCTTATTTTCAATATCAGAGATGGATAATTGTTCTAATTTTTTATATTTTATCAAAGCATTAATACCCTTGCCTTTCTTCTCCATTGCCAGATTATGATCTTTTTTGCTCATGTATTTCAGCTTTGTTCTTCTTTGCGTCAATTACTGTTTCTGCTATAGCGGCACAACCTCCTGCTAGACTCTCCAGAACACCCAGAGTTGCTAAAATAGCTGGAATACTGAATACGAAACAACCAGTGTGTTTCATTTTTTCTGGAATTCTGCAATCTTTTCAAATTACATATACTAATTGTTAATTTCGTTCCTTGACCTCTACTCAAACAAGATTTTTTTCTTCTCCTGTTGTTTTCAAGTAAGGATCCTACAGATCTGAATAAGATACTTCATTAAAAAAATATTTTTCATTATAATGGGTATTTATATACAGGGTGGTCCATTTAAAATGATAGTATTGAATATCGCAAGCAGAATGCATCCAATCGAAAAATTGCACAGAATAAAAGTTTGATACCATTGAGGGGGGGGTAAGTCAATGGAGCAAAAATTTCGTAACAGCCACCCTCCCCTTAGGGTGGTGGGGGTAAATGTGAAATTTCAAATAGAACACCTTATTCATTTTACATATATGGATTCTTTATTGAAAAACACAATTTTTGTTCAAACTTTTTCAAAGCAATTTAAAAATTGAAACATTTATAAACATTTGGTAGTTTGTGAATCATTTTGTCCCCTTTGTGTAATAACAGATTTCGTTTCCGATAAGAAAATTGCATAAACGAATTTTATTTAAAAAAATGTCTGCAAAGAATTCGACAAAAGAAAATTGTTTGCAATTTATGTTTTTGTGTAAAAATAAATAATATTAATTTGTAACAACTTTTTGCTTTCAAGGAACAATTTCATATGAACAACAAAATTAAGTATGTCATTACAAATTAGTTATCATTTGAGGTACACAAATAAATGTTTAAAGGAACAAAAGTACAAAATAATGACCTTTTGCTTCAATGCACTTCAAAACAAAGTGTCTGTCTCTCCACATTGTTCGTCCCAAAATATCAGGAGTAATAGAGGCACAAGCATCAATAATTAAATACCGCATGTTTTCTGGCGTTGTGGGAACTTTGTGGTAGCACTTCTCTTTAAGTGTCTACAAAACCCTATCTTAAACAATTGTTCCAGCAACTTGCTGGACACTACTTAATTCTTGTTCATAGTTGCCAAATTTAGCCTCAATAGACAATCTTCAAAACTTAGAAGAAAGTGTAGGCAAATGAAAAAATGAGACTGAGAAATTCAGACAGCTCAGACTGCTAATGTAGAACAAACGAAACAACAATTAAATAATCAAATAAACAATATTCGTAAAGAACTACAAGCATTTATCCAGAATATTAAAACTCAAGAAGACTATGATAGAATAATTGCTGATTTGCGTGAGCAGTTTCAATCCTATGAGATTCCTACATTGGAAAATACAAAAATTGAACTTACAGACAAATGGGTTGCACACTGCCATAACAGAAGTCAAAGCCAAAATACAACTAATAGAAAATTTTATAAATAATGTAAATGCTTCCAATGAACTTAATGACATTGCTCGTAATGTTACTAATATTAAACTCCAGCTTGAGACTTACAAGGATTTAAGGAAAATTCAAGGTACCGTAGCTCACATTGAGGATAATTTGGCAACTATGAACAAGAATTAAGTAGTGTCCAGGAAATGCTGGACTCAAAATTACCTGGTATTATAGAATCTCTGAGTAAAGTTCAACAACAAATTACTAAACTGTAAAATCTGAACACTGGATCTGAATTATCTGATTTTCATCCTTTGATAAATGACATGCAAAACAAATTAGAAACACTTAAAAAAATCAACACCTACACAAAGTGACAAAATACAACTCCAAATTGCCTTAAGTACTCTAGCTAATACCACTGAATTAGATGCTGTGAAAAAGTTTTTATAATATTTCAAAATACTGTAGCTACCTTACTTACTTCTCAGGAACTAAGTGCTGTGAAAAGATTAGTAAATAGAATACACAAATCTGATGATATTAAAAATATTGAGGTTAAAATTGCACCAAATCAAGAAACTATTACCACTTTGCACACCAACTAAATTGTCAGTGAACTTCACTCATAATTTATGGAAATAAGAAGCCAAGTAAGTGATCTTTGTACCCAGAGTTCCAAATTGATTATTTTCTAGAGTTTACAGCAAATTATTTCAAATATTAAGTTTCAAATTGGGACTATAGAAACAAATGAAGAATCTGCCTTATCAAGTTTCACCATACAGATTCATGGTCTAAAAGAACAATGTAAATAACTGTTCGTTGATGTGAAAATCTTACCAGCTATGATGAGATTTTTTATACTATTGGGGGACACTTGGAACCATAGTTGAGCAGACTGAATGAAGTAGAATCTGGTCAGTTATTTTCAGTTGAGATTCTCAAACTTCACAATATTCCAAATACTAGAGGCCACTGGACATATGGTAAGGCTGGTAATATTATCATATTATATCCTTACTCACAGAATCATGATTTTTTTCCTGAATGGTACTATTCAGTTTCTGTATAAAATACATGAAGATAAACAATTGTCTCTTTTTGTTGTTGAAACTAGTGACCAATAATTATTTCAATTTAAACAATTTTATCCTGAGGATAATCCTTTTTTCTAATCTTATCTTACGAGACACAATGTCTAGACAAGATATAGTAAATGAACCACACAGACCATCGTGTCGTAACTATAAACGACTATCTGTAGTAACAAAAGGAATTGATGATATTTAGCAGGCTGATTTGATAGAAATTAATACAGGAAATTTGAAACATCTAAGTAATATAAATCATGGTTTAAATATTTGTTTACTGTAATAGACACTTTTAGTAAATATGCTTGGGCAATTCCTCTATCATCCAAAACAGCAGCTTGTATCAATGATGCCTTTATGTCTATTTCTGAACAAGGCAGAATAACTCGTCACCTACTGACAAACAGAGGAAATGAATTTCACAATTCCACATTCACCAAACTATTGGTGCAACTTCATATTATACATTGTGCTACATATAGTAATTTGAAAGCTAGCTTTCTTGAGAGATTCAACAGGAAACTGAAAAATCAAATGTGGAAAACTTTAGTTTGCAGGGTCACTAAAAGTGGTTAAGAATTTTATTTCACGTTGATCATAATTACAATAATTCTATACATAGAACCATACGTATGAAGTCTGCTAAAATAACTAAATCTAACGAATAACAATTATTTTCTACTGTTTACTATTCTAAATATTAATATTCAACCAAGAGACGTAAGTACAAAGTAGGAGATCAAGTGAGAGTTATTAAATTAAAACATCATTTTGAAAAGGGTTTTACTAAACTTTGTAGTACAAAGTTGTTCACTTTGGTTCAAGTCTTACCAGGGAACAGGTATACATATATAATAAAGAGAATTGCAATGAAATATTCAAAGAAAGATTTTTATGGAGAAGATCTTAGCAAAACTGAAAAGCTATTTGTGTATAAAGTATTAGTGAAATGGCTCGAAGATCCAGAAAAATTTGGACAAGTACAGACCAAATTACTCTATGACAACGACATGGAAAATGGTAAGATGTTAGCCTGATTTACTAGAAACTAGAAATAAAAATGGTGAGCTTCTACCTAACAACATTAGGTGTCTCTTTGTATGTCCATCTGGTTGTGGAAAAACTACACTACTTGTAGATAATTTTCTGCTTGGTCCCAATTCGTTAGACTGGAAGAACACACACTTGTATGTTTTCTCACAGTGTTTTTAACAGCCCAAATATCACCAGCTTGTGGAACTGGATGAATGACTGGGTATAGCTACCATTATACCAAAAATATAGCAGTTGACCATTGTATTGAAAACTCAGTTTTTATTTTGATGATTACATTTTTGATAATCCAAATGAAGTACGTAATATCTTTACTCAAGGTCGCCATAGGGGAATATACTTTTTTATCTGCCTCAGATTTATTTCAAGTTTCCTAACAGTTACTTCGTGATAATACTAGTCTAGTTTGTCTTTTTCGTCATGAGCACACTTATCTTAAACATGTATATAATGACAATGTAGGAGTAGTTTTAAAATAATGTCAATTTTCAATATTCTGTTCTTCATGCTGGTAAAAAGAAGATTTTGGACTTGGCACAATTGATATGACTCAAAAACCAAACAATAGAAAGTATAGAAAAAATAACAATTTTATAAATGTTGTGTCATTATAAGATACGTTGTGACTTTATAATGACAAAATGTAAAATTGAAGACAATTCGAATTTACATGACAATCTAGCTAAAAGATTTAAGGACTGGAAATCTGAGAATAGAGGATACTACGAACAACACAATCGTCAAGATCAACCAATTATTGATGATATCAGAGGTATTAGTAAATAAATTGAGAGTGAAACAGAACAAAATAAGAATCTCATAAATGAGCAAGTGCGTCTTGCTGCTAGAAATTATGCAGATTTTACTCCTAAAGCATTAACTAGTATTCATTCTCCTCTGGTACTCCAACAACCATCTACTAAGGCAAAAGGATATACATAAAAAAAAAAATTAGGTCCCTTACCTGAGTACTGGGAAATTTGACAAAGATGAAGTGTTTGGATTATATCCAACCATGGAGCCTAATAAGGTTGTAGTTTGGAAAAGTGTAAAATCTAGATTTACATTTCATTTGTATGATGTATAGGTAAATTTGGGTGTGGCATTTGACATTACAATACTATACCCATAGAGTTTGTTTGGGTGGATGATGTGATAAAACTCATAGATATATCGTTATTCATAGCAGGAGAAGAAAATGCTGGCAATAAAAATTTATATAATGAAAAAATAGGACTACTAATCTACCCAATTTTATTGTAAAATACAGTAGATGCATAGGATACTTAATGAAAATTATTAATACTATACTTCCCAAATTCTGGAAGGGTCAGGGTTTAGATAATGACAATATTAAAAGACTTCCTTTCCATATGAACTTAACTGGTTATCAATACTGTGGCCAAGGACTAATCAAGAACAAAGACTGGATAAAGCAGACAAAAGAATTTATACTTTGAGTACAGCTTGTAAATACCATGACATACACTACTTACAATGACCTTAGAGTTCGTCATCAGGCTGATTAAATATTGGAGGAAGTAGCATTTCGAAGACTAATCAGCAAATATGATTTATTAGGTAAAAAATAGCAGCATTAGGTACAAACATTGTCATGAATACAAAACAAAATTAGGGTGGGAACTACAATTCTAATATATATATATATATATATATATATATATATATATATATACATATATATGGTGGTCCATTTATAATGATAGTATGGAACATCGCATGCAGAATGAGTAGTATAATTGATGCTATAACCAGGACACTTATAGCGTAGAAAAGAAGAGCTCATATGATTAAACAGCCCGATTTGCCTACACTTAAAACTATGCCAAGATGCTCTTATTCCCCATTTCTTCAAGTGTGATATGCTCTCAATCCCAAGAATCTTGAATCCTAGTGTAGAAAAGAAGAACCCTCACTAGACAGATTTGCCTACACTTAAAACAATGTCAAGATGCCCATATGCCCCAATCGGCCATGTGTGTACATATTTAAATCTAAAGAATTTTGAATTCTAGTGTAGAAAAGAAGAACCCCCCTCAGACAGATTTGCCCATGTGTGTAAAAGCTACATCTCCCAGTTAGTTGTCCATAAACTTGTCAAAAATATGCCCCTCTTGATATTGTTTTGACTATACTTAAAACTAGGGCAAAATGCTTATATTCTCATCCTCTACAACTTACAGATCAATACAATAGGACAAGGGCAGGCAAGCAAATTGGTTTCATGTTTTTTCTAATCTTTGATCAGTTTCGTGTCCCGGCCAGCAATAAATTATGCACGCCTGGGAGATTTTATATGCTTGCATGCATGAGATAAAATCAACACTGTGCCCTTTCAGGGAAAATTCCCCATACATGCCATCATGTTATTGACTCCAAGTGAAATTCTTAGAAAAAAGAACATTGGCCTCTTGCATGTTGTCATATAAGCCTGAATTGGATTCAGGTTTTGCCTTGTTCTGATAATATATACCCGAGTGAGACTTACAGAATATTCATTGCACAGTTCAAAGTCCAACTTTGAATTGTATTTAGCTGATATAGAGCTCATAACTCCTGGGTTCTGATGTTCAATAGAATATGGACATAGTCCCATGACTTATTGCCTTGTAAACAAGAGCTCTGGGTTTGAGTCCTGGTAAAATGTGAGGCCTCCCCTGATGGCAAAGTGTTAATATTGTTGCCTTGTAAACAAGAGCTCTGGGTTTCAGTTCTGGTAAAATGTGAGGCCTCCCCTGATTGCAAAGTGTTAATATTGTTGCCTTGTAAACAAGATCTCTGGGTTTGAGTCCTGGTAAAATGTGAGGCCTCCCCTGATGGCAAAGTGTTAATATTGTTGCCTTGTAAACAAGAGCTCTGGGTTTGAGGCCTGATAAAATGTGTAAGATTGAAATACATGTGGCAAAATAATATCTCCACACGTGAGATTTTGAGAATATTCACTGCTAGTTGATAAACAACTGATAGCTCCCAGATCTGAAACCTGGTAAAGTGTGTTACAACAGCATAATAGGACAAAATTATTTTATATTGGGGATCACCAGAGCCTAGTTATTGCTGTTGTTTGGGTATAAAAGCACCAGCTCAACCACTAACTGCTGTTATAATTGTTTTCGCATATTGTCCATAGTTCTGCTTTTTGGACCAAGAAATTTTATATAAACAAACAACAAAAATGCCAAATCAAAAATATTGCAATCAGTGTAATAAAAATATATCTAGTTCTAATTGGTCTAGACACCGGCATATTTGTGAGCCTAAGAAATGCAGAAAGGCCACAAAAATGTGTCCAAGATGCCATAAAATATTAAGTAAGGCTTATTACAAATGGCATAAGTGTATTTGTTATGAACAGTCATCAACATTGCCCCCACAACCATCTACATCTGGTCTGAAAAGGAAGCATGAAACACCTGTTAATGCTGGACCGGCAAAGCAGCCACGCTATGCACCACCTCTCCATAGCAGTTTTAATGGCCAACTTAGGCATTACCGGTTTGTATCAGAGCCAAAATGTGACATTAAGAATTTTTTGAACAGTATAAATTCTGATGTGCAGGCAATTCTAAATGCAAAAAATGGCTCTTATAAGCTGTCCCTCAAATTGTTTACACAATATAAGAAGCCAAATGGCACAAAATTTACACAGCCCCACATAACAGAAACTGTACCGGTATATTCAAATGCAAATTCAGACAAAATAATAAGCAGTTTGATAGATCAATTGAATATTAAACACTGAATTTGCAGCAAAAGAGTCTGGATGGAGCCTATGCGGATCTCCACACAAGCTCTATGTTAATATTTCTGATTTCAGCCCATTACAAGGATCTACATATTTGCCATTACCTGCCAATATTAAAAAAAAACAAGCCGTGGTTAATATAAAAAATAATGATGAGAAATGCTTTTTGTGGTGTATTTTAGCTGCTTTGTATCCAGTTTCAAGGCATCCTGAGCAAATAAGTTATTATAAACAACATGAAAATGATTTTGATGAAGCAATGGAGGGTTTAGAATATCCAATGTCTGTTCAGAATATTGATAAATTTGAAAAAAAAAGGCCAGGAATATCAATGGTAAACAATTATCTATTAATGTATTTATTTGTTCTACTGGCCGTGGCAATTGCTTGATAGCACCTCTCAGAATCAGTACATTTGATGATGATTCTGCTGTTCCGATTGATCTGCTCTTAATTGAAGGGGATGATACACACCATTATACTCTGATACAAAATCTTGAAGCTTTAGTCAGAACACAACTAGACAAATTTAATAGAACATTTAAGTTGTGCCGAAGATGTTTAACTGTATTTGATGGTCAAAAAATGGTAAATGGGGTTCGTGAAAAAAATGCAGAAATTGCTAAAAACAAGTAAATTGAGCATCTGAAATACTGTGGCAACCATAAACCTGTTCACATGGTGATGCCTAATCCAAGTGAAAATGCCAAATTCAAAAAATTTGAAGCCTTGTTGGAACACCCAGCATATATAGTCGGTGATTTTGAATCAAATCTCAAACCTCTTGCATTCTGTAGCCCAGATCCTGAGGAATCTTCAATTACACCATACCAGTTACATGAACCTTCTAGTTTTTGTTATGTTGTTGTACAGGATGGTGTTGTTAGTAAAGAATATTTATACATGGGACCAGATGCCATCAAAGAATTTGGTCATAGAATAGAAAATGAGTGCCATGACATAGCATCTAATATCTTATTAAAATCAAAACCCATGTTGCCTTTAACAGAGAAATAGATTAAAGATTTCAACAATGCAGAAAAATGCCCGGTATGTGATTCTGAATTTTCAGATACAAATATCAAGATACATCACCATTCTCATACAGATGGTAAATTCTTAATGGCCCTGTGTAATAGCTGTAATATTAAGATCCAGAGACCAAAATTTGTCCCCATATTTTGCCATGGTGCATCTAATTATGATTTTCATCATTTGATCAGGTACGAGGGGTTTGACAAGCAGAATTTAAATATTTTAGCTGAAAATAATGAGAAATATATTGCCATTAGCAAAATAATTAAAGTTAAAGGTGTTCCTATTGACTTAAGATTTCTTGATTCATACAGAATTTTATCGGCTAGCCTGGCTACACAGGCCAGTCAATTATCTGATGATCAATTCAAAATCACATGTGCTATGTTTCCAAATCAGGACCTGAAATTAAATAGGCGGAAGGGTGTATATCCATATGATTATGTTACAGGTTTTTCTAAATTTGATGAGTGTTCTCTGCCAGCAAAACAAGCATTCTACTGCAAAATCAGAGGATCTGGAATTACTGATGATGATTATCACCATGCCCAGTTGATGTGGAACAATTTAAAATGCCAGACATTTGGTGATTATCACGAGGCATATTTAAAACTTGATGTCACTCTCTTAGCTGATATACTTCAGGCATTTAGAAAATCTTCCATGGAAAATTATAAGCTGGATCCAATGTATTTCTACAGTGCTTCAGGCCTAGCATGGTCTGCAATGTTTTTAAACACTAAAATGCAGTTGGATCTGATCCAAGATCAAGATATGTATCTGTTTATGGAACAATGTATAAGAGGAGGCATGGTGCAATGTTCTCAGAGATATGCCAGAGCAAATAACAAGTATATTCTCAATTATGGTCCAGCACTGCCATCAAATTATATACTGTATGTAGATTCCAACAGCCTGTATGGTTATGCTATGATGGATAAACTGCCATAAGCAGGGCTTGAGTAGGTTGAAGATTTCAATATTGAAGATCTTAAGGATATTGATGACAGTGACTATGGCCTGTTCTTAGAAGTTGATCTGACAATTCCTGATGATTTACACCACATATTTTCTGATCTGCCCCCAATTCCTGAGGTTAAGTGTTCACCTGGCTCTAAACAGAAGAAATTGATGATGACTCTGGAGCCGAAACAGGATTATGTCATATATTACAAAAACCTCCAGTTCCTGATGCATCATGGTGTTCAAGTGACAAAAGTTGGCAAAGTTTTGAGGTTCAGGCACTCAAGATGGTTGAAGCCATATATTGATACAAACACAGAGCTTCGAACATCTGCAATGAGCCAATTTGATAAGACCTTGTTTAAATTGATGGCCAATTCAGTGTATGGCTAAACCATAGAAAATGTCAGAAAACATATTGATGTTAAATTAATTACTGACCCCAGCCGGAGCAAAAAATTGATTGCAAAGCCCAATTTCAATTATAGAAGAATTTATGATGAAAATATGGCACTCTTCAACATGAAAGAAAAACAAAGTTTAAGTGTGATAAGCCTATTTATGTAGGGGCTGTGATATTGAAATTGGCAATATTACACATGTTAAAATTGTATTATGATGTATTGAAGCCTTTTTATGGTGATTGTGTAAAACTGATGTACCTGGACACAGATAGTTTTATTCTTGATATTCAAACAGAAGATGTTTATCAAGATATATCACAGCCTGCATTGCTTGAATATTTTGATACCAGTGAACATACAAAGATTCAACCCTACAACAAAAATGTGTCTGGCAAGTTAAAAGATGAGACACTTTGTGATGTTATTGTGGCATTTCCTGGGTTAAGGGCCAAGATGTACAGCTTTGAAACATGTAGTGGTGCTGTTGCAAAAAAAGCCAAGGGCATTGGCAGAGTAATTGTAGACAAAGAGCTCCAATTTGAAGATTATGAAGATCGTCTCAAATCACAGAGTTCAATCAGGACATCAGAATGCAGAATTCAGAGTGAGGATCACTTGTTGACTACAAATGTTGTAAGAAAAGTGGCTCTGGACCCACATGATGATAAGAGATGCATTTTGTCATGTGGCATACATACTCTACCATGTGGTCATTTGATTTGAAAAATGGTAATCAATGCCCAATTACAGAGCATGATTTGAAATAAATAAACATGCCTATGAACTTATTTGGGTTCAAAAAACAGGCTATTATGGACCTGCCAACACCAGCACCCTCTTCTGATATAATATCTAAACTAAGTGCTTTGTTAATTATTCATCTGAACAGCATACTTACAGATGTTGATGATGAAACAGGTAAAATATTGTACATATTTAACAATATTTTAAATTATTACCAATTACCTGTAGGTGGTCAATTACAATTTATTACAACTCCCGAGTTTAATGTCAAGATTTCAGTAGGGAGAAATATTTATAGAATTAAGCACTCAAACATGATTTCTGGCACTGTATATACTGTTTCTGCTGGTGACTGCTTATATATAGAGGTCCCGGGATCCTATGACAAGCTTATACCTTTTTTTTATAGAATTAAGAATTAGATATTCAATAATAAATAACCACTAAATCAAAATGCCTAATGATATTATTGGCTATACAAGACATGAAGATCACAGTGATGAGATTCTGATGCTTGATGTCAGTCAAAAAATTAAGAAGTGATTTACAAGCTTTACAAACCACACTCAATGCCAGTCTTCAACAATAAATTACAAATTTACAATCACAATGCATGGACCCTTTTCTTAAAATTGATTCTGAACTCAGATTGCTGCTTCAAAAATAAACTGATTTGGCTACATTGGATAATTTTCAAAGTTTAGAGGAAGCTGTAGCAGCTCTTCAAGCCAAATTTAAGACTCAGGCCACCAACTCTGAGCAATTGAAACAACAATTGGAAGAGCAGGTAAATAATGTCCAGACACAGCTCCAAACAATTGTCAAAAGCATAAAGTCACAAGAAGATTTTGATCTAGTAATTTCCACTCTAAAGGAACAGATTCTATCACTACAGATACCTAATCTGGACCCCTTGAACAATGCCATAGCTGAGGTTAAAGAAAAAATTGAGACACTTGAAAATTTTATGAACAACTTGCCATCTTCTGATGCTCTGAGTGCTAAAACTTGGAGTGTTGCCAACATTAAGCTGCAACTTGAAACATATGAAGATTTTGGAAAAATTCAGAGTACCATAACTCATCTTGAGGGTACAATAGCAGCAGTGCAAAGTGATCTGACAAATGTACAAGAATCTCTAGAATCCCGCTTGCCTGGTATTGTAGATACCCTTGTCAGTGTCCAGCAACAGATCACAAAACTTGAAAACCTCAACACCGAATCTGAGCTATCTCATTTTCATCACTTGATCGATGATATCCAAACAAAGCTTGAAATTTTACAACAATCAACACCTACTCAGGCAGACATAGCCCTGCTCCAAGATGCTATGCAATGTGTGGCTTTGCTGAATGCTGTATCAAATCTGCCTACATCACAGGAACTTAAAAATATTAAGAGAGCTGTGAATTGCATATTGAAATCAGAAGATATCGAGAATATCCAGACAGAGATCACACAACTTACTCAGACAATGGCCACTCTACCAACTAATCAACATATTAATGAATTGCATGCCCTGTTTGAGGATATCAGATGACAAGTCCATGATCTTACTGCTCAAAATTCAAAATTGACAGTTGTTGAAAATTTACAGCAAATTGTAGCTAATATCAAGCAACAGCTAGGGACTATGGAATCCAATCAAGCAAATGCTTTGTCTGTTTTTGCCACCCAGCTTCAAGACATTGTGCAACAATACAATAAACTTGTTGTGGACATAAAAATCAAGCCAGGCCATGATGATGTTGTTAGGTCTATCAATGAGCACCTTGAATCTGTAACAAGTAGATTGCTTACAGCAGAAAAAGAAATAACTGGCCTATTCGAGAATCCTAAACATACAGTAATTCTTGAATTGTACAGTATCCCCAACAAAGAATATGATTCACCATTTACACCAGGAGGCAAAATATATATGCTGTCCCCTGCACAATTTTATTGCCAATTTTTTGTTGGGGGCACACTGAGACCAATCAAGATCAAATATTGGCTACAACCACAGGCACACCACTACCCCACCTTATCAATAAAAAATGCTGATAACAAAGTAAAAATCACCAGTGTAGAGTTAGAGGATTTTACATATCCCAATACATTAGAAACATCATATGCTGAAAATGATGGCTCTCTGGAATTTAATATACAAATAGGAGACAACCTGTATTTAGAAACTCCTGTAGTATCAGCTGCTGAACATCCCATAGTTGCAATATTATTGTTTTCATACTATGTCTAGACAAATTATTGTTGATGAATTACACAGACAAGCCAGACATAATTATAAGAGACTGCCAGTGGTTACAAAGGGCATAGATGATTTATGGCAGTGTGACTTGGTTGAGATTGCAAGTGGACAGCTGAAAAACTTACACAAGATCAACAAGGGCTACAAGTATCTACTCACTGTCATAGATACATTTTCAAAATTTGCATGGGCTGTGCCACTCAAATCCAAGACTGGAAAATGTGTTACAGAAGCCTTCAGGACAATCATCAATGAGAGTGGAAGATCACCGCGCTATGTGCAAACAGATAATGGCAAAGAATTCTATAATTCGGTGTTCCAACAATTTATTAAAAGCCAGTATATACAACATTACTCGAATTACAGTGATCTCAAGGCCTCTATTGTAGATAGATTCAACAAAACCCTAAAAAATCATATGTATAAACAATTTACACTTCAAGGTAATTATAAATGGCTTACAATCCTACCAGAACTTTTACATAAATATAACAAATCGGTCCATTCCACAATTAACATGAAGCCCTCTGAGGTAACTTCATCTGATGAGCAAAAATTGATCAGCACTGTTTATTATCCTAGATATAAACCAACAACAAGAAAAGCCAAATACAAGGTGGGTGATCAAGTAAGAATCAGCAAATATAAGCACTTATTCAAAAGAGGCTTTACCAGAAACTGGAGCACTGAATTATTTACAGTGGTTCAAGTAAAACCAGGGACCCGATACACATATATAATAAAAGATCACCGAGGAGAAATTCTCAAAGGCAGGTTTTATGAAGAAGAACTCAGCAAAACTAAGCAGCCTGACACATATCTCATAGAAAAAATCATCCGCAGAAAAGGCAACAAGATACTTGTCAAATGGCTAGGACTTCCAGAACACAGCTGGATCGAGGCAGACAAAGTGATACTATGAACACCTTGGATGTTATAAAGAGGCTGCCAGAACCTGAACAGCAGATTAAGAGAAATGGAATGCTGCTGCCTGATAATATTAGATGTCTTATTGTTGGGCCATCAGCTTGTGGTAAAACTACACTAATGATTGATAATTTATTATTGGAACCTAACTGGTTGGATTGGGAAAACAGGCACTTTTATGTCTCCTCTAAGAGCTTAGAACAATTAAAATATCAGCAGCTGATGAGGCTATATGATGGACTGGATATTGCCACTTTTGAATTAGATGTTACGCCACTCCATGAATGTTTCTATAATTCTGTTGTTGTTTTTGATGATATTATACTGGATAATCAAAACAAGGTTAGAAATTTCTTTACACAGGTCCGACACAAAAACATTGATTGCTTCTACCTGGCACAGACTTTTTCAAAAATACCCGAACAGCTGATCCGAGACAACAGCAATTTTATATGTGTGTTTCATCAAGATCATACCAACCTCAAACACATACATGATGAATATGTAGGTGGGGACTTGAGCTACAATGATTTTCCAAGTTTTGCAGCAGGTGCTGGAATCAGGACAGTTATGGTGGGTTTGTCACAATTGATATGACAAGGAAACCCAATAGTGGCAAGTACAGATATAAAATTAACAATTTTCTAGACATTGAAACATATATAAATAACCATGAAAAGGCCAATCATTGATGATCTTAAATTAATAGATTATCTTGTAAAAATATTTAAGGGATGGAAATCAGAGAACCGAGGAATCTATGAAAAACACAAGCAAACAGAACAGCCTATTATTGATGCTATTAGTGAATTAGGTAAAAATATCAAAACTGTTACAGAGCAAAATCAAAATTTGATCACAGAGCTTGTACCTGTAGCTGCAAGGAACATATTCGATTATCCATTCACCCCACTTTCTAGTATTCATACACCTAGTCCTGTTGGTCCTCGAAGAATTGAAGCTACTCAGGATCCTATTGAATTGGGTCTTCTTGCTCAAAAATATTTAAGCACACCTAAAGACAACAAAGATGAGGTCTTTGGCTTATATGCTGACACAGAGCGTGATGGTAGCACCATACATAGAATTGGCAATTTCAGAGTAACATTTATGGGAGGTGATCTGATTGTATATTCAGAATCTCATCTTGGAGAAAGAGGTGGTTTTGTTAAGTACCCTGGCACACCTGGATTTTGGGAACTGATGACTAGGAAAAGGCCTGGCAGCTATACAGATCAAGATTATGAACATTACAAAGAAATATTAATAAAATCAGATGATCTATACCAGAACAATGATCCTACACAAAAAAGAGTCAAGTCTAGCAGTGGAGCAAAATACAACAATTTAATCAAGCCCATATGGTCACAGATCAAGACAGGTAGTGGAATCAAAAAATACAACACCCTGCCTAAAGAATTTGTCTGGGTTGATGATTTCAGGAAACTTGTAGATAGGTTGCTTTTGATAGCTGGGAAGGAAAATGCTGGCAATCACAATTTTTACAATGAAAAGGTTGGAATTATGGACATGATAAGCACCAAATTGTCTAATTTTATAGTAAATGACACTAAGGGGATTGGATATCTTATAAAAATTATTAATACTCTACCACCTAAATTTTGGAATATCTCTGAGGGTCGGGGGTTGGTTAATGACATCATAAACAAGCTGCCATTTGAACTACACATTCCAGGCTATCAGCATTGTGGTCCAGGCACAAAATTGGACCATAGATTAAACAGACGGGACCCTGGTGTTAATCCCCTAGATGCTGCTTGTAGAGACCATGACATAGCATACAACACACATTCTGATCTTGACAAAAGACATGTTGCAGACAAAAAATTAGAAGAGGCTGCATTTGGTAGATTTGTAAGTAAAGATGCTTCTTTAAGTGAGAAAATAGCAGCATTAGGGACGACCATAGCTATGAACACCAAACAAAAACTGGGGTGGGGGTTGTGAATATATATATAATAAACCTAGGATGAAGGCCAAAGGTGTTATGTATCATATACCTTATGCAGGCCTTAAATCTCTTAAAACTATTGGTAGTCTTTTAACCAAAAAGGAGCGCAAGAAAAAAAGCTCTTGTCTTGCCAAGGGCCATGCTATGAAATTATTACTTAGCACCCCCCAATTAAAAAATGTACAGCAATCCAGAAAAAAATTGCATACAGGGGGCTTAATATTTACTATCCCGGCCATCTTAGCAGCACTTGGTGCTCTTGGGAGCTTGGCTGGGGGATCAGCTGCCATAGCAAAAACAGTAATAGATGCCAAAAAGAATAAGGCAGAATTAGATGAAATGAAGCGCCATAATCTAGCTCTGGAAAAACAAGGCAAAGGTGTTAAGAGAGCCATGAATAAGTTTAAAAAACAAGAGCCGCTTACAAACCAAGATATCGAAGCTATAATCAAGCCACTGGGCATCAAAAATTTTAGAGGTGTGAACATGTCTGATTCTTTACCAGAACAACCACTCAACAAAGAGTGTGGCATAGTTAATTTGGATAAGTACAAAAATCAGGGCACTCACTGGATCTGTTATCTTAAATATTTAAAAGATGATGCATTTGTGTTTGATTCATTTGGAGGTGTTCCACCTGAAAATTTAGTAAAATATCTAAAATCAACTAATCTTTATTACAATAATGCCCGTGTTCAAAATTTCAAAGATGTTAATTGTGGACATCTGTGTTTATCTGTTCTTAGATATCTGTCTCAAATAAATAAACCATCAATTGAAAATTTTCAAAAGGCCTTGTGGTATCTCAAACATCATGGGAGTATTCCATCTCACCAGCCAAAATTCAATATTGAAGCTCAGATTACATGATGATATAGTGTATCCCAAAACAATAGCTCTCAGAGCATTTTATGGCATGTACTTGATCCCTAATATTACACACCACAACAACACAATTGCAGTTGGTGATCAAAAAATTGTTATCACTCCTGGGCAATATAATCTGTCTACTCTAAATGCTCAGTTACCCAGAGCTATAGTATTAACTCAAAATTCTGTCACTCACAGAGTAGAGATTAGGTCTGCTACAGAAACAGTGGATCTGGGTACTGTAGGAGAGCTGTTAGGCTTTGAGAACAACACAAAACTTGAACCAGCCATCAAACACACTGCTATTAATATACCTAAATTCTTAGCAATAGAAACTCTAAATATTCACTGTAATGTGGCCGAAGGTATGATCACCAAATCAAATGGCATAGGCACTAACAAACAAACTGGCATCATTGCAACATTTAAACCTAATTCTGAATTTATGGAGCCAATCATCTACACTCCATCCCCAACATTATATTTTCCTGTGTGCCATAACAGAATAGATTATATTGAGTTGATGGTTACTAATGAAAAAGAAGAATTAGTTGATTTTGCTGGAGCCACAACAACTGCAATCATAGAAATTAATATTTAAATAAAAATTCATACAAAAAAATGGATAATATTGAGAGTTATGTGCTACAATCATTCCCCCCAAACAGGAGGACATTTGCAAATTTAAATCAACCCAACACAGAAATTGAGGTTGATCTTGATGTAGGGGATGGCTTTATACACCCCCACAGAAGATCTATACGTCAAATTTGATGTTGTAAAGCTCGATGGTACAGATTATCCGGCAAATTCAAATATAAGGTTGGTAGACAATTTTGTGCAACATCTGGTCTCTGAAATTGAGGTCAGAAAACATGGTGTTGTTATAAACAGAGTAGATTACCCTTGTATTACATCTACAGCTTTGGCCACACTAAAATTATCCAAAACCGAGGCTTCTTACTACAAAATAGGTGGATTTGAGGCTGGTGATAAAATTATATCCAAGAGCCACACAGTGCTGTTTCCCATGCGCCTGTTGCCATGATTCTTCTCAGATTACAAAGATATTATGTGGAAGGGTGGTTTAAGAATCACATTTAGAAGAGCTGCCAATGATAATAATGCTTTGATGAGGTACAGTCTTAGAAAAAAATACCTGGGCCACGGGACGTAGAATTTCGTAACGTCTTAAAGCCTGTTGCTTATGCAACCCAAATAACAAGATATTCGCTTAAGTTTGCCTGGTGATTCTGAGTTCTCGGGAAGGATTGAGTTTTGATGGCATGAGTCACATGACTCGTGCCCCAGCCACAACAAACAGCTGGGTGCTACGATGCCTCCAGAAGAAAATTTCAGGAACTGGTTTCTTGACAAGAGCTACTCGTAAGGAAATACTATTCTTTCAAGTGATATTAGAGTCATTGTCAAGAAGGTTCGCTGAAATTATGGTTCTCATCACAGACCACATGCCACACGTTAATTGTTTAAGTCCAGTTCATGCACTGGACCTACAGATTAAAATGAGATCCGAACCAAATGCCTCTCTATTTGGTATTGAATTCGGAAGCCTTTCATTACATGGCGAAGACGTTACCACTACGACATCAGAGAGGCAATGGAACCCCTTGAGAAAGAGATAAGCGAAAATTGCTACGTGACAAACCATATTTGACCGTAAATTTTAAAAATAAGACAATATTTTGTACTGACAGTTTGGAACCGTGGGAGAGGCATATATTTTTTTGAACCATCGTCCATTTCACGAGTTTATAATTCTTCCTCACCGACACGAGTAACGCGAGTGGTAGAAGAAAAGCGAAGTAAAATAACTGAAACAGAAATAAAAGAAAAAGGGAAATAAATTTTATTCATAATATTCTGCAGTCACTTGAGTTGCATTCACGGGATGCTATCTTTAAAGAAAGTCGTGGTCTCTTCCTTGTCTTTTTCGCTTCCTTTGTGCTCTTGCTTTCCCCTGTCACGATTGGTCTAAAACTAATTAATGCGACGTTAATTAAACAATCCAAACAACGAAACAATGCACAATCAACTGCACAAAACAACATTCCAAATGTTTTCGAATCGGAAAACAATTGAGATGCTGTAAAATGACTTAAGATGCAGTAATAAAGTGGGAATTCGGTACCGTATAGAATTAAATCGGTAGAGATGTTCGATTTGATTGGATGTTTGTTATTTAGATTTGCTATTCTTTCACTTTTGGCAAATAGCGACGATGAAGATGAGTGATGCTATGATGAAATTGATGAAGGGACACTTACCAAGGACACCCACACCCAAGTCGAGATTCTAACCAGGGACCCATGGCATCGTAGCGCGCTGTGCTAACCACTCCTCCATGGAGTGGACATTATACCATATTTTGTGTGTTCAATTGGGATCAATCAATGGAATGAATAGGCATATTATATGATTAATAAATTCATATCATAATACCACGTCATATTATTCGGCACGAAGTAACATCAGAGACATTCAATCTTGCATTTTTGCCTTTCAACTTATTCTTTGAATTCAGGTTAATCACAACAATAAGATAAGTTATGAAGCAAATGATAGTGAATGTGGGATATTATTACGAATTATCTGACAGAAACAACATTAAGCAGGCTCGGTGGTCAAGCTCATTAAGTGATTGACTTTCGATATCGTCGCCAAAGTTCCCGGGTTTGAGTACCGTCCTTGTCGGGGGTGTTTGACTATTTCGTCATCAATTTCATGTAATGGTCACTCGTCCTTATCGTCGCGATCATCGAACAGGGAATAAAAATTATAAAAATAAATACGATGGTTTTTGAGTTGGTGTTTTTTAAGTCCACTTTATGCACAGCAAGGCTAATCGGGACTGGACCTACAGTTTCAAGTGGGATCCGAACCACTTGTGCCTCCACCAGGTATCGAACCTGGGACCCCTTGATTACAAGGCGACGACGCTACAACTGCGCCATCGGGGAGGCTCTAATAAATACGATGGAAGAGTACTTATTTCATCTCTCACGAAATCTCCTACAAAACCGGAATATATGAAATACATGTATATTCATTCACATACATTTTCGATTTCTATATTTAACTAATCGAGACCGAGAACGGGAGAGCAATTTTCAATTCGACAAACCGAGAGACGGAGAAACTGTCAAGTCTCGTTTCTTCTTGGCACCTCCGTAATCGAGTTGTTCTGTTTGTCATTGGCAATTATTGTCATTATTCTTCCCCTGCAGGTAAACCATAACGATGAATTATGATGCAATGAAGCAGATAAAAGGGCAAGAACAAGAAAGTCATGCCTGTTCGGGACTCCAACCCAGAACCTTATGTAACGAGATTTGAAATTCTGGGGAAGGCGTCCGTGTTTCGCTTGGTTTTCTCTTTCCTCTACTTCTCTTATATTATCATACATGTATAATAAAAATGGATCTGATACGATATGTTGCGATTCATAATTGTGCTGGTTAGATGCTACAGATGTGAACTCCAACCTGCAATATATTATTCCCTTTTGTTTCGTATCTGGTTGAACATGACATTTTCTTACACTGCGACAATTTCTTTCTTAGTTTTGGTTTGGTGCACAGATATGCTAATCTGGACTCGACCTTCAGTTTAAAGTGGGATACTAACCACTATGTGCATCCACCTTGTATCAAACCCGGGATCCACTGATTACAAGGCGACGACGTTATCACTACACCATCGAGGAGGCTCCATGACAAAATTTTATTCACTTGATCTCTACCATAACTTATTTCAGCATTTACATTTTCGTTTTCTTCTTCTTTTTTCCTTTTGTTAACTACTCTTATACAACTCTTTTTGCGTCTTCGAATTTCTTCTTGTTTCATGAAAAAATAATACATGCAGGCTGTATAAAAATCCCCCGTTCAAATAGATAAAACGTTCACTCTCGAGAACTAATTTACATGTTTATCACTAACGTAACCATTAGGAAACTATTGAAATGTTAACTGATATAACTGCAGATGAAACAATACTTACAGCCACTAACGAAATATCTATTCTTGTGTAGCCTCACAGACAACAAGTATCTGTTGAGTCATTCGCTCTTGCTGACTACGGGCGAAGGTCACTGAACTAAAGGGTGGTGGCAAGCAAGCAGGCTTCTGCTTTACCAAAGACGAGGTCACGTGTTCCAGTTATCAATGGCGTACGAAATAAGGAGGAACACAGCTATCTGACGTATGTTTTGGTCCCGTCATTGCACGTCGTCGTGGCCTTGAAGTTCCCTCAGGGCACTCCTACGTAAAGGTTTCTCAGCTAGAAGGATATCTTCCCCATTGAGTGGAGGAAAAGTGGGTGCGTATAGAGGTCCTTCAACTTTCGTATTCTTTTTCATTTCAGAACCCGTGCTGTATCGTCGACTTAATTCAATCTATCCGATGTAGGTTTTAGGTTCTCTTTCTGTTCGGTTATTTCACGTTGTCTTCCTGCTTATGTTATTCGCGACGAAGGTTCTGGATTCGATAATCTGGACAATAACGGGATTGTGTTGGTTGGTTGATTGGTGTCTTAAGTCCACTTTATGTCCTGTTAGGCTAATCGTGAATGGACCTATAGTTTAAAGGGGGATCCGAACCACTATGTTCCTCCACCGAGTATCGAACCCGGGATCCCTTAATTACAAGGCGCCCACTATCCCACTGCGCCATCGGGGATTGTGTTCGAAACGAATGAATCAAATTTGAGTGATATGATATGCAACCATTGGAAGACTATTGAAAGAAAAACTATGGGAACCTGCCAGTTTTTCTACTGCAGACAGAAAACCATAAACATGGAAGAGAAGCTTATATTCTATGAAACCTGACGCTATGTGCTCGAATACTGGCTAAATATAATCCATAGAGGCATAGCAACGTTAAACAACCTCTTATATGATACATATAGGTTTAAAAAGGTCGAAATACAAAGATTGTGTGCGCCTCACTGATGGCGTAGTGGTAAGGCCTTGTAATCAAGGGGTCTGGGGTACGATACCAGGTGATCGCACATAGTGGTTCGGATCCCACTTTATACTGTCTGCACTTCAGATTAGTCTATCTGTGCCGGTGACTCAGTCGGTAACGCGTCTGACTACCATGCTATAGGCTCCGGGTTCGATTCCCGGCCGGTTCAAGCCCGGGAACTTTTCTAACGTAGGAAGCGGCCCCAGCGCCAACCCAGCGTCGAATGACATGGGTACCTGGGGGAAACCCTGAGGGTAAAGGCGGTCAGGGGCGTGATACTGATCACATCACCCCCACTCACGAACGAATCAAGAAAGTGTGGGGCGGCGTGATGCTGATCACATCACCCCCACTCACGAACGAATCAAGAAAGTGTGGGGCGTTACCCCCACACCCCCTATACGCCTTCATGCCGTAGCGCCAAGCACAGGTGAGAACTTTACCTTTCTTTTTTGCATAAAGTGGACTTACAACAAAATTTAAACTTTCGATAAAGATTATGATAAGGTATTAAAGCATTGGGTCTAACACATTTTTTTATTGTTTACCAATGACATTCTTAACTAATATTCTTAATTTCAGTTTCAAGATGAAATCGGCTACGAAATAAAAGGAGTGGTTTCATATTTCTGTTACGAAATTCCACTTTTGTAGTAGACCTGTGCCACACTAAGTTGTGACAATAAACAAATCTGAGACACTTTCAAAGTATTAAATTGCTATCTATCTATTTGGGAAAAATCTTTCAATATAATACTTTTTTTGGATGCGTCAAATCATAGTATTTAATTCCTCTTTTAGCAGCTTTAAGAAACCTGATTTTTTTTGGGGGGGGGTTACAAATGCCCTTTCTGCTCCCGTCAAGTTACGCCTATGACAAACAGGAATTCAAAGTAAAACACTGTCCCGACTAAATCGGGAGACACGTCTGATAGATTTACAATTAGGAAAATCATAATTAAGCGTGTAGTTGAAAACAACCTATTTTCATATATTGCATGCAGCTCTACTTTTTCTGCAATGTGGATCAAGAACTGGGGACGTGGAGAAGCACAACACTCCACGTAACCAATAGTCACGTGACCCTCTTTGCTTTCCTGTCATGTTGACCTTCGCGTGGAACACATTTCTCGGTGTTAAGACAGGCAAAATCACCCGGTCATCGAAGGGTGCAATATGTGTTGCCTACCCTCCGGCATTACTTGCTCCTATTAAAGCCTTATGGGGATGAACTTTTTTCCATGACTGTACAGTACATTAAACTCTACAGGGGAAGCTCTGCCTAATACCCTACCTGAAGAAGCCAAGTGCATTATTCAGACTATGGAGCTAAGAATTCCAGTTGTTGAATATGAAGCCAGTTATGCTCTTAAATATAAAGCAGATATCCTAAAAAATCCACAGGTACCTTTACAATTTTATACATATCAATGTGTGCAGAAGCCTGCCACTGGTAGCTATTTTGAGTTTGATGCTACAAATTCATTCTCCAGTATACAATATGACATGCCAGATTTTGTGGTGGTACTGTTTCAGACTGGAAGACACAATAATCAGGAAAAAAATTCAAGTAAATTTCATAACTGCAACATCAAGAACATATATCTTAAACATGGCAGAAATGAGGTATTTCCTAGAGAAAATTATAATTTAAACATGTCCAAGGATGATTTCCTCAAATTATATGAGGCATTTACAGCATACAAAAGGGTCACCACTGGCAATACTGACATGTATTACACACCAGATGAATTCAATGCACAGAGACCCATGTTTGTCATCAACACTTCAAAAAGGAAACAAGTTGTGGTTAATGACAGGACAAACATTAAAATTATCTGTGAATTCCACGATACACTCCCTGATGACACTGTATGTAGTGTTATTCTTATAGGTGAAAAATCATATGTTTATGATGTAAGAAATGAGAGAGTCACAGAGCAATTCTAGAGGGCCTCTGCACAATGCATTGTCTTAGTACTAGATATACAAGTTGAGCCTTGTGCCCAAATAAAATATTCAGGTTAACATATTAATTCTCTGAACTTAAACCGTAAGTGGACCGTAAGTGGACCAGAAGTGGACCGGAAGTAAATATGTGTGGGTGTGGGTGGGTGTGGGTGGGTGTGGGTGTATGTGGGTAGCTCTTATAAGCATTTTGCCCTAATTTTAAGTGTGGCCAAAACAATATCAAGAGGGGCATATTTTTGACAAGCTTATGGACAACAATCTCACAGATGTGGCTTTGTAAGTGTAGGCAAATCAATCTGAGGGGCCTCATCATTTCACGGGAAATTCCCGAGGGCATTTTTACAAAAATCTTGGATTAGACAGAGTACCAAACTTGAGCAATAAGCTCATATGCATATCTTGAGCTAGTTTTAAGTGTAAGCAAATCTGCCTGAGGGGGGCTCATCATTTCTCGGGTTTATAATAGGTCAAACAACACTACTCCAGGGCAACACGTGTGGGGCTGAGGGAATATATAACGGAAAAGTTTCTTGTTTTATGTAGCATTATCATTGTGAACATTCATTGTGATAGTTCAGTACGCTCTTATTTTGTAATACAAGTTTTTTGTGCAGCGGCTCTTATTTTTTGTGCTGCAAGTTGTTTAATGGTAAGTTATTTTTGTTATTATTATTTTTTCGAGACGTGACAATTTTTTTCGCGTTTTTTTTGAAGATGATGCATACCCGGAGGAACCATAACATTTTTTTAAAGTCATGCCACACACACTTTTGCTCTATATTTTTTTACAACTGTTCGCGTTCACGTTCAGCTTTTGATATTTTTTCTCTCCTGTTTCAGGGATTTTTCCACGTCGCCCACAAAGTCAAAGCTTTGGACATATAAACATAACATAGGTACAGAATGGAGCCGCAACTCGGACCCTATGGTCTTTGCATAAATGTACCATGCCGCAACTGTGGGAAGTTGATTTCTAAGCTGAACATGTCTAAGCATAAGAAGAGATGCCGCCTACCTACAGATGAAATTGCTGATGCACCTCAGCAAAGAAATGTCGTGTCGATGTGCACGAAGGCTCTGCTTTGAATAAAAGTGACGGTACCATGACGTATAACTCTTCACCTGATGAAAAATGTGATTCCGGCACGTTCTTGGATAATTTGAAATCTCTTGTCGTTGACAAATTACGTGCTTGCATTATAAACGCCGCAATCAAAATTCATCTTGTGTTAACTCTTATGTACGAGAAAGTCGTCTCTTCCAAGACAAGCAGTTTCAGTTTTTATGTAGGATGTGAAGGCTTGCATCAGGGTAATCTCCACGATCTTGACGAAATTGTGACGCGTCTATCCGACCATCTGGGAAGAAAACAAGAGGATTTTGAAGGACGCGGAAGCGGTTGGAGTCTTTCCGGCCGTACCCACAAGTTACAGCTCAGAGTATGCGATTTCAAAGCGCTAGGGGGTAGCGCTGCAGCACCAGCCATTAAAAAAGAGCAAAATGCAGTGCTAAACATAGAAAGTAAAGATAAGATAAGAGTCATATGGTCAGTCATCGCAGTGTTACACCCAGCCAACGATAACCCCGACGTCTGTCCAACTACACCGGATACGAGAGGAGATTCAAAAAAGTGGTGAAGGGGATTTCATATCCCATGACTTTGAACGACATCGACATATTTATAAAAGAGTATAACGAAGAAAAAATACAAACATTGATATTTCCGTGTTCGAGGTTGACGATTGCAGCGACATTTGCGTTCTCAGACCTGTAAAAAGCCAGAATAACGTAATCAGAGTTCTTTTCACAGACGGCCGTTACAGTTTAATTCGCAAATTTTCACGCCTAGTGGGAAGACAAATCAGCAAGGATCACGACAAGATTCAAATTTGCGATATGTTCTTGAGAATTTTTCAACACAAGTGTTTCGGTTCCATGCATGCAGAACCTGAAGATGTCATGCCGGAACCCGGAAGAAAGATAACATTTCAAAAATATCAGGCTCTTCTCCCCCATCCTATTGTTCTTGATGCTGATTTTGAAAGTTTTCAAGTTCCATTAGACTCGTGTGACTCTGACCCCACTATCTCAAACACAATACCATTCTTTCACCACGAACCTTGCAGATTTGCCATTTACAGGGAAAAGTTAAACGAAATTATTAAGTATTGTGGACCCGATGCTGGGAAAAACTTTGTCAAAAGAATAGCAGAATGTGCCAAAGAACTTGCACCTAGATTGAAAGGCCCTTACGTTTTTCAACAGCCACTCACAACGGAACAACGACAGAGACAAGACATGGCAACAAGATGCGAGGAGTGCAACCAGGATTTCACCCCCGAAAATCACATGGTAGTACATCTAACTAACTAACTAACTCTCTAGCCTTCTTGAACCCTAAGGTTCATTGCTACAGCAGCACAGGCCTTCCATTTGTCCCTATCTTGAGCAAGATCTATATAACCTTTTCCATCCCTACCGATTTCCCTTAGGTCCATCTCAACGTTGTCCCTCCATCTTCGTCTTGGCCTTCCTGCAGGTCTCTTACCATCAGGTTTCCCAACAAGAATCCTGTAAACTCCTCCTTCCTCTCCCATTCGTGCTACATGGCCTGCCCACCTAAGTCTTCTTGATTTAATTATTCGAATAATATCCGGACATGAATACAAATTATGTAGTTCTAAATTATGTAACCTTCTCCACTCACCTGTCTCCTCATCCCTTTTACGTCCAAATATTTTCCTAAGGATCCTATTTTCAAATACTCTCAATGTAAGGGACCAAGTTTCACACCCATAAAATACTACAGGCAAAATTACGGTTTTGTATATTTTAACTTTTAGTTTCTTAGATATTAAACGAGAAGACAAAAGTTTATGAAGAGAGAAGTAACATGCATTTGCTGAATTAAGCCTACTTTTTATTTCCTCTTTAATATAATTTTCATTTGTTAATATTACTCCTAAGTATTTGAATTTGGAAACTATTTCAAATGAGTTGTAATCAATAATTAGATTATGATTATCACCTAACACTTGGTGTTGGCCTGTAAGCATATATTTATTTTTCTCTTTGTTAACTTCCAAACCTATCTCTTTAGCAGTTTTGAAAAATATTTTAGCATTATTCTTAATTGTATTTACATCATCCCCCAGTAAGTCTACATCATCTGCATATGCTAACAACTGAGTCACACCATTTAATTTTAGTCCTTCTTTAGTATCTTTTGCCTTCCTAACAGCATATTCTAAGGCAAAATTAAAGAGCAATGGAGATAATGCATTTCCTTGTTTTAACCCATCATGAATTGTAAATTTGTCAGACATATTAATACCCACACGAAATTTACTTTCTGTTTCACTGGTGCATATTTTTATCATACTAACAAGCTCCTTAGGTATTCCAAATTCTACTAATATATAATGTAATTTATCTCTTTTGTCCGAATCATATGCTTTTTTGAAATCAATGAATAGCTGATGGACATTTTGATTATATTCCCACTTTTTTTCAAGTGTCTGTCTGATGTGAAAAATTTGATGCGTTTAAATCCACATTGATAATCACCTATAATTTCATTAGCATATGGGGTTAGTCTTGTTAAAAGAATGTTAGATAATATTTTATATGTTGTTGAGAGTAGAGAAATTCCACGGTAATTATTGCAGTTCATTTTATCACCTTTTTTAAACACAGGAACAATTATGGATTCTTTCCACTGTTGAGGGATTTTCTTCTTTATTCCATATTAAACAAATAAATTTATGGATTTGACATATTAATGAATTTCCACCATATTTAATTAACTCAGCTTGTATTAAATCAATGCCAGATGCTTTGTTATTCTTTAGCCATTTAATAGCATCTTTAACTTCAGTCAAAGTTAGGTTCTGGAACTAAAGGTTCTGCTGTGTGTACTTCATTCACTTCTGATTTATCTCCTACAAGGACATTTAAAAGGTCATTAAAGTAGTTCTTCCATCTATTTAGAATATCGCTTGGGTCAGCTAGAAAATCACCGTCTTTATCTTTTATCAAGTTTACTTTAGGTTGCCACCCCTTTCTAAACTCATTTACACCTTTATATAAATCTCTGATATTTTTATTTTTGCTGTTTGTTTAGATTTGTATCCTCAGAGTTATTTAACCACCTAAGTCTAGCCTGATTTCTTATTTCTATTAGATTATAACATTCATTATGAAACCATGGCTTACTTTTTCTTGGTTTAAGGTATCCTATACTTTCTTTAGCTGCTGATTCTATTGCATTACGTATGTGCTCCCAATTCTTATTTACATCTGTTTCATTTATATTTTCATCATCATTTAAATCCTGAAAAACATCAAATATATTTGACAGTTTAATTTGGTAATCTTTCTTAATTCTTTCATGAGTAAACTTTCCTGTATCAAATTTTAGAACTTTTAGATTTTGTTGCTTACGATTTATCACTGAGAGTCTTTCTCTTAATTTAGCAATTACTAAATAATGGTCACTGACACAGTCAGCACCTCTATGTGTACGAACGTCAATTATACTAGTATGCCTTCTCTTATCAATGAGAATATGATCTATCTGATTATGAGTCTTACCATCTGGAGATATGGATATGGATATCTTTATGTTTAAAAGTGGTACTTTTCACAATTAAATTCTTTGAGGTTACAAAGGTAATCAATCTTATACCATTATCATTACTTAATTCATGAAGACTTTCTTTACCAATCGTGGGTTTAAATGTCTCTTCTTTGCCAATCTGTGCATTACAGTCACCTAACAGAATTTTCATATCATACTGAGAAAATTTATCAAAGACCTGTTCAAACTCTGTATAAAAATCATGTTTACTTTTATCATGTTTATCTTCCGTTGGTGCATGTATGTTTATTAAAATAATTTTACACCACCTACCCTGTAAAACTGCATATGATATCCTATCATTAATAAATTCTACTGTTTTAAAAGCCGAGATAATTCTATTATTTATAAAAAAGCCAGTTCCAAAATTATGATTTTCAGTACCACCATAGAAAAAAGTATAATTTTTAGTGTTACAATTCCCTTCTCCTGGCCACCTAACTTCCTGGAAAGCTACTACATCTAATTTATACTTAACTATCTCATTAACTTTACACTGAAATGCTCCAGGCCGGTAAAGGCTCAGAACATTCCAGGTGCCTAAATACAAGGTAGTACATCACAACCATCAAACTTCTAAAATTTTGTCCATCATTTGTAACGTGTGTAATATCAAAATCAAGGAAGACCGATTTATTGCTGTGTTTCTCCATTACACAGAGAAGTACGATACACATCTGTTCATCAAAGAGCTCTACTCAATCACGAATCGCATCAGGATCATTCCGAGAACGAGCGAAAAGTATATTGCTGTAAGGGTGTGGATTTCTCTCGAACACGGAAAAAGTGTTGAAGTGCGAATCCTGTACTCTTACAATTTCCTGTTTTCCAGCCTGGTCACCCTTGCAGCTCAACTTAGCGACGAAGATCTTGTGGCCACGAAACAATGTTTTGGGCAAGACAATTTGAATCTTTTGAAACGTAAGGGCGTCTACCCATATGAATACATGAATGATTTCGACAAATTCGACGAGACCGAACTGCCACCGCGTACTGCAGTTTATTTTCATCTCACCGAGGACGTTTGTTCCGAAGATGATTATCAACATGCCGGTAGAGTGAGGTCGGCCTTCAACTGTCAAACTTTTCGGGACTATTACGACCTGTATCTAAAATTTGATGTCACCCTTCTGATGGACATTTTCGAATCGTTTCGGAACAGATGTATTGCAATCTACAAGTTGGAGCCAGCACATTTTTCTAAGACACCGGGACTGACATGGGAGTCCATGTTGAAATACACCAATGTAGCGTTGGACCTCTTCACGAACAAGGACCAATATGTATTTGTTGAGAATGCAGTACGCGGTGGCATTGTACAATGTCCACGTCGCGATGCTGTTGCAAATAATCTTTATTCTCCTGGTCACGATGCTTAAAAACCTGACACCTACATTGTCTACTGGTATGTGAATAATGTATACGACAATTCCATGTCGCAGTGTCTTCCCATTAGTGACTATCAATTGATGGATGAAGAGGAACTGTCCTCCAAGGATTTTCTCAACTGAGCCGAAAATAACAAATGGGGCTGTTTCTTAGAAGTAGACCTTGATTATCCCGAAACATCAAGGATTGGCCATGGTTCCAGTGAAAAAAAAAAACACCTGGAGGATCGGAGCCAAAACTCGTATTAAGCTTGAAGAATAAACGAAATTACATTCTGCACTACAGGTTACTTCAATTCTATCTGAATCATGGTTTGGAGCTCAAGAAAATATTGAGGTTTGAAGTTCAGAAAGAGCAAATAGTTGGAGCCGTATATTGCTGAGAAACCAAGCGTCGAGCACAATCTACTACCCCTTCGGTAAAAATCTCTACAAGTTGTTTAACAATATCATTTACGGCAAAACAATGGAGAACGTACGCAAGTACATTGATGCAACATTAGTCACGGATGTGAAGAATTTTGAGAAAATTGCTGCTTCCCCATACTTCAAAATATTCACCATTTTCGTAGAGAATTTAATATTCGTTGAACGTAACAAGAAGAAAGTGAAGCTCAATAAGCTGATTGCTATAGGTGCCACCGTTCTTGAACTCTCCAAATTACAGATGTACGAATCCTACTACGATCAAATCCAACCACTGTATGGGGATAACATTCAAATTTGCTACATCGACACCGATAGCTTTGTGTTTCTAATCCAAACGCAAGACCTTCATCATGATCTGACTTCGATGAAGCATCTTTTTTATTTTAGCAACTTACCATCTGACCTCCCTTGCATTCGTCGGAAAATAAAATGTCCATAGGAAAGTTCAAAGACGAAGCCGCTGGTAATTACATCAATGAATTTGCAGGACTTCGGGCAAAAATGTACATCGTGAAGATTGCAGATAAGAAAGAGATCAAGAAAGCAAAAGGCATGGGAAAAACTAGCACAGACAGATTCACCATAGAAGATTACAAAGAATGCCTGTTTCAAAAAAGAATAAAGCTAACCACCGATGATCGCATTGTGAATACTTCCCACAAACTGTATACAACACGTGTGACCAAGCTAGCATTGGATGGTACGGACAATAAATTAAATGTACTTCATTGTCAAGTTCATGCACGCGAGTGGGGACATTGGAATATCATTGATAAATGTACCATGTGTGAATAACAGCTTTGCCACCATGTCTCTGTCTCTTTTCTGTTTTGCGTGCTTGAAACATCTGGGAAAAGAAGAAAAGAGGAAGTGATTAAGTCATTAAGTCCAACCTGAAACTTTTTTCTACCTCATGCATCGCATAACACGTAATTGCAACAACAAGCGCTTGTTACTTAATGATAAATACAGCGTATTTTACCCGATAAGAAAACTCAAATTGTGAGACGTCACATAATTTTTTTAATGTATTAAATAACATGAAAAATGCCGATGGATTTATTTGGTTTCCGAAAGCAAACCAACATGGAAACTGTACGCCACACGACGACAGATAATGAATTTTTATCTTCAATACTATCCAAACTCAACGGTCTGTTGATCGTTCACCTGAACAGCATTTGGACGAAATACGATGATGAAGTCGGCCAAACTTTTTATGTCTTCAACAATAATTTACATTTCTACGAGATTCCGATCGGCGGAAAACTTCGGATCACCGTGAACCCGGATAATGCAGGCGAAATCAAAGTCTCCTCCGGTAAGAACATTTATCGCATCAAGCACGATAAGATGCTTTCTGACATCACGTACGATGTTTCTACAGCAGATTGTTTATACATGGAACTCCTTGGAGAGTACGACAAACTCGTTCCTTTCTTCATAGAATTACTAATCGTCTATCCTTTAATAAATAACCATTAACAAAATGCCTAAAGACATTTTCGCACACACGAAGCGAGTGGGCCATGCAGACGAGATTCTCACGCTGGATAATCGAGTTAAAAGTTGAGAAGTGACCTGATTGCATTGCAGGAGACGTTAAACAACAGTTTAAAATCTGAAGTAGCTAGTATACAAACACAATGCTTGGATCCGAGTTGAAAACGCTAATAAAAAATTATGTTCACGTGCCTTCGTACGATAACTTTCAAAATATACAATTGATTGTGGGTTCGCTTCAAAATTATTTGGCCAAATTACAGCAATTTCAAAGCAAAAATTTGGAAAAATTAAAACACGAAATCGACGAACGAAGTTCCACAATTGAGAAGATATTTTCTGAGCTTCATGTGGAACATCTTCACGATGATGTTTCCAAATTCACCACAGAATTCAACAACACTTTGGAAGAAATTAAATCTAAATTACAAATTATAGAAGATACAATGAAAAATCTACCATCCTCCGATGAATTGCAAGTCATTAGCAAGAGCGTGGCAAACATCAAGATTCAATTAGAGGCTTATCAATATTTCGAACACATTCAAACCACTATTTCTACGCTTCAGGCATCTTTGGAGGCTCTAGATCAAACGGGTATTCAAGATACTTTAAGCACGGTTCAGCAGAAAATCGACTGCCTGGAAAATTTGAAGGTTGAAACAAATCTTAACCATTTTCATCACGTACTGGACAACATACAGGGTGATTTGGAATTGTTACAGACGAATGTGACTTCGAACGAAGATTTAGAAAAATTGAAAACGGCAGTGACGGAATTATCTGCGTCGAGTGACAAAAAAAGTTCATTGAGTGCTCTCGAAATTACAGTATCCAATCTTCCCACCGATAAAGAATTACATGCTTTGAAATGGAACATATCTCGAATGCTAAAACGATAAGAAACAGAAACAACATACGTGGAACAGATTCGAGATGAAATTGCTTCGTTTCGCGACACGGTGTCCACGTTGCCGACATCGCAGAGTGTCACGGATCTTCATACCCTGTTTACCGAGACGAGGGACATCGTGAACGACCTTACCGTAAAAAGCTCGAAATTAAATCTAGTTGAGAATCTTCAGAACATTGTAGTCAACATAAGAGATCAAATTGGAGCGCTGGAATCCACACAGGAATCGACGCTGGCCGCTTTCGGTGTCAAATTACAAGAATTGAACGAAAACTACAAACAATTAAACGTTGAAATTAAAACCAAACCGTCATTTTCTACCATGTCAGATCACATTGCAGAACAACCTGTACAATTAGGAAATACACTGGGAGAGGTTCACAGTAATCTGCTTACCGTCGATACAAAATGTGCCAAACTGCATTCTCTGGATGCCATCGAAATCAACAGCGTACCGAATCAGCAGAGAATTTCCACGTTCGTTGAAGGTAACAAACTTTACATGTTATATCCTTATCATCCGTATTACAAGTTTCTCATCGATGGCACTATTCAGATAAACGAATTTTCGTACTGGTCTCTAGGCAGAAAAGCTTGTGTTCCCACCATGACTTTAACGTCGAATCGTGGTGTCCAGAAAGCAGGAAACAACGCACATTGGAACGAAACACGCAACATATATGAAATACACCAAGACGAAGATCTTACTGTGTTTGACGTGAGTGCAGGTGATAAACTTATCATTCAAAACCCAAGTGAGGTACCACCTTCGTTGAATCCCATCACGTTAGTCCTTCTCTTCAAAGGTAATTTCAATGTCTAAGCACGCTATCGTCGACGAATTACATAAACCTGCACGCCGCAACTACAAACGTTCTTGCTTGACGAAAGGACACGGAATGAAATTGCTGCTCAGCACTCCACAATTGAGAAGGTTGCAGCGTTCACGGAACAGCAAAAGACAGGAGGTTTCATATTCAGCATTCCGGCAATTTTAGCGGCTTTGGGGGCTGTAGGGAGTTTGGCACTGTTTAGCGAAAACAGTGATCGACTCGAAAAGAAAACAATGCAGAATTGGTAGAGCAGAAACGTCACAACCTGGCCATGGAGAAGAAAGGGAAAGACGTCGTGAGTAAGTTTAAATAAAAGAAGAAGCACTCACCAGTAGTGTAAAATACAATATTATAAACCCGAGAAATGATTAACCCCCCTCAGGCAGATTTGGCTACACTTAAAACTTGCTCAACATGCCCATATGAGCTTTTTGCTCAAGTGTGGTACTCCGTCTAATCCACGATTTTTGTAAAAATGCCCTAGGGAAGTTCCTGTGAAATGATGAGCCCCCTCAGATTGATTTGCCTACACTTATAAAAGGCACTTCTGTCAGATTGTTGTCCATAAATTTGTTAAAAATATGCTCCTCTTGATATTTTTTTGCCCACACTTAAAACTAAGCCAAACGTATTAACACACACACACATATTTACTTCCGGTCCACTTCCGGTCCACTTCCAGTCCACTTCCGGTTTGCCTACTTCCGGTCCACTTGTGGCCTATTTCTGGTTTATTTATATTGCATCATGTTTTGCAACAAATTATTACCCAATATTATGCAATAAATTATTAGACATGTGTTGTTTTCTGATTGGTTGGTTATGACATATAGTGATGATGTGTTTTATTCTGATTGGCTTATTGTTTCAGATGCTTTCAATGCGGTCTGTGCTTAGGCTATATAAAAAGATTTTGCATTGCATATCAGCCAGTATTGTGAGAGTTGTTGAAGAGTAAGGGTGTGTTGTTGCAGTGCTGCTCATATTTTTTTAAACACAAAATATTGCAGATTTGTATAAATTGAATTACAAATCTATTTGATTTAATATACAGAATTTTTGACAACCTGTCATAGGTTTATTAAGTATAGAGTTTTGATTTGAACCCCAAGAAATGTTATATAAATACCAAAGCCAAAAAATATTAACACACATACACACACACACACACACTAAATATACAAAACACACTGCTGAACCCAACTGATATTTTTTTATTAAGCACAGAATTTTGATTTGAACCCCAAGAAATTTTATATAATAAACATAACAAAATTCTAATATTTATTTTTGTTTAACAGGTACAACAAGTTCTGAGCACATAAGCAGTTTCTGAGGAATACAAGGCAGCAGCAGCAGCAAGCAATTAACTTATAGAAGGCAGTGTGTATCATATCTAATTGCATGGATAATCTTGACGCAGGATTTTTTGAGAGAAGATGTATTTCAAAATACATAAAATCTAAGTCACTTGTTGATGATTTAAAGCTTAGATTCTTTGGCCTGTCCGAGTATAACCTGTTTACAGTGCAAAATGAAACTGAAATGCAGTGGGTGCTTGCCAGTGACAGGCCATTCCAATGCCTATTTCTCAATTTTATCAGCAAGTTTGAAAGGCTTGTATACAACAAGTACAAGAGAATTGTTGGATTGTTTGTTAATTTTTATACAGACAGGGGCCATTATGATTTAAGGTTGAAATTGTTTGACAATTATTGGTTCAACAATTGCTATGAGCATTGTTTTGAGTATAGGATGCCTATGATTGCATCTCAGAGTTTAAATTGGAGACATTATAAATATTCAAATACAATTATTAACAAGATATCTAAAAATAAGAAGATTGAATTTGTTACAACTGATAATGGGAATTTGTACAGTGGTGAAGATTTCAATCCAGAGTTTGTATCTCATTCCAACTATATATATTTGAATGAGCTTGTCATGTATTTTATAAGGCAAAACGTTAGAGAATGCACTTAGGATTGTATTGTTGAGCCACTGGGGCAGAATAATTTGCATGATATATGCAAGTGTGGGAGAGTTTTGTCCAGCCTCTCAGTGTGATTTCAGGCACAGGAATCTGGCAGTTGGGAATCAACCCGCAGCAGGCAGCCCTGATTATTTCAGCAGAGACAGCAATCAAGGTAAATAAATATTTGCTGCAAGTGTAATTTAATTCTCTTCTCATCAGTGTAACAAATTTCCTGTCTTGTTTCACATTTACAAATCCCTGCCCATCAGTGCTGTAGAAATATCAGCCAGGCTCGGGTCTGTATGCAGGAAGAGGCAAGACATTTGTTTGAAATCTGTTTTGAAGCCTGTACCTAATCACAGCACAGCTCTGTCAGAGATAGGGACAATGAGCAATATCTGTAATTAATAATTCAGTAATCATTTCTAACAAGTTTATTTTTCAATAGGCTCTTCTCATCAGTGTAACACATTTCCTGTCTTATGCAGTTCCAAATCCCTGCATAGCAGTGCTGTAGCCAGGCTTGGGTCTGTATGTAGGAAGAGGCGTAGTTGAAATCTGCTTGGGTATAATTTTTTGAAGCCTGTACCTCATCACAGCATAGCTCTGTCAGAGGATAGGGACATTGAGTATAAAATCTGTAATCAATAAGTCAGTAATCAATTCTAACAAGTTTAATTTTTAATAGGATCTTCTCATCAGTGTAACAAATTTCCTGTCTTGTTTCACATGCAGTTCCAAATCCCTGCCCCATCAGTGCTGTAGAAATATGAGCCAGGCTCGGGTCTGTATGCAGGAAGAGGCAAGATATTTGTTTGAAATCTGCTTGGGTATAATTTTCTGAAGCCTGTACCCATCACAGCATAGCTCTGTCAGAAATAGGGACATTGAGTAATAATTAATAATTATTCTTGTCAGTAATCAATTCTAACAAGTTTAAGTTTTAATAGGTTCTTCTCATCAGTGTAACAAATTTCCTGTCTCATGCAGTTCCAAATCCCTACCCATCATCAGTGCTGTAGAAATATCAGCCAGGCTCGGGTCTGTATGTAGGAAGAGGCAAGATATTTGTTTGAAATCTGCTTGGGTATAATTTTCTGAAGCCTGTACCTAATCACAGCACAGCTCTGTCAGAGTTTAACAAATTTCCTGTCTTGTTTCACATGCAGTTCCAAATCCCTGCCCAGCAGTGCTGCAGCCAGGCTCGGGTCTGTATGCAGGAACAGGCATAATATTTGTGAAATCTGCTTGGGTATAATTTTCTGAAGCCTGTACCCATAACAACACAGCTCTATGAGAAATAAGGACATTGAGAAATATCTGTAATCAATAATTAATAATTATTCTTGTCAGTAATCAATTCTAACAAGTTTAATTTTTAATAGGCCCTTCTCCTGTCTTGTTTCACATGCAGTTCCAAATCCCTGCCCATCAGTGCTGTAGAAATATCTTCCAGGCTCGGGTCTGTGTGTAGGAACAGGCAAGATATCTGCTTGGGCATAATTTTTTGAAGCCTGTACCCATCACAATATATTTCTATCAGAGATAAGGATATTGAATATATATTATTATTGCACTTGCCCCATCTAACATGTTGCTGTGTTTCTTCAATACAATAGTCATAATCAATAAAATATTCAGTATAAATCTCTATAAGATATGATAACTAGCAACAATCTGGATGTATGAGATGTTTTATTTTCTGTATTTTTCAGGCTCTCTTGTTACAATCTTGTTTCTCTCTCCAACATTGCCATCACTATAATTCCACATGTTCTATGCTAACAACTTCAAACCTGAAAACATATCTGTAATCAATAATTAATAATTATTCTTGTCAGTAATCAATTCTAATATTTAATTTTTAATAGGTTCTTCTAATCAGTGTCCTGTCTTGTTTCACATGCAGTTCCAAATCCCTGCCCATCAGTGCTGCAGCCAGGCTCTGGGTCTGTTTGCAGGAAGTTTGTAGTTGAAATTTGCTTGGGTATAATTTTTTGAAGCCTGTATCTCATCACAGCATAGCTCTGTCAGAGATAGGGACATTGAGTATAAAATTATTACTGCACTATATTTTAAAACCTGCCCCATCAAACATTGCTGTTTTTCTTCATAATCAATAAAATATTCAGAACAAACCTCTATAAGATATGACAACCTGCAACAATCTGGATGTATGAGATGTTTTATTTTCTGTATTTTACAGGCTCTCTTGTTACAATTTTGTTTCTCTTTTCAACATTGCCATCACTATAATAATATCTGCCACATGTTCTATGTTAACAACTTCATAATCGATGCAAAAAAAATAAACCTGAAAACATATCTGTAATCTAATCAATTCTAACATTTAATTTTCAATAGGCTCTTCTCCTGTCTTGTTTTACATACAGTTCCATCTCTGCTCATCAGTGCTGTAGAAATATCAGCCAGGCTCGGGGGTCTGTGTGTAGGAACAGGTAAGATATTTGTTTGAAATCTACTTGGGTATAATTTTCTGAAGCCTGTACCTAACAACAAAATCACAGCATAGCTCTGTCAGAGATAAGAACATTGAGTAATATATGTAATCAACAAATAATAATTATTCTTTTCAGTAATCAATTCTAACAAGTTTAATTTTTAATAGGCTCTTCCTGTCATGTTTTACATACAGTTCCAAATGCCCATCAGCGCTGTAGAAATATCAGCCAGGCTCGGGTCTGTGTGCAGGAAGAGGCATGATACCTGCAGTGGTACATAACATTTTGAAATCTGCTTGGGTATAATTTTCAGAAGCCTGTACCTCATCACAGCACAGCTCTGTCAGAGATAGGGACATTGAGTATAAACTTTATTGTGAAAACATATCTGTAATCAATAATCATTATTCTTGTCAGTAATCAATTCCTTCTCATCAGTGTAACAAATTTCCTGTCTTGTTTCACATGCAGTTCCATCCCTGCCCATCAGTGCTGTAGAAATATCAGCCAGGCTCGGGGGGTCTGTTTGCAGGAACAGGCATAGCTGAAATCTGCTTGGGTATAATTTTCTGAAGCCTGTACCTAATAATAACATCACAGCACAGCTCTGTCAGAGACAAGGACATTGAGTATAAATCTCTATAAGATATGATAACCTGCAACAATCTGGATGTATGAGATGTTTTATTGTTTTTATGTGTCTGTATTTTTCAGGTTCTCTCTTGTTACAATCTCATTACCCTGCCACATGTTCTATGATTATATGCTCTAACAACTTATCTGTAATCAATAAGTCAGTAATCTATTCTAACAAGTTTAATTTTCTTCTCATCAGTGTAACAAATTTCCTGTCTTGTTTCACATTTCCAAATCCCTTCACATCAGTGCTCAGCCAGGCTCGGGTCTGTATGCAGGAAGAGGCAAGATATTTGTTTGAAATCTGCTCTGAAGCCTGTACCTCATCACAGCACAGCTCTGTCAGAGATAGGGACATATATCTATAATCAATAATTCTCAATAATCAATTCTAACAAGTTTAATTTTCTTCTCATCACTGTAACAAATTTCCTTCTTGTTTTACATGCAGTTCCAAATCCCTTCACATCAGTGCTCAGCCAGGCTCGGGTCTGTATGCAGGAAGAGGCAAGATATTTGTTTGAAATCTGCTCTGAAGCCTGTACCTCATCACAGCACAGCTCTGTCAGAGATAGGGACATTGAGTATAAATTTAATTATATTCAGAACAAACCTCTATAAGATATGACAACCTGCAACAATCTGGATGTATGAGATATTTTGTTTCTGTATTTTTCAGGCTCTCCTGTTACAATCTTGTTTCTCTCTGCAACATTTCCATCACTATAATAATATCTGCCACATGTTCTATCTAACAACTTCATAATCGATGCAAAAAAATAAACCTGAAAACATATCTGTAATCAATAATAATCTTGTCAGTAATTAATTCCAACTCATCAGTGTAACAAATTTTCTGTCTTGTTTCACATTTCCAAATCCCTGCCCTACAGTGCTGTAGAAATATCAACCAGGCTCGGGTCTGTTTGCAGGAAGAGGCAAGATATTTGTTTGAAATCTGCTTGGGTATAATTTTCTGAAGCCTGTACCTAATAATAGCATCACAGCATACCTCTGATAGGGAAGCAGCCATTATAAATATACATGTAATGCAGATATTTGTGAAAACATTGACAGGCAAGACAGTGACCCTGGAGGTAAATCCAGAAGACACTGTTGCTGCTTTATAGATGCTGTTGATAATCTGATTCTGATAATATCTTGCCTCTTCCTGCACACAGACCCGAGCCTGGCTGATATTTCTACAGCACTGTAGGGCAGGGATTTGGAAATGTGAAACAAGACAGGAAATTTGTTACACTGCTGAGTTAGAATTAATTACTGACAAGATTATTATTTATTACAGATATGTTTTCAGGTTTATTTTTTAGCATCGATTATGAAGTTGTTAGATGGAACATGTGGCAGATATTATTATAGTGATGGCAATGTTGCAGAGATAAACAAGATTGTAACAGGAGAGCCTGAAAAATACAGAAACAAAACATCTCATACATCCAGATTGTTGCAGGTTGTCATATCTTATAGAGGTTTGTTCTGAATATAATTAAATTTATACTCAATGTCCCTATCTCTGAAAGAGCTGTGCTGTGATGAGGTACAGGCTTCAGAGCAGATTTCAAACAAATATCTTGCTCTTCCTGCATACAGACCCGAGCCTGGCTGAGCACTGATGTGAAGGGATTTGGAACTGCATGTAAAACAAGAAGGAAATTTGTTACACTGATGAGAAGAAAATTAAACTTGTTAGAATTGATTATTGAGAATTATTGATTATAGATATATGTCCCTATCTCTGACAGAGCTGTGCTGTGATGAGGTACAGGCTTCAGAGCAGATTTCAAACAAATATCTTGCCTCTTCCTGCATACAGACCCGAGCCTGGCTGAGCACTGATGTGAAGGGATTTGGAAATGTGAAACAAGACAGGAAATTTGTTACACTGATGAGAAGAAAATTAAACTTGTTAGAATTGATTACTGACTTATTGAAATGATTACTGACTTATTGATTACAGATAAGTTGTTAGAGCATATAATCATAGAACATGTGGCAGGGCAATGAGATTGTAACAAGAGAGAACCTGAAAAATACAGAAACATAAAAACAATAAAACATCTCATACTTCCAGATTGTTGCAGGTTGTCATATCTTATAGATGTTTATACTCAATGTCCCTGTCTCTGACAGAGCTGTGCTGTGATGTTTTTATTAGGTACAGGCTTCAGAAAATTATACCCAAACAGATTTCAACTATGCCTGTTCCTGCATACAGACCCCCCGAGCCTGGCTGATATTTCTACAGCACTGATGGGCAGGGATGGAACTGCATGTGAAACAAGACAGGAAATTTGTTACACTGATGAGAAGGAATTGATTACTGACAAGAATAATGATTATTGATTACAGATGTGTTTTCACAATAAAGTTTATACTCAATGTCCCTATCTCCGACAGAGCTGTGCTTTGATGAGGTACAGGCTTCAGAAAATTATACCCAAGCAGATTTCAAAATTTTATGTACCACTGCAGGTATCATGCCTCCTCCTGCACACAGACCCGAGCCTTGCTGATATTTCTACAGCACTGATGGGCATTTGGAACTGTATGTAAAACAAGACAGGAAGAGCCTATTAAAAATTAAACTTGTTAGAATTGATTACTGACAAGAATAATTATTAATTGTTGATTACAGATATTACTCAATGTTCTTATCTCTGACAGAGCTATGCTCTGATTCTGTTCTTAGGTACAGGCTTCAGAAAATTATACCCAAGTAGATTTCAAACAAATATCTTGCCTGTTCCTGCACACAGACCCCCGAGCCTGGCTGATATTTCTACAGCACTGATGAGCAGAGATGGAAATGTATGTAAAACAAGACAGGAGAAGAGCCTATTGATAATTAAATGTTAGAATTGATTAGATTACAGATATGTTTTCAGGTTTATTTTTTTCGCATCGATTATGAAGTTGTTAACATAGAACATGTGGCAGATATTATTATAATGATGGCAATGTTGAAAAGAGAAACAAAATTCTAACAAGAGAGCCTGAAAAATACAGAAAATAAAACATCTCATACATCCAGATTGTTGCAGGTTGTCATATCTTATAGAGGTTTGTTCTGAATATTTTATTGATTATGAAGAAACACAGCAATGTTAGATGGCGCAGGTTTTAAAAAATATTGCAGTAATAATTTTATACTCAGTGTCCCTATCTCTGACAGAGCTATGCTGTGATGAGGTACAGGCTTCAAAAAATTATACCCAAGCAAATTTCAACTACAAACTTCCTGCACACAGACCCAGAGACTGGCTGCAGCACTGATGGGCAGGGATTTGGAACTGCATGTGAAACAAGACAGGACGCTGATGAGAAGAACCTATTAAAAATTAAATATTAGAATTGATTACTGACAAGAATAATTATTAATTATTGATTACAGATATGTTTTCAGGTTTGAAGTTGTTAGCATAGAACATGTGGAATTATAGTGATGGCAATGTTGGAGAGAGAAACAAGATTGTAACAAGAGAGCCTGAAAAATACAGAAAATAAAACATCTCATACATCCAGATTGTTGCAAATTATCATATCTTATAGAGATTTATTCTGAATATTTTATTGATTATGACTAATGTATTGAAGAAAAACAGCAACATATTAGATGGGGCAAGTGCAATAATAATATATATTCAATATCCTTATCTCTGATAGAATTATATTGTGATGGGTACAGGCTTCAAAAAATTATGCCCAAACAGATATCATGCCTGTTCCTACACACAGACCCGAGCCTGGAAGATATTTCTACAGCACTGTAGGGCAGGGATTTGGAAATGTGAAACAAGACAGGAAATTTGTTACACTGCTGAGTTAGAATTAATTACTGACAAGATTATTATTGATTACAGATATGTTTTCAGGTTTATTTTTTAGCATCGATTATGAAGTTGTTAGATAGAACATGTGGCAGATATTATTATAGTGATGGCAATGTTGCAGAGAGAAACAAGATTGTAACAGGAGAGCCTGAAAAATACAGAAACAAAACATCTCATACATCCAGATTGTTGCAGGTTGTCATATCTTACAGAGGTTTGTTCTGAATATAATTAATTTTATACTCAATGTCCCTATCTCTGACAGAGCTGTGCTGTGATGAGGTACAGGCTTCAGAGCAGATTTCAAACAAATATTTTGCCTCTTCCTGCATACAGACCCGAGCCTGGCTGAGCACTGATGTGAAGGGATTTGGAACTGCATGTAAAACAAGAAGGAAATTTGTTACACTGATGAGAAGAAAATTAAACTTGTTAGAATTGATTATTGAGAATTATTGAATATAAATATATGTCCCTATCTCTGACAGAGCTGTGCTGTGATGAGGTACAGGCTTCAGAGCAGATGTCAAACAAATATCTTGCCTCTTCCTGCATACAGACCCGAGCCTGGCTGAGCACTGATGTGAAGGGATTTGGAAATGTGAAACAAGACAGGAAATTTGTTACACTGATGAGAAGAAAATTAAACTTGTTAGAATTGATTACTGACTTATTGATTACAGATAAGTTGTTAGAGCATATAATCCTAGAACATGTGGCAGGGCAATGAGATTGTAACAAGAGAGAACCTGAAAAATACAGAAACATAAAACAATAAAACATCTCATACATCCAGATTGTTGCAGGTTGTCATATCTTATAGAGGTTTATACTCAATATCAATGTCTCTGACAGAGCTGTGCTGTGATGTTATTATTAGGTACAGGCTTCAGAAAATTATACCCCAGCAGATTTCAACTATACCTGTTCCTGCATACAGACCCCCCGAGCCTGGCTGATATTTCTACAGCACTGATGGGCAGGGATGGAACTGCATGTGAAACAAGACAGGAAATTTGTTACACTGATGAGAAGGAATTGATTACTGACAAGAATAATGATTATTGATTACAGATATGTTTTCACAATAAAGTTAATACTCAATGTCCCTGTCTCTGACAGAGCTGTGCTGTGATGTTATTATTAGGTACAGGCTTCTGAAAATTATACCCCAGCAGACTTCAACTATGCCTGTTCCTGCATACAGACCCCCCCGAGCCTGGCTGATATTTCTACAGCACTGATGGGCAGGGATGGAACTGCATGTGAAACAATACAGAGAAGAACCTATTAAGGATTAAACTTGTTAATGACTTTTTGATTACAGATATGTTTTCAATTAAGTTTATACTCAATGTCCCTATCTCTGACAGAGCTGTGCTGTGATGAGGTACAGGCTTCAGAAAATTATATCCAAGCAGATTTCAAAATTTTATGTACCACTGCAGGTATCATGCCTCTTCCTGCACACAGACCCGAGCCTGGCTGATATTTCTACAGCACTTATGGGCATTTGGAACTGTATGTAAAACAAGACAGGAAGAGCCTATTAAAAATTAAACTTGTTAGAATTGATTACTGACAAGAATAATTATTAATTGTTGATTACATATATTACTCAATGTTCTTATCTCTGACAGAGCTATGCTGTGATTCTGTTATTAGGTACAGGCTTCAGAAAATTATACCCAAGTAGATTTCAAACAAATATCTTGCCTGTTCCTACACACAGACCCCCGAGCCTGGCTGATATTTCTACAGCACTGATGAGCAGAGATGGAACTGTATGTAAAACAAGACAGGAGAAGAGCTTATTGATAATTAAATGTTAGAATTGATTAGATTACAGATAGGTTTTCAGGTTTATTTTTTTTGCATCGATTATGAAGTTGTTAACATAGAACATGTGGCAGATATTATTATAATGATGGCAATGTTGAAAAGAGAAACAAAATTCTAACAAGAGAGCTTGAAAAATACAGAAAATAAAACATCTCATACATCCAGATTGTTGCAAATTATCATATCTTATAGAGGTTTATTCTGAATATTTTATTGATTATGACTAATGTATTGAAGAAACACAGAAACATATTAGATGGGGCAAGTGCAATAATAATATATATTCAATATCCTTATCTCTGATAGAATTATATTGTGATGGGTACAGGCTTCAAAAAATTATGCCCAAGCAGATATCTTGCCTGTTCCTACACACTGACCCGAACCTGGAAGATATTTCTACAGCACTGATGGGCAGGGATTTGGAACTGCATGTGAAACAAGACAGGAGAAGGGCCTATTAAAAATTAAACTTCTTAGAATTGATAACTGACAAGAATAATTATTAATTATTGATTACAGATATTACTCAATGTCCTTATTTCTCATAGAGCTGTGTTGTGATGGGTACAGGCTTCAGAAAATTATACCCAAGCAGATTTCACAAATATTATGCCTGTTCCTGCATACAGACCCGAGCCTGGCTGCAGCACTGCTGGGCAGGGATTTGGAACTGCATGTGAAACAAGACAGGAAATTTGTTACACTCTGACAGAGCTGTGCTGTGATTAAGTACAGGCTTCAGAAAATTATACCCAAGCAGATTTCAAACAAATATCTTGCCTCTTCTTACATACAGACCCGAGCCTGGCTGATATTTCTACAGCACTGATGATGGGTAGGGATTTGGAACTGCATGAGACAGGAAATTTGTTACACTGATGAGAAGAACCTATTAAAACTTAAACTTGTTAGAATTGATTACTGACAAGAAAAATTATTAATTATTACTCAATGTCCCTATCTCTGACAGAGCTATGCTGTGATGGGTACAGCCTTCAGAAAATTATACCCAAGCAGATTTCAAACAAATATCTTGCCTCTTCCTGCATACAGACCCAAGCCTGGCTGCAGCACTGATGAGCAGGCATTTGCATGTGAAACAAGACAGGAAATTTGTTACACTGATGAGAAGAGAATTAAACTTGTTAGAATTGATTACTGACAATATTGATTACAGATTTTATACTCAATGTCCCTATCTCTGACAGAGGTCTGCTGTGATTATGTAAAGGCTTCAGAAAATTATACCCAAGCAGATTTCAAACACATGTCTTGCTCTTCCTACATACAGACCCGAGCCTGGCTCATATTTCTACAGCACTGATGGGGCAGGGATTTGGAACTGCATGTGAAACAAGACAGGAAATTTGTTACACTGATGAGAAGATAATATTAAAAGTTAAATTTGTTAGAATTGATTACTGACTAATTGATTACAGATTTTATACTCAATGTCCCTATCCTGTGACAGAGCTATGCTGTGATGAGGTACAGGCTTCAAAAAATTAAACCCAAGCAGATTTCAACTATGCCTCTTCCTACATACAGACCCGAGACTGACTACAGCACTGCTATGCAGGGATTTGGAACTGCATAAGACAGGAAATGTGTTACACTGATGAGAAGAGCCTATTGAAAATTAAACTTGTTAGAAATGATTACTGAATTATTAATTACAGATGTTACTCATTGTCCCTATCTCTGACAGAGCTGTGCTGTGATTAGGTACAGGCTTCAAAACAGATTTCAAACAAATGTCTTGCCTCTTCCTGCATACAGACCCGAGCCTGGCTGATATTTCAACAGCACTGATGGGGCAGGGATTTGGAACTGCATAAGACAGGAAATGCGTTACACTGATGAGAAGAGAATTAAATTACACTTGCAGCAAATATTTATTTACCTTGATTGCTGTCTCTGCTGAAATAATCAGGGCTGCCTGCTGCGGGTTGATTCCCAACTGCCAGATTCCTGTGCCTGAAATCACACTGAGAGGCTCTACAAAACTCTCGCACACTTGCATATATCATGCAAATTATTCTGCCCCAGTGCCTCAACAATACAATCATAAGTGCAATCTCTAAATTTTTGCCTTATAAAATACATGACGAGCTCATTCAATTATATATAGTTGGAATGAGATACAAACTCTGGATTGAAATCTTCACCACTGTACAAATTCCCATTATCAGTTGTAACAAATTCAATCTTCTTATTTTTAGATATCTTGTTAATAATTTTATTTGAATATTTATAATGTCTCCAATTTAAACTCTGAGATGCAATCATAGGCATCATATACTCAAAACAATGCTCATAGCAATTGTTGAACCAATAATTGTCAAACAATTTCAACCTTAAATCATAATGGCACCTGTCTGTATAAAAATTAACAAACAATCCAACAATTCTCTTGTACTTGTTGTATACAAGCCTTTCAAACTTGCTGATAAAATTGAGAAATAGGCATTGGAATGGCCTGTCACTGGCAAGCACCCACTGCATTTCAGTTTCATTTTGCACTGTAAACAGGTCATACTCGGAGAGGCCAAAGAATCTAAGCTTTAAATCATCAACAAGTGACTTAGATTTTATGTATTTTGAAATACATCTTCTCTCAAAAAATCCTGCGTCAAGATTATCCATGCAATTAGATATGATACACACTGCCTTCTATAAGTTAATTGCTTGCTGCTGCTGCTGCCTTGTATTCCTCAGAAACTGCTTATGTGCTCAGAACTTGTTGTACCTGTTAAACAAAAATAAATATTAGAATTTTGTTATGTTTATTATATAAAATTTCTTGGGGTTCAAGTCAAAATTCTATGCTTAATAAAAAAATATCAGTTGGGTTCAGCAGTGTGTTTTGTATATTTAGTGTGTGTGTGTGTGTGTATGTGTGTTAATATTTTTTGGCTTTGGTATTTATATAAAATTTCTTGGGGTTCAAATCAAAACTCTATACTTAATAAACCTGTGACAGGTGGTCAAAAATTCTGTATATTAAATCAAATAGATTTGTAATTCAATTTATACAAATCTGCAATATTTTGTGTTTAAAAAAATATGAGCAGCACTGCAACAACACACCCTTACTCTTCAACAACTCTCACAATACTGGCTGATATGCAATGCAAAATCTTTTTATATAGCCTAAGCACAGACCCATTGAAAGCATCTGAAACAATAAGCCAATCAGAATAAAACACATCATCACATTATGTCATAACCAACGAATCAGAAAACAACACATGTCTAATAATTTATTGCATAATATTGGGTAATAATTTGTTGCAAAACATGATGCAATATAAATAAACCAGAAATAGGCCACAAGTAGACCGGAAGCAGGCAAACCAGAAGTGGACCGGAAGTAAATGTGTGTGTGTGTGTGTGTGTGTGTGTGTGTGTGTGTGTGTGTGTGTGTGTGTGAGTGTGTTAATACGTTTGGCCTTCTTTTAAGTGTAGCCAAAAAAAATATCAAGAGGGGCATATTTTTAACAAATTTATACTCAACAATCTCACAGAAGTGCCTTTTATAAGTGTAAGCAAATCAATCTGAGGGGGGTCATACTTTCACGGGAAATTCCCGAGGGCATTTTTACAAAAATCTTGGATTAGACAGGGTTCCACACTTGAGCAAAAAGCTCATATAGGCATGTTGAGCTTGTTTTAAGTGTAGGCAAATCTGCCTGAGGGGTGTTCATACTTTCTCGGGTTTATAATATCGTCAATTACACTACTCTCACCAAACACGACATCGAATCTTTAATCAAACCATTATTAATCAAACACTTCAGAGGCGTTTTCATGACAGATTCATTACCTTCAACCGTTAGAAATAGAGAATGTGGCGTAGTCAACTTGGACAGTCACCAAAATCCAGGCACGCATTGGATATGTTACCTCAAACATGCATATAATAAAGCATTCGTTTTCGATCGTTGCGGAGGTGTTCCACCTACAAATTAATCAATTATCTGAAAACAAACAACCTATACTACAACGACGAACGCATTCAAGATTTCGGAGACGTGAACTGCGGTCATCTCTGTCTCTCCATGCTAGCGTTTCTCTCTAAACTAAATAACCCTACGATCGAAGATTTCCAGAAAGCACTGAAGAACCTGAAACACGATGGGCGTGTTCATTCTCACGAGCGAGACTTCGGTCTTGAATCTCATGTTGCAGGACGACATCTTCTATCCTAAATCCATAGCTTTACGTTCATTCTACAGCATGTACCTCATACCTAACGTCACAGAACACAACAACAAAATTAGCATCGGAAGTGAAAATATCATCATCACACCAGGTCAATACAATATTTCTACTTTGCAAACTCAGTTACCTAGAGGCACATTCCTTTCTCAAAATTCCGTCACGCACAGAGTTGGAATTGTGTCCGCGACAGAGACGGTAGATCTGGGCACGATAGGAGAACTACTAGTTTTCGAGAACAACACCAATCTCGAAACTGGCATGAAGCACACAGGAGCAAACATTCCTAAATTTCTATTCATCGAGACGTTAAACATTCACTGCAACGTGGCTGAAGGCATTATCACGAAATCTGATGGGTTAGGAAGTCACAAGCAGACGGGAACCATCGCCACGTTCAAACCCAGTTCCGAGTTCATGGAACCGATCATTTACATACCCTCTTCGCCGATTTATTTTCCAGTATGTTGCAATCGCATAGATCAGTTAGAGTTAGTGGTCACAAACGAGAAAGGAGACGTGGTGGATTTTGCAGGTGCCACAACTACGGCCATCGTCGAGATCAACATATAATAAATAACAGTACATCATGGAAAAGGTTGAAAGTTACGAGTTACAATCTTTCCCTCCCAACCGTCGCACGTTCGCCAATCTCAACGAAGTTAACCGGAAAATCGAATACTACGTAAACGTAGGCGACGGATTCGTTCATCCTCACAGAGCGGACCTTTACGTTCAATTCGACGTAGTGAAAAACAAACCAGAGAAGTTTTCAAATTTAAAACAACTTCGTGCCTGACCTGTTCTCGCAGGTCGAAGTCAGGAAACACAACACCGTCATCGACAGAATCTATTATCCAAGCATCACGTCAACAGTAGTAGGAACATTGAAATTATCCAAAACAGATGCAGCATACTATCAGACGGGGGGATTCGAAGCGGGAACCAAATTATCTACGAAAAGTCACACGGTGTTTTTTTCCATGCGTCTACTTCCGGGTTTCTTCTCGGACTACAAGGAGATCGTGTGGAAAGGAGGACCGAGAATCACATTTCCCAAAGCGGCCAACGACAACGGCGCACTGATGCGATACAGTAACTTGAACGCAGACGGGATCACACCATTACCAAACGCTTTACCGGAATCTGCCAAGTGCGTCATACAGAGCATGGAATTGAGTGGAATACGAAACGAATTACGCTCTCAAGTACAAAGCAGAGATCTTGAAAAATCCTCAGACACCGATTCACTTTCACGGTTACCAGTGCGTGCAGAAAATAACGTCCGGAAGTCACATGGATTTCGACGTCACGACGCAATTCAATAATATACAGTACGACATGCCAGATTTCGTCGTAGTGCTCTTTCAGACCGGGAGGAATAACGTTCAGGAAAAAGATGCCAGTAAACGACTGCAAGATCATGAACGTTCATCCGAAGAACGGTAGGAACGAAGTGTTCCCGCGCGAAAATTACAACTTCGACATGGCAAAGGATGATTTTCTCAAACTATACGAAGCGTACTCCGCTTGCAAGCGCGTGACCGTGAGAAACGTGGACATGTACTACACACCCAGCGAATTCAAAGCACACAGACCCATGTTTGTCATCAACACAACGAAGAGAAAGCAGATGGTGGTCAACGATCGCACTAACATCAAGGTCGTCTGCGAGTTCCACGACGCGCTGCCCGAGGACACCGTTTGCAGCATCATCCTTGTCGCCGAGAAGTCCTTCATCTATGACTTGAAGAACGAGAGGGTGACGGAGCAGTTTTAACAGGCACGAGATAAGTTTATGCACTATATATCAACAATTTGCACTATAGCAAAAGAAAATCAGTTACACCAGTTACAATGGAAATTGTGCACTATAATATGAGATAATGAGAATTTTTGTACTAGAGCACAAGATAATCAGTTACAATAAAAAATTTCATAAGTTACAATGGAAATTTTGCACTATAGTATGAGATAATGAGAATGTTTGTACTATAGCACAAGATAAACATTTACAATAAAAATTTCACCAGTTACAATGGAGATTTTGCACTATAGTATGAGATAATGAGAATATTTGTACTATAGCACGAGATAATGCTTTCTCGTTTAAGACTCTGCTGCAGCTGATAAACAAAGCACACATATACACACACTAGAAAAAAGAGCATGCAACTTTATTTGTAACATCTTCGTCAAGAAAGTAATAAACATATCTTACATCAAAATATCAAATTACACTAGGGTCGTTAGTACATGTTGCATGCATTACGGAGGTCCTCTGTAGGTTTTTTCATGTGAAAATAATAATAAAAAACACACGAAAAAACCCTAGAGTGGTGTGGTTATCTATACGCAGCCATTAGAACTTTTTTGGTTGGGCACCACGAACCCTGGCGGGATTTGGGGGCCAGGAAATACAATACATGTATATATATATGTACATAGATATATTTATTTGCTTGAGTTTACAACACGCAATACAGAAAAATAAGAGGTTGTGAGGTTTACAAAGCTCACGATATAGAAACCTAAAAATGTTCCGAAAATAAGAGATGCGAACATTAGAGGTTTACAAAAGGTCACGAAATGGATAAAAGTAGTGTAATTGGTGATAGAACCAGCACAACAAATGATGAACCCCCCTCGGGCAGAATTGGCCACACTTAAAACAAGCTCAACATGCCCATATGAGCTTTTTGCTCAAGTGTAGCACCCCGTCTAATCCAAGATTTTTGTAAAAATGCCCTCGGGAATTTCCCGAAGCTACAGTGTACAAATGATGACCCCCCTCAGATTGATTTGCCTACACTTATAAAAGGCACTTCTGTGAGATTGTTGTCCATAAATTTGTTAAAAATATGCCCCTCTTGATATTTTTTTGCCCACACCTAAAACTAGGCCAAACGTATTAACACACACCCACACCCACCCACACCCACCCACACACACACACCCACACCCACACCCACACACACACACACACATATTTTATTCCGGTTTAAGTTCAATTGGGCACCAGGCTCAATTTGTTTATCTAATATTAAAACAATGTAATTCTTCTAGAATTGCTCTGTGACTCTCTCATTTCTTACATCATAAACATATGATTTTTCACCTATGAGAATAACGCTACATATAGTGTCATCAGGGAGTGTATCGTGGAATTCACAGATAATTTTAATGTTTTGTCCTGTCATTCACCACAACTTGTTTCCTTTTTGAAGCATTGATGACAAACATGGGTCTCTGTGCTTTGAATTCATCTGGTGTGTAATACATGTCAGTATTGCCCGTAGTGACCCTTTTGTATGCTGTAAATGCTTCATATAATTTAAGGAAATCATCCTTGGACATGTATAAATTATAATTTTCTCTAGGGAATACCTCATTTCTGCCATTTTTAAGATATATGTTCTTGATGTTGCAGTTATCAAATCTACTTGAATTTTTTTCCTGATTATTGTGTCTTCCAGTCTGAAACAGTACCACCACAAAATCCGGCATGTCATATTGTATACTGGAGAATGAATTTGTAGCATCAAACTCATAATAAGTACCAGTTGCAGGCTTCTGTACACATTGATATGTATAAAATTGTAAAGGAATCTGTGGATTTTTTATTATATCTGCTTTGTATTTAAGAGCATAACTCGCCTCATATTCAACAACCGGGATTCTTAGCTCCATAGTCTGAATAATGCATTTGCCTTCATCAGGTAGGGTATTGGGCAGAGCTTCCACCTGTAGAGTTTAATGTACTGTACCTCATCAAAGCATTATTATCATTTGCAGCTCTTCTAAATGTAATTCTTAAACCACCCTTCCACATAATATCTTTGTAATCTGAGAAGAATCATGGCAACAGGCGCATAGGGAACAGCACTGTGTGGCTTTTGCTTAATATTTTATCACCAGCCTCAAATCCACCTATTTTGTAGTAAGAAGCCTCGGTTTTGGATAATTTTAGTGTGGCCAAAGCTGTGGAGGTAATGCCGGGATAATCCACTCTGTTTATATCAACACCATGCTTTCTGATCTCAATTTCAGAGAACAGATGCGGCACAAAATTATCTACCAATCTTATATTTGAATTTGCCGGATAATCTGTTCCATCGAGCTTTACAACATCAAATTTGATGTATAGATCTGCTCTGTGGGGGTGTATAAAGCCATCCCCTACATCAAGATCAACCTCAATTTCTGTGTTGGGTTGATTTAAATTTGCAAAGGTCCTCCTGTTTGGGGGGAATGATTGTAGCTCATAACTCTCAATATTATCCATTTTTTTTGTATGTATTTTTATTTAAATATTAATCTCTATGATTGCAGTTGTTGTGGCTCCAGCAAAATCAACTAATTCTTCTTTTTCATTAGTGACCATCAATTCAATATAATCTATTCTATTATGGCACACAAGAAAATATAATGTTGGGGATGGAGTGTAGATGATTGGCTCCATAAATTCAGAATTAGGTTTAAATGTTGCAATGATCCCAGTTTGTTTGTGAGTGCCTATGCCATTTGATTTGGTGATCATACCCTCAGCCACATTACAGTGTATATTCAGAGTCTCTATGGCTAAGAATTTAGGTATATTAATAGCAGTGTGTTTGATGGCCGGTTCAAGTTTTGTGTTGTTCTCAAAGCCTAACAGCTCTCCTATAGTACCCAGATCCACTGTTTCTGTAGCTGATACAATCTCTACTCTGTGAGTGACAGAATTTTGAGTTAATACTATACCTCTGGGTAATTGAGCATTTAGAGTGGACAGATTATATTGCCCTGGAGTGATGACAATTTTTTGATCCCCTACTGCAATTTTGTTGTTGTGGTGTGTAATATTAGGGATTAAGTACATGCCATAAAATGCTCTGAGAGCTATTGTTTTGGGATACACTATATCATCATGTAATTTGAGTTTCAATATTGAATTTTGACTGGTGAGATGGAATACCCCCATGATGTTTTAGATACCACAAGGCTTTTTGAAAATTTTCAATTGATGGTTTATTTATTTGAGACATATATCTAAGAACAGATAAACACAAATGTCCACAATTAACATCTTTGAAGTTTTGAACACGGGCATTATTGTAATAAAGATTAGCTGATTTTAGATATTTTATTAAATTTTCAGGTGGAACACCTCCAAATGAATCAAACACAAATGCCTCATTGTTTAAATATTTAAGATAACAAATCCAGTGAGTGCCCTGATTTTTGTACATATCCAAATTAACAATGCCACACTCTTTGTTGAGTGGTTGTTGTGGTAAAGAATCAGACATGTAAACACCTCTAAAATGTTTGATGCCCAGTGGCTTGATTAAAGCTTCAATATCTTGGTTTGTAAGTGGCTCTCGTTTTTATAAAACTTATTCATGGCTCTCTTAACACCTTTGCCTTGTTTCTCCATGGCCAGGTTATGGCGCTTTATTTCATCTAATTCTGCCTTATTTTTCTTGGCATCTATTACTGTTTTTGCTATAGCAGCTGATCCACCAGCCAAGCTCCCAACAGACCCAAGTGCTGCTAAGATGGCCGGGATAGTAAATATAAAACACCCCACATGTGATTTTTTTCTTGATTGTTGTAATTTTTTTAATTGGGGGGTACTAAGCAACAATTTCATACCATGGCCCTTTGCAATACAAGATTTTTTTTTCTTGCGCTGCTTTTTGGTTAAAAGACAATCAATAGTTTTAAGAGATTTAAGACCTGCATAAGGTATTTGATACATAACACCCTTGGCCTTCATTGTAGGTTTATTTTATACATATTCACAGCCCCCACCCCAGTTTTTGTTTGGTGTTCATAGCTATGGTGGTTCCCAATGCTGCTATTCTCTCACTCAAAGAAGCATCTTTGCTTACAAATCTACCAAATGCAGCCTCTTCTAATTTCTTGTCTGCAACATGTCTCTTGTCAAGATCAGAATGTGTGTTGTATGCTATGTCATGGTCTCTACAAGCAGCATCTAGGGGATTAACACCAGGATCACCTCTGTTTAATCTATGGTCGAATTTTGTACCGGGACCACAATACTGATAGCCTGGAATGTGTAGTTCAAATGGCAGCTTGTTTATAATGTCATTAACCAACACCCGGCCCTCAGAAATATTCCAAAATTTAGGGGGTAGAGTATTAATAATTTTTATAAGATATCCAATCCCCTTAGTGTCATTCACTATAAAATTAGACAATTTTGTGCTTATCATGTCCATAATTCCAACCTTTTCATTGTAAAAATTGTGGTTGCCAGCATTTTCCTCCCCAGCTATCACCAATAACCTATCTACAAGTTTCCTGACATCATCAACCCAGAAAAATTCTTTACGCAGGGTGTTGTATTGTTTGATTCCACTGCCTGTCTTAATTTGTGACCATATGGGCTTGATTAAATTGTTGTATTTTGCTCCACTGCTAGACTTGACTCTTTTTGTGTGGGATCATTGTTCTGGTATAGATCATCTGATTTTATTAATATTTCCTTGTAATGCTCATAATCTTGATCTGTATAGCTGCCAGGCCTTTTCCTAGTCATCAGTTCCCACAACCAAGGTGTGCCAAGATACTTAACAAAAGCACCTCTTTCTCCAAGATGAGATTCTGAATAAACAATTATATCATCTCCCATAAATGTTACTCTGAAATTGCCAATTCTATGTATGATGCTACCATCACGCTCTGTGTCAGCATATAAGCCAAAGACCTCATCTTTATTGTCTTTAGGTGTGCTTAAATATTTTTGAGCAAGAAGACCCAATTCAATAGGATCCTGAGTAGCTTCAATTCTTCTAGGAGCAACAGGACTAGGTGTATGAATACTGGAAAGTGGGTGATTGGATAATCTAATATGTTCCTTGCAGCTACAGGTACAAGCTCTGTGATCAAATTTTGATTTTGCTCTGTAACAGTTTTGATTTTTTTACCTAATTCACTAATAGCATCAATGATGGGCTGTTCTGTTTGTTTGTGTTGTTCATAAATTCCTCGGTTCTGTGATTTCCATCCCTTAAATCTTTTTACAAGATAATCTCTTAATTTAAGATCATCAATGTTTGGCCTTTTCATGGTTATTTATTTATGTTTCAATGTCTAGAAAATTGTTGATTTTATTTCTGTGTTTGCCACTATTGGGTTTTCTTGTCATATCAATTGTGACAAACCCATAACTGTCCTGGTTCCAGCACCTACTGCAAAACTTGGAAAAATCATTGTAGCTCAAGTCCCCACCTACATATTCATCATGTATGTGTTTGAGGTTGGTATGATCTTGATGAAACACACATATAAAATTGCTGTTGTCTCGGATCAGCTGCTTCGGAATTTTAGAAAAAGTCTGTGCCAGGTAGAAGCAATCAATGTTTTGTGTCGGCCCTGTGTAAAGAAATTTCTAACCTTGTTTTGATTATCCAGTATAATGTCATCAAACACAACAACAGAATTATCGAGACATTCATGAAGTGGCTTAACATCTGATTCAAAAGTGGCAATATCCAATCCATCATATAGCTTCGTCAGCTGCTGATATTTTAATTGTTCCAAGCTCTTAGAGAAGACATACAAGTGACTGTTTTTCCAGTCTAACCAGTTGGGTGCCAATAAAAAATTATCAATCATTAGTGTAGTTTTACCACAAGCCGATGGCCCAACAATAAGACATCTAATATTTTCATGCAGCAACTTGCCATTTCTCTTAATCTGCTGTTCAGGTTCTGGCAGCCTCTTTATAACATCCCAGGTGCTCATATTATCACTTTGTCTGCATCGATCCCGCTGTGTTCTGGAAGTCCTAGCCATTTGACAAATAACTTGTTGCCTTTTCTGCGGATGATTTTTTCTATGAGATATGTGTCTGGCTGTTTAGTTTTGCTGAGTTCTTCTTCATAGAATCTGCCTTTGAGAATTTCTCCTCGGTGATCTTTTATTATATATGTGTTAAGGGTCCCAGGTTTAATTTGAACCACTGTAAATAATTCAGTGCTCCAGTTTCTTGTAAAGCCTCTTTTGAATAAGTGCTTATATTTGCTTATTCTTACTTGATCACCCACCTTGTATTTGGCCTTTCTTGTTGTTGGCTGGTATCTAGGATAATAAACAGTCCTGATCAATTTTTGCTCATCAGATGAAGTTAATTCAGAGGGTTTCATGTTGATTGTAGAATGGACCGAGTTGTTATATTTATGTAGAAGTTCTGGAAGAATATTAATCCATTTATAATTACCTTGAAGTGTAAATTGTTTATACATAAGATTTTTTAGGGTTTTGTTGAATCTCTCTACAATTGAGGCTTTGAGATCACTGTAACTCGAATAATGTTTTATTGACTGGCTTTTAATAAATTGTTGGAACACAGAATTATAAAATTCTTTGCCATTATCTGTTTGCAAATAGCGCGGTGATCTTCCACTCTGATTGATGATTGTCCTGATGGCTTCTGTAACACATTTTCCAGTCTTGGATTTGAGTGGCACAGCCCAGGCAAATTTTGAAAATTTGTCTATTACAGTGAGTAGATACTTGTACCCCTTGTTGATTTTGTCTAAGTTTTTCAACTGTCGTCTTGCCATTTCAATCAAGTCCCCTTGCCATAAATCATCTATGCCTTTTGTGACTACTGGCAGTCTCTTATAATTATGTCTGACTTGTCTGTGTAATTCATCAACAATAATTTGTCTAGACATAATATGAAAACAAGAATATTGCAACTATAGGGTGTTCAGCAGCTGATACTACAGGATTTTCTAAATATAATTTGTCCCCTATTTGTATTTTAAATTCCAGAGAGCCATCATCTTCAGCATAGGCTGTTTCTAATGTATTGGGGTCTGTAAAATCCTCTAACTCTACACTGGTGATTTTTGCTTTCTTGTCAGCATTTGTTATTGATAAGGTGGGGTAATGGTGTGCCTGTGGTTGAAGCCAATATTTGATCTTGATTGGTCTCAGTGTGCCCCCAACAAAAAACTGGTAATAAAATTGTGCAGGGGACAGCAAATATATTTTGCCACCTGGTGTAAATGGTGAATCATATTCTTTGTTGGGGATGCTGTACAATTCAAGAATTACTGTATGTTTTGGATTCTCAATTATGCCTGTTATTTCTTTTTCTGCTGTAAGCAATCTACTTGTTACAGATTCAAGGTGCTCATTGATGGTCCTAACAACATCATCATGGCCTGGCTTGATTTTTATGTCCACAATAAGTTTCTTGTATTGTTGCACAATCTCTTGAAGCTGGGTGGCAAAAACAGACAGAGCATTTGCTTGATTGGATTCCATGGTCCCTAGCTGTTGCTTGATATTAACTACAATTTGTTGCAAATTTTCAATAACTGCCAATTTTGAATTTTGAGCAGTAAGATCATGGACCTGTCTTCTGATATCCTCAAACAGGGCATGCAGTTCATTAATATGTTGATTAGTTGGTAGAATGGCCACTGTCTGAGTGAGTTGTTTGATCTCTGTATGGATATTCTTGATATCTTCTGATTTCAATATGCGATTCACAGCTCTTTTTATATTTTTAAGTTCCTGTGATGTAGGGAGATTTGTTACAGTATTTTGCAAAGTTTCAAGTGCCAATTTCACATTATTTAATTCAGAAGCATCAGCCATATTTTGCATAGCATTTTGGAGCAGGGCTATATCTGCCTGAGAGGGTGTTGATTGTTGTAAAATTTCAAGCTTTGTTTGGATATCATCGATCAAGTGATGAAAATGAGATAGTTCAGATTCAGTGTTGAGGTTTTCAAGCTTTGTGATCTGTTCCTGGACACTTACAAGAGTGTCTACAATCCCGGGCAGGCGGGATTCTAGAGATTCTTGTACATTTGTCAAATCATTTTGCACTGCTGCTATTGTACCCTCAAGATGGGTTATGGTACTTTGAATTTTTCCAAAATCTTCATATGTTTCAAGTTGCAGCTTGATATTTGCAACACTCCGAGTTATTGCACTCAAAGCATCAGAAGATGGCAAGTTGTTCATAAAATTTTCAAGTGTCTCAATTTTTTCTTTAACCTCAGCTATGGCATTGTTCAAGGGGTCCAGATTAGGTATCTGTAATGATTGAATCTGTTCCTTTAGAGTGGAAATCACTAGATCAAAATCTTCTTGTGATTTGATGCTTTTGACAATTGTTTGGAGCTGTGCCTGGACATTATTAATCTGTTCTTCTAATTATTGTTTCAATTGCTCAGAGTTGTTAGCCTGGCTCTTAAATTTGGCTTGAAGAGCTGCTACAGCTTCTTCTAAACTTTGAAAATTATCCAATGTGGCCAAATCAGTATATTTCTGAAGCAGCACTTTGAGTTCAGAATCAATTTTAAGAAGAGGGTCCATGCATTGTGATTTCAAATTTGTAATTTGTAATTGAAGACTGGCATTGAGTGTTGTTTGTAAAGCTTGTAAATCACTTCTTAATTTCTTGACTCTGACATCAAGCATCAGAATCTCATCACTGTGATCTTCATGTCTTGTATGGCCAAATATATTATTAGGCATTTTTGTTTTAGTGGTTATTTATTATTGAATATCTGATTCTTAATTCTATAAAAAAGGGTATAAGCTTGTCATAGGATCCCGGGACCTCAATATATAAGCAGTCACCAGCAGAAACAGTATATACATTGCCAGAAACCATGTTTGAGTGCTTAATTCTATAAATATTTCTCACTACTGAAATTTTGACATCACCCTCAGGGGTTGTAATAAATTGCAATTGACCACCTACAGGTAATTGGTAATGATTTAAATTATTGTTAAATATGTAAAATGTTTTACCTGTTTCATCATCAACATCTGTAAGTATGCTGTTCAGATGAATAATTAACAAGCCACTTAGTTTAGATATCATATCAGAAGAGGGTTGTGGTGTTGGCAGGTCCATAATAGCCTGTTTTTTGAACCCAAATACGTTCATAGGCGTGTTTATTTATTTCAAATCATGCTCTGTAATTGGGCATTGATTGCCATTTTTCAAATCACAATGCCCCCATGGTAGAGTATGTATGCCACATGATAAAATACATCTCTTATCATCATGTGGGTCCAGAGCCACTTTTCTTACAATATTGCTAGTCAAAAAGTGATCCACACTCTGAATTCTATTTTCTGATGTTCTGATTGTGCTACATGATTTGAGACAATTTTTGTAATCCTCAAATTCAAGCTCTTTTTCCACAATCACTCTGCCAATGCCCTTGGCTTTTTTTGCAACAGCGCCACTACATGTTTCAAAACTGTACGTCTTGGCCCTTAACCCAGCAAATGCCGCAATAACATCACCAAGTGTCTCATCTTTTAACTTGCCAGGCACTTTTTTGTTGTGGTGTTGAATTTTTGAATGTTCAGTGATATCAAAATATTTAAACAATTCAGGCTGTGCTATATCTTGATAAACATCTTCTGTTTGAATATCAAGAACAAAACTATCTGTGTCCATGTACATCAATTTTACACAATCACCATAAAAAGGTTTCAACACATCATAATACAATTTTAACATGTGTAATTTGGCCAATTCCAATATCACAGCCCCTACATAAATAGGCTTATCAAATTTGATCTTTGTTTTTTTCATGTTGAAAAGTGCCATATTCTCTTCATAAATTCTTATGTAATCGAAGTTGGGCTTTGCAATCAATTTTTTGCTCCGGCTGGGGTCAGTAATTATTTTAACATCAGAATGTTTTCTGACATTTTCAATTGTTTTGCCATACACTGAATTGACCATCAATTTAAACAAGGTCTTATCAAATTGGCTCAATGGAGATGTTCGAATCTCTGTGTTTGTTTCAATATATGGCTTCAACCATTTTGAGTGCCTGAACCTCAAAACTTTTCCAACTTTGGTCACTTGAACACCATGATTCATCAGGAACTGGAGGTTTTTGTAATATATGACATAATCCTGTTTCGGCTCTAGAGTCATCATCAATTTCTTCTGTTTAGAGCCAGGTGAACACTTAACCTCGAGAATTGGGGGCAGATCAGAAAATTTGTTGTGTAAATTATCTGGAATTGTCAGATCAACCTCTAAGAACAGGCCATAGTTACTGTCATCAAAATCCTTAAGATCTTCAATATTGAAATCTTCAACCCATTCAAGCCCTGAATATGGCAATTTATCCATCATAGCATAACCATAGAGGCTGTTGGCATCTACATACAGTATATAATTTGATGGCAGTGCTGGATCATAATCAGGAATATATTTGTTATTTGCTCTGGCATATCTCTGAGAACATTGCACCATGCCTCCTCTTATACATTGTTCCATAAACAGATACATATCTTGATCCTGGATCAGATCCAATTGCATTTTAGTGTTTAAAAACATTGCAGACCATGCTAGGCCCGGAGCACTGTAAAAATACATTGGATCCAGCTTATAATTTTCCATGGAAGATTTTCTGAATGCCTGCAGTATATCAGCTAAGAGGGTCACATCAAGTTTTAAATAAGCCTTGTGATAATCACCAAATGTCTGGCATTTTAAATTGTTCCACATCAATTGGGCATGGTGATAATCTTCATCAGTGATTCCATATCCTCTGATTTTGCTGTAAAACTCTTGTTGTGGTGGCAGAGAACACTCATCAAATTTAGAAAAATCTGTAACATAATCATATGGATATACACCCTTCCGCCTAATTAATTTCAGGTCCTGATTTGGAAACAAAGCACATGTGATTTTGAATTGATCATCAGATATTTGAGTGGCCAGTGTAGCCAGGCTAGCCGATAAAATTCTGTATGAATCAAGAAATCTTAAGTGAATAGACACACCATTAACTTTAATTATTTTTCTAATGGCAATATATTTCTCATCATTTTCTGCTAAAATATTTAAATTCTGCTTGTCAAAACCCTCGTACCTGATCAAATGATGGAAATCATAATTGGATGCTCCATGGCAAAATATAGGGACAAATTTTGGTCTCTGGGTCATAATATTGCAGTTATTACACAGGGCTATTAAGAATTTACCATCTGTATGAGAATGGTGATGAACCTTGATATTTGCATCTGAAAATTCAGAATCACATACCGGGCATTTTTCTGTATTGTTGAAATCTTCAATCTGTTCCTCTGTTAAAGGCAACATGGGTTTTGATTTAAATAGGACATTAGATGCTGTCATCGCACTCATTTTCTATTCTATGTGCAAATTCTTTGATGGCATCTGCTCACATGTATAAATATTCTTTACTAACAGCACCATCCTGTACAACCACATAATAAAAACTAGAAGGTTCATGTAACTGGTATGGTGTAATTGAAGATTCCTCAGGATCTGGGCTGCAGAATGCAAGAGGTTTGAGATTTGATTCAAAATCACAGACTATATATGCTGGGTGTTCCAACAAGGCTTCAAACTTTTTGAATTTTGCATTTTCACTTGGCATTGGCATCTCCTTATGAACAGGTTTATTGTTGCCACAGTATTTCAGATGCTCAATTAACTTGTTTTTAGCAATTTCTGCATTCACTTCCCGAAAGGTGTGTACGTGGGTGGGTGTGGGTGGGTGTAGGTGTGTATGTGGGTGGGTGTGGGTGGGTGTGGGTGTGTATGTGGGTGGGTTTGGGTGGGTGTGGGTGGGTATGTGGGTGGGTGTGGTCAAGGTCAAGGTCAAGGTCAAAATAATCGAAAAAATAATCGAAAAATAATCGAAAAAATAATCGAAAAAATAATCGAAAAAAATAATCGAAAAAATAATCGAAAAAAATAATCGAAAAAAATAATCGAAAAAATAATCGAAAAATAATCGAAAAAATAATCGAAAAAATAATCGAAAAAAATAATCGAAAAAATAATCGAAAAAATGGTCAAGGTCATCTCAAGGTCAAAGTCAAGGTCAGTGTTGTGTGTGTGGGTGGGTGTGGGTGTGTGTTAATACGTTTGGCCTAGTTTTAGGTGTGGCAAAAAAAAATATCAAAAGGGGCATATTTTTAACAAGTTTATGGACAACAATCTCATAAAAGTGCCTTTTATAAGTGTAGGCAAATCAATCTGAGGGGGGTCATACTTTCTCAGAAAATTCCCGAGGGCATTTTTACAAAAATCTTGGATTAGACGGGGTTCCACACTTGAGCAAAAAGCTCATATAGGCATGTTGAGCAAGTTTTAAGTGTAGGCAAATCTGCTTGAGGGGGGCTCATACTTTCCGGCACTGGTTGTAGTACAAATTACACTACTGATAAAAAACATGAGGAAAAAGCAGCAAACATTTTTAGGTTTACAAAGCTCACGATATTGAAACATGGACGACATAGGTTCCAGCGTTGTAACTTTCTAAAACATGCGTACCTGAAAGTACGTTTTTGACACTCACTTTTCAGAGCATTTTTCCCGCTCTTTTACTTCGTTACTGCAATAAAACAGCCGAGAAACATAGAGAGAAAGTGAGTTCGTGCAGTAAAATGTCAGGTTTTTGAAGGGTCCAAGTTGGGGTTGATCTCAAAGGCATATATATATATATCCTACTTGCCTGGATTTTCGAGACTGTCCAAGTTGACGACTCCAAACTATTTTTTCTCTTGCAGTGGAGCGTAAAAAATCTGACATGAAAACTCATCTGCAGTGTTTGATACCCATCAGTTCGATCAGAGATTCAATGTCGCTATGACTGAGCGCTTCTTCTCTTTATAAACTTGCTCAAGACGCCTTTTCCTTTTTCTCCATGTCCAGATTAAGACGTTTCTGTTCTTCTAATTCCGCCTTGTTCTTTTTCGGGTGGATTACTGTTTTTGTTATGGCAGCGCTGCCATCTGCCAAACTTTCCACGGCACCCGAAGTCGTTAGAATTGCTGGAATGCTGAATATGAAAATCCCGGTGTGTGTCTTTTTCCTCGAACCCAGCAAAAGTTTCAATTGAGGAGTGCTGAGCAACTATTTCAATCCGTGACCTTCTGTCAAGCAAGAACGTTTTTTTGGTGTTGTTTCTTCGTGAGTAACCCGTGAAGGGCAACAAAAGTATTTAGATTCGAGTAAGGTACTTGGTAAACAACACCCTTGGGCTTCATGATGATGCTATGTTATTTGTAGGCAGCGCGATATATTTTTGTTTCGTACATTTTTTTCGCTATTTTTGTTATCACTGTATGTTACTTACATATTCTTGGAAACGTATTTTGTCTCGTACATTTTTTGTGCTAGGTCTGTGAGTTTTTTGTATTTTTTATTTTGACGATTTCTTATTTATATATTCTGCGAAATTTTCTTTGCATTCGCAGATTTTTTGCTAGGCCTATGAGTTTTTTGTAATTTTTATTTTGAAGGTTTGATATTTATATATTCTGTAATTTTTCTCCTCTCGTAGATGTTTTTCGCAAAGTCTGTAGTAGAGGTAATGGTTCGTTTTCATACATTCATTTGCTATTTATATGTTTTACCTTGATTTCAGCAAATTTTACAAGGGTGAAATATCCAAAATATCCAATTTTACCATTTTTATAGTATAAAAAATAATTATCAAAGCTCAACTCAAAGGGGGCAAAATTTACTTTTCGAGCCGATATCAGTATATTTTAAGCATACTTTTACAATTAATACATTTTTAAGATAAATAGATATATTGATAATCATTTTGAGTTATTTTACATAGCTGTATAATATTGCGTACAAAATAATTTCTCTAATGTGTGTATATTCTGATTATTTTTACTTCTGAAAATGCAGATACTGTTTTTTTTTTACGTTATGAGTGCTGCAGTGCTACATAGAGTATATAAAATTATTTTCCAAATGTACAACATATTCTGATTAATTTTTTACGTCATAAAATGTTCATGTGTGCCTTTTGTAGAAAGAAAAGAAATCTTTATACATATATATATATATATATATATATATATATATATAAATGCACCTTTGTTATGTAGAATACTAATAACATATAAATTTATAATTATTTTTATTAAGTATAAATTGTACTAACATATTTTGTATAAAAAATTGAACATATAAAACCTGAGATTTTGTAAAAATAAAAAATAAATATATAAAACCAAAAAAATTAAAATTTTTAATATATAAAACAAAAACATTTTTTAAAAATACATATAATTATATATATACAAATTATATAAGAGAATAACAAAAATGATCAACAGAAAAAAGAACAAAAAAATTGCATATAAAAAAATATACCACATCAGATATAAATGATGAAGCCTTAGACATTTCAAATTCTAGCTATATCGAAAGAAAAATTTATAGAAGCAATTATAAATAAACTTTAAAGATGTTCTCTCAAAATATATTTTAATATATTCTCTATGTATACTAATTCTCATAGTGAAAAAGAACAATGCATTCATCGTACCCGTGTGTTAATTTTACACAAGAGTGATATTCGTCCTGGGTATGATATTTATGAAAGAAATTGTAAAGAACTTAAGTCAAAACAAGAAAAGTTTGAAGGAATAGGTTTGGGTTGATCACTTAGTGAAACCAACCATAAACGTGAATTGAAAGTAGCAAAATATGTCCCTCTTTGGCGATCTAGTTATATTAAATTACCCAACGACATCAAAAACAAGAATGCGGTAATAAATATTCAAAATAAAGACAATAAATGTATTTTATTGTGTCTCAAAGCTCATTTTCGTCCAGCATCTAACAATACATATTTTATCTCTAATTACATTTATCCTGAATATATAGAAAAGTCTAAAAAAAACTATGTCAGGCATAAAATATCCAGTAGATATGTCAGATATTAGTGAATTTGAAAAACAATATAAAGAACATTAGAATCGAACAATAGCTGTGCAAGTTTATGGTATTGATAAAATAGAATAAAATTTATCCACTATCCAGCAGCAGATGGTACACGTGTTATATATTTATTATATGTTACAAAGAGAGACTAGAAACACTATTGTCTTATACAGGATCTAGGACGATTGGTAGATAGTCAAACAACATCAAATTATGGTAAAATAACAATATATGATCGATGCTTGTCAAAATTTGATGGAAGAAGTGGGAAATCATGTGAAGAGAAATTAAAGGAACATATTAAATATTGCTCTCTCCACTCTCCTGGGACTTGTGATGTTTCATTCAAAAGTGTAAAATATAGAAATTTCAAATCATTGGTAAAATAACAATTTGCAACCTATGGGGATTGTGAAACAATATGAGAACCAATAGCAACATATTTTCCAGATTCGAATGCATCAAATACAACAAATATAGCTAAACTTAAAGCATGTGGATTTGCACTAAAATTAGTAAAAATATAAGAACAAGATAATTCAGAACTATATTTTAATCGAGGTGAAGATGCAGACCAAAACAATTATTCAAAAACTTCGAGAGTGGGGTGAAAAATATGGTCCAAATTTATATAATGATGAAATACCAATGAACCCTTTTACACCAGAACAACAACTGGAACATGAAAATACTTTAAGTTGTAGATACTGTAATATATATTTATTTCTGATAGTGAAAGAAAGTAACACCACAACTATTTTAATGGAGAATATATCCATACAATTTGTAATTCATGTACCTCGAAAATACAGAAACCTAATTTCATTCCAATATTTATTCACAAGTTGCAAAATTTGTATACACATTTATTTATGAAGAAATTACGATATGATACAGAGAATATCAATAATATACCACACAGTGAAGATAAATATATTACCATAGAGAAAACTATCAAATTAGAAAATGGAAATTAAGTTCTTCTTAGATTCTTGGATTCATATCAGTTTCATCCTAACAGTTTACCTACTCAGGTGAATCTATTAATCATCGAGGAACTTGTTCACACAAAATAATATTTCGGTGAGGATAAGATAGAATTGTTGAAAAGAAAAGGGGTCTATCCATATGATGACATGTATGATTTTGTAAAAAATAAAGATAGAGAGTTACCATCGACAGATATATTTTATAACAAACTTCAGGATGAAGAATGTAGCAAACTAGATTATCAATATGCACACAAAGTCTGAAAAAACACTAGATTACAAAAAAATGGGAGATTATTATGACAACTAATTGATTTTTGATACTCTACAGTTGACTGATGTGTTCGAAAATTTTCGAGAACTTAGTATTAAATTATATGAAGTAGATCCTGTATTCATGTACACAACACACGGTTTATCCTGGCAGGCCATGCTTTTAAATACAAAATTGAAATTGGTTCTATTAATGATATCGACCAGTTCATGTTTGTTGAATCTGCTAAACGTGGTGGTATAGTGCAGTGTCCTTTAAGATATTCAAAAACAAGCAATGTATATTTACCTAACTATGATCCTAGCAAACCATCTCAATACATCAACATAACATATGAACAATTTATATGGTTATGCGATGACTAACTCACTGCCAATCGGTAATTAAAAATGAATGACCAAGAAAGATCTTGAAGAGAGGGTCTGAAGATCATAAAAAAGGTTGTCTACTGGAATTTTATTTGAAATATCCATAATCTCCATGACAAACACCACGTATTAGATATGGCACCCGTTTCTCAGAAGGTGCCAGTTATAGAGGAAACAAAATTGATATTATCATTTGAAAATAAAAAAAATATATGTGCTTCACTATCGACAGATGCAATATTACTTGAGCAAGGTATGGAATTTAGTAGAATCCGTAAGGGGTTAAAATTTGACCAAGAAAATGGTTAAAATCTTCTATTGAGGAAAATACAAAGAATCGAATACAAACAAATTTTAAACATGAAAATTTATTTTTTAATTAACAAAATAAAGCAAGATATGGAAAATGCACAGAGAACAAATTAAATCAAGTAAGGTGTAATTTGGTATGCGAGCCAAAAAAATCTCAGGAAACTTATTGCCTATCCCACATACAAAGGTTTTACAAGAACTACAGATAATCTGACTCTTATTGAAAGATCTAAAAACAAAGTATAGCGTGATGCATCAATAGCTGTGGGTGTTGCAGTTCTAGAATTAGCTAAATTAGAAATATATAAATATCATTGACATTATGAAACCTATATACAAATATAAAATTGAAAGAGGATAAATGGATACTGATAGTTTTGTGTATGTGATAGAAACACCCGATTTGTACAGTTATTTGTTTTCTGTAAAATAATATTTTGACGTTAGTAATTATAATCCAAATCTAGAAAATAATTCATTAAACAGTCTTGAAAACCAGATGATACCTTGGAAAATGAAAGATGAGGCATGAGGGCCCATAATAACAGAATTTGCTGGTCTAATACCAAAAGCATAATGCCTAAATATTGATGGCAAAGAATAAATTAAAAGAGCTAAGGTTGCAAGTCGACCATGTAGGAGAGAACTTACAACGGAAGATTTTAAAGAATGTTTATTTGAAAATAAAACAAAAAATAAATCTTCATATCATCTCACTAGCAAATTGGATTGTGTGTATACTACATTTAAAAATATAAAAGCTCTTGACGGCAATGATAATATTTATTTAACTAGCAATTGTCTGTATAGCTGGTGTCTATACTACAAAAATGAAGTAGCTCTTAATAGCAATGATAAGAAATTGCAAATATTAGATTGCAATGTCCATACTAAAGAATATGGACACTATAATACAAGTAAACATTTTAATAAATGTTTATGATTTAAAAAAATGATCTAATATTAATATTATTTTTTTAAAATATTTTTCTTATATATTGTAATATTTATTTAAGTTAGGTGGTTATGTAATAGCTCTAAGGCTAAATGTTTACTTTATAATAAAAGTAAATAAAAATATATTGTATTATAATGCAATATATATATATTAGTATTAAATAGTATAAAAATTAAAATTGTTCTATCACTTTCTGTCTTTACATCATATATGTATGATGTCTCTACAATTAAAATTGAATTGCATATTAAATTTTCTGGCAGAGTTTCTTGAAACTCACATATTAACTTAATGTTTGTTCGATCATTTATAACTACCAAGTGGTTATAATTGAAGTGACGGTGTTCAGAGTGGTTCAGCACGGGCTGTTATGAGAGTAGCAGTCTGTAACTTCGCAGATATGCTAATGAACCAATGCTCTCGCGATTTATGCAAAAAAATAGTTCCAATTCTCGCCACCAGGGTAAAAAATGGCGGTGTAAGGAGTCAAAATTTGGTATAGTTAGAGGAAATACACTATAAATCACAGAAAACAATGCTCTTTGTAATAAAATATCCCTACAGTTTCACTATTCGAATTACATGAACATTACTAAAGGAAAAAGCAACAAGCGTCACCAACCACAACAAGGGAGCTCACACAATGGTTAGGCAATGTCACCGACTTTGACGTCAGAGTCACGGAAAATTCCACGTTATGTCTGCTTACAGCGCCATTTTTTCACCCTGGTGGCGAGAATTGGAACCATTCATTTTTTGCTTAATTCACGAGCGCATTGCTTTGTTAGCATATCTACGAAGTTTCAGAATGCTACTCTCAATACAGCCTGTGCTGTACCACTCTGAACACCGTCACTTTAATTATAACCACCTGGTACCAATTTTCTTTTTGATGTATTGATTAAAACATTGGTCTGTGAAGAATGAACTCATCTGGATTATAATACATGTCTATGTTTCCTTCAGTTACTCTTTTAAAAGCACTAAATGCTTCGATAACTTCAAATAATTTTGTTCTGCAATGTTTAAATTATAATTTTCACGAGGGAAAACCTCATTTCTACCATTCTTCAAATACACATTTTTAACTTTACAATTATGAAACTGGCTGCTATCTTTTTCCTGATTTTCATCTCTCCCTGTCTGAAACAACACATCTACACACTCTGGCATGTCGTATTGTAAAAATTGAAACTGATTAGTAATATCGAATTCAAATAATTTACCCTTCACAGGCTTCTGTATGCATTGATAAGTATAACATTGAATCGGAATTTGAGGGTTTTTCAAAATGTTGGATTTGTATTTAAGTGCATAATTTGACTCATATTCAACTATAGGCATTCGCAACTCCATAAACTGGATCACATTTTGCAGCTTCTGGTAAACTAGCCTCATTAGCTGTTCCATCTGCATTTAAAGTTTTGTATCTCATGATGGCATTATAACCATTGGGTGATCTGCGAAATATGACACTCAAACCACCAACTTTAGAATATGCACTCTCTGATTTAGATAGTTTCAATGTCCCCACTTTAGTTTATGTATTTCCAGGGTAATAAATCCTGTCTATGACTGTACCATGCTTCTTAATTTCAATTTGAGAGGATAAAAATGGAACAAAATTATTTATAAATTTTATATTAGCCCCGGGAAGGGGATATTCTTCACCATTTCTTTGTTTTACAATATCAAATTGTATATACAGATCTGATCTATGTGGATGAATGAACCCATTCCACACTGTGATGTCATACTGTATCTCTTTGTTGGGCTGATTCAAATTTGCAAGTGTCCTCCTGTTTGGTGGGAAGGACTGTAATTCATAACTCTCGATATTTTCCATTTGGTATTTATTTATATATTTTAAATATTAATTTCTATTATTGCCGTGGTATGAGCACCAGCAAAATGGATGATCTCATTTTTCTCATTTGTAATTGTTATCTCAATGTTATTAAATTTATCAATTGAAACAGGGAAATAGACTGGTGGGATTGGGGAATAGAAGATGGGTTCCATAAATTCTGAATTTAGTTTAAATGTAGCAATGATACCTGTTTCTTTGTGACTACCAATCGAAATTTCTTCTGGTTTGATAATCATACCTTTGGTTCAGATTGTAAAAGGGGATAAGTCATACTGTCCGGGAGGAATAATAATTTTTTCATTACCTACTAATATAGTACTGTTGTAGGTAGTTACATTCGGAATCAGATACATGCAGAATACATGTATAATGCATTCAGAGCTATGGATTTTCGATAGATAATATCATCGTGAAGGTGTAGTTTCAAGACCGAAGTCTCGCTGGAGAAATGAAAGATTCCCATATTTAATATATATAATACAGCTTTCTGAGAAACTTTTAATTTGATGTTTGGTATTTTATTTAATATTCTGAGCATCGTAAAGCAAACATGGCCACATTTAATTTGATCGATATCTTGAATACGATCGTCGTTTTAATAAAGCTTAACATGTTTTAAGTAACGAATTAATTCTGTAGGGTACCCCTCCGAAAGAATCGAAAATAAAAGCATTGTTATTTTGTTTATATTAGCATATCCAGTGGGTACCAATGTTTTCGGACTTATCCAAATTGACTAGGCCACATTTTCGTGAGAAATGGGGATCACCTTTAGGGAGAGAGTCAGACATGAAAACTCCCCTGAAGTGTTTAATTTTAAATATTTTAAGTAAAGATTCAATGTCTAGGTTCGTGAGTGCTCCGGACTTCACAAAACTGCCTAATTTTTTCTCCATGGCAAGATTATGACGATTCTGTTCTTCTAGTTCTGCCTTTTTCTTTTTTTAGTCGATAACAGTTTTGCAATAGCAGCACTACAACCAGCCAAGCTCCGAACAGCCCCAAAGCTGCCAGGATAGTTGGAATGCTGAATATCAATCCTCCACTATGTGTGTTTTTCCTGTATTTTGCAATCCTTTTAATTGTGGCGTACTGAGTAATAATTTTATTCCATTTCCTTTGGCAATACACAGTCTCTTCTTTTCCTGTTGTTTTTTTTAGTTAAAATTGGATCAATTTTTAAATTTTTAAAATCATGACATGGAATTTGGTACACAACTTCTTTTGGCTTCATGTTGTTGTTATTATTTATTATTAATTTTCAGGGTATTTATATTATATATTTATTTATTACAAACACCACCCTAATTTTTGGTTTGTATTCATAGCAATAGTTGTACCAAATCTTCTATTCTTTCACCCAAAGAAGCGTCTGTGCTTGTTAATCTTCCAAATGCTGCATCTTCTAATTTTTAATCAGCCACATGACGATCATCCAGATCTTTGTGTGTGTTGTATGCAATGTCATGTTCTTTATAAGCTGCATCAAGAGGATTAATACCCCTGTCTCCTCTTTCTAACCTTTTCTTCAATTTTTGTCGCCGGACCACCGTATTGGTAACAAGGTACGTGTAATTCGAATGTAAGTTTGTTAATCATATCATTCACCAATCCTCGACCCTCTGGTATATTCCAGAATTGAGGAGGTAAAGTATTGATAATTTTAATTAAGTATCCTTTACCTTTGGGAAGGTTTACAATAAAATTAGCTACTTTGTCACTGATAATGTTTACAATACCCATTTTCTCATTATAGAAGTTGTTGTTCCCGGCATTTGCTTCCCCTACTATAACCAGCAATCTATCTATGAGATTTCTAACATCGTTTACCCACACAAATTCTTTAGGTGAAGTATTGTATTGCTTTATACCACTACCCGTTTTGAGTTGGTTCCAGATGGGTTTGATCAGTTTCTTTGTATTTACCACCACTGCTCGATTTCACTCGCTTTTGACTAGCATCATTATTTTGGGTGTAGCGTCAAATCATCGCCGACAAAACATCGCCAACAAAACATCGACGGTACAAAACATCGACAGCACAAAACATCGACAGTACAAAACTTCGACGGTAAAAACATCGACGATAAAAACATCGACGACAAAAACATCGACGGCAAAAACATCGACGGGAAAAACATCGCCGGCAAAAACATCGACGGTAAAAACATCAACGGCAAAAACATCGACAGTACAAAACATCGACGGGAAAAACATCGACGGCAAAAACATCGACGGTAAAAACATCGACGGCAAAAACATCGACGCAAAAACATCGACGGCAAAAATATCGACGGTAAAAACATCGACGGCCAAAACATCGACGCCAAAATCATCGACGGCAAAAACATCGACAGTACAAAAACATCGACGGGAAAAACATCGACAGTACAAAACATCGACGGTAAAAACATCGGCGGCAAAAACATCAACGGCAAAAACATCGACGGCAAAAACATAGACGGCAGAAACATCGACGGCAAAAACATCGACCTTACAAAATATCGACGGGAAAAACATAGACAGTACAAAACATCGACGGCAAAAACATCGACGGCAAAAACATCGACACTAAAAACAACGACGGCAAAAACATCGACACTGAAAACATCGACGGGAAAATCCTTTTTTGACAATGTTTTCCACACTAAGAAATTCAAATCTAATCCCGAATATTTTGAGATGGCTACCCTAAATTATAAAGTGTTTCAGTGAAATGAACAATGCGTAATGAGCGAACTCAAGTTGCCAACTTACAGTGCTACCCTGCTACCAATGTAGAATGGTCATTGTTGTAAGAACGGCCCGTGAGGTCGAAACACGGCCTCTCAATAAAGACGTTATTATTATTATTATTATTTTTATTATTGATAAAATTACAAACAATGAGATTGCGCAGTGAAAGTGATTGTTTAGTTTCTGGTAACCATTTATGACTTCTCGCCGGCAGCGTTTGTGGTCGGGGGAAAGGGAAAGGAAGGCTCCTCCGTGTGAAAGATGAAAAGACCACCGACTATTGTTATTCCTTGTTTATTAGACGCAGGAGACCGAAATGACCAATACACAACTTGACTTTTCCGTAGTGACTTTCTTTCGGTTCATGCACTGGTATACAACGTGTGCAAGTAATATATCTGCCCCCTTGCAATATTGTCTTGCCCCCTTCCCCTCCAGACATTTTCCCTGGGTGCCGCACCACGAAGCGCCGTCACTGTGTATCGGTACCGCTGTTGTATTTGAATCAATGGGTCCGAAGTTCGATCCCCGGTGGAGGATAGTTGCACAGTGGTATGGATTCTTTAAACTATATTTTCAGTTCCGATTAACCCTTCGTGGGTCACACGAGAAAAAGTACCTTGTTGATCGCTCACGGTGCCAGAGACCCCGGGCTCTTAATATATGTTAAATTAAAGGTCAAAAACGCCAAATCCTCAATTATTACGATTAAATATATATTGTTTTTTGCTATAAATATATTTGCAAACAATTGAGATTGTATAAAACTACGAATTGCATGCTTCAGTTTTAAAAAATAAATATGCAGTACAAAATAAATAATAGGCTATTCCAAATACCGAAAATTTCAATGTTACATGTGCACCCATAAAATAATAATAATAATCGTTTTAGTCCTCTTTATGCACAGAGAAGTTAATCGGGACTGGACCCACAGTTTAAAATAGGATCTGAACCACCATGTGCTTTCACCCGGGACCCATTGATTACAGGGTAACACTGCATTTATTGCAGAGACAATTGGAAAAATTAGTTTCTTTTGCAAATAAAGTAACTGGCGATTGAAAGTATTTTTAAATTTTTCACGGCACTCTTACAAATGTTACAGTGATGGATATCAATGACCATCTGAATCAAACTGTCCATCTATTAGTGAGTCACTTTCCCTCAGAATATTTGTTCTTATTCCCTTATGTCCACCTTATCAGGGACGGCGTTTCAGGCGGGCTAGAGGACTGAAGCCCCGCAAAACATCTCTGATTCCCTTCTCCCCAAGATTATGATAGTAGGTTAGACGCATTTCGACCAAAAGTTGGAAAAACTGGAAGTTTTCTCACTCAATATTTTCCATTAAAAACTTCCATTTGGGCAACAATAATTCACCAAACTTGCTACAAAAATTCAATCACTATTTTTAGGAATAGGTCTAAAAGGTGCGAAAATATTTTTTTTATAAGTAAGAGGACGTTCAACACCTAACGAACCTTTAAGCTTCATTTTCATAGCCGTGCGCACAGGGAGGCAAGGGTGGCCGACTGTCCCACTCCTAATCATTTACTTAGAAATGCAATATAATCTTATTGCAGTTATAATATTATACTCTAAAAGAATGTTACCTATTTTTAAGCCGATACATGTCCAAGCAACTACGCGAGAGGGGGTTGCTTGTATTACTTTGTATATAATTGAACTATTTCACTCCTTTTTGTAGGAAATTTCTTGTTATTAACACTCACTCATACTTTATTCGTTAGCTGTGAGTTGTGAGCTGTGTTGCTTAATGTGACTGGCGAATAAATAGCTCATACTTGGAAATTAATAAATTATGTGTAGTTGTTTTGAATCTGAACCTGAGAGATTAATTTAAAGTCACATATAATTTAAACAGTGTGATATTTTTTTTAATAATGCAATACATATATTGCTTAATTGTAAGTAGTCCAACAAGGCATGGTATCTTCGAAAGCATCTTAAGAGATGCAGGATAGAAACTTATTCCTTTAAAGATCCTATCTGTAACAAGATGGGCTTGCTGTGCGAATGCTATGAAAGTCATAAATTCTTTCGGTAAATATTTGACATTGGAAATAGTCTCAAATACAAAAGTAACTGAAGTAAAGGCAAAGAAGAGGACTGCTTTTGCAAATGAGAATGGCGGAAGCAAGGGTAGCATTGACCGTCTAAAATTTTCAGGTTTATTAAAATTTACAAGTCAATGGTACTTTTATTGACCTCTTCAGACCAGAGAAGCAATTTTTATGATTTCACAAATGTGACAGTTGTTTCACAAAATAAAAATAATCTTGGACGCTATTTTTATGGCCTAGAATACTTTTGAATTCTCCCCAAAAAGTTAAGCGGCACGTTCGATTGTGACCCCCTAAAGTTAGATTCCAAGTTACGCCCATGAACTTGGTTAGAGAAATTCCTCGTCAAACAAAAAAATAGATAATTCGTGGCAAAATGATGTCTAAAAGTGGCGGCGATTAGTTTCCAAAACTGGGTGGGGGGGAGGACAAGGTCAGTTTACTTTCCCTTGGTACATAAGGTTTAGCATAGTGCGAGAGAAAATGTGGCAAAATGTATGAGATGATGCAACTGTCCCCCCACGCCCCCATAATCTCCGCCACTATTTAAATGTGAAAGAACATTATTCTACTTTGCAGCAAATCATGGGTTACCTTCGTAATGGGATTGGTAACTAGAGGTTGAGTGCTGTATTTATTCCCTCAAATGTAACAGTTATTTAACAAAATAGTCCTGGATGTTATTTTTATGGGATGGAAAAACTTTTTGATTCTCTATTAGCGCAGTGGCGGCGATTAGGTTGGCATGGGGGTGCAGATGTCCCCCCCACACACACTTTTTGCCGGTTTTGCCCCCACATTATGCTAAACCGTATGTACGAAGAGAAAGTAAATTGTTCTTGCCCCCCCCCTCAAGTTTTGGAACCCAATGGCCTCCACTGCATTTAACTGTTGATGAATAACACAAAGCTTATAAAGTTCGTTCAAGTTAAAGGCAATTTTGAACGTTTCAACCATTGCAGGCAGTTGCTGAAGGGTTCTTATTTCTAATCCCCTTCCATATCACAACAGTAGTGAGCGGCGGAAGATTGTAGCTTTCCGTAGTTCATAAATTCTTAACTTTCTGAATTGAAACGGCCAAACCCAAATTAACACATCACTTACTGTCCTTAGTAAAGCTTTCCTATAATTTAGAAATTAATAAATCATAATTTTAATATTCTCTTCACGTGTAGCTCTTCTGCTTTCACATGCTGGAATCGAAATGGGCTACTATGACAGTGCACAAATTCTTTTCTAACCTCAGAAATGAGGTTAATATACATCCAACCAACTAAATACTGCAATACGGTGCAAAAATAAGCACGTTTGCGGAATGTAGGCATAGCTATTCCTAAGACTCCGAAGAACATTAACTTGCCCAATCGTGCTGACTTTTGCACAAATTGCAGTATTTTATACTGGAATTCAAACCACTTAATGAAATGTACCCCCACCAGGGATCGAACACGGGTACACTTGGTTACAAGGTAGCAGTCTTATTGCCAGACTACCTGGGTCTGGAACTCAATTTTAATATTTCTAATTCATAGTTTGTTAACTCCTTGATTTCATAACGTCGTATTTCTCTCTCTCGGAAATTTTAGCGAAAAGGATATATGTATACCTTGCCTTTCACGGCCGAGGTGGCCGTTGGACGGCGGCTATCGCGTCGGAAAGTAAGAGCACATCTACCGGCATTCAAACCCACAACTGTACGCTGACCTTGCCATTAGACACGTCAGTGCTTCACTATCCAGACAGCTGTTGTCCAGTTTGCACGTGGTTGTGAAGTGTTAAATTGTTAACAAGTGTTTTAGATTGTTTTGTTTATGTTTACGTATTGCCAGTTTTTTCTGCAGTCTAATAATACCACGCTATCCGTAAAATTTTAAACAACGAATTTTTATATACGACTGTTACATCATTACGAATTCTTGTAGGGAAGTTACAATGAGTTTCGGAGCAGAATTTCCAGATGTTCCTGTTTCACACAGAGACAGTGATCTGTTACTTGTGAACAAATTTAGGAAAATAGGGTCTGCTCTTGTTAAGGTAAAACGGCATGTGCTTACTGAGGATAAACTAGACGACGTTGGAACACGATTGAAATATACTCCTCAGAAATCTCTCCGACGCCTTACACAAGAAACAGACATATTTCTAACGTCATCGTGGCAAGCTACCAAGCTTTTATACCGGAAGCCATACATCAGAAGAATTGAAAGAAAATATGAAGAAATAAATTGAAGCAATTTCGAAAGAGGAACTGATACGTGTTAGTGAAAATTTCCTATAAATATGTGGATGCAAGAGGACATCATTCCAAACACCTTTTGTAACACGGTATGTGTTCCTTTTAATTGTAACTGTCGATGCAATTGTACGAGCATATTTAATTACATAGCTAGCGGTTCCAATTACGCGAATGTTGCACCCTGTTTGCCGGAAGACGCGTTCCTACTTCCCGGCGCGCTTTCCGTCGCTCCACGGCCACCTCGGCCGTGAAAGGCACTGTATAATTATGGCACGCATGAGAGAACATTGCTAACACTAATATTGTCGGTACTCGAATGAGAACAAACAGAAATGAAGCTTAAAGGTTCTTTAGATGTTGAACGTCCTCCTGCTTATAAAAAAATATTTTCTCACCTGTTAGACCTATTCTAAAAATAGCGATTCGATTTATAGGGGAATTATACACACTTAGCTGTATGCACATATTCTTCGTCACCGTTTGAACCTTCAACAAAAGAACAACCCCACAACCACCAAATACATCAAACTATTAAAAAATTGTACAAGTATATAAATATATGTGTTAAGGGATCACAAAATATAGTTTTCTCACTCAATATTGGCACAAAATCAATGGAAACTTAAATTTTGCTGAACACCCAAGAAACTTAGACCCTGTGAAATTGTCAAGCGGTACTTTTATGGACCCGCCAACTCTCAAAACGCAGGAAAAGTATTTTCCAGTATCTGAAATTAAAATCCAGCCTGTAGCGGCGATTAGGGGGGAGGGCAAGGGGGGCAGTTGCAAACCCATTTTTCGCCACTTTTGCTCCCGCACTATGCTGAACCTTACCTACAAAGGAAAATATACTGTCTTTGCCCCCCCCCCCCAGTTTTGGCACCTTGCCCCACGGTTTTGGAACCCAATCGCCGCCACTGAATCCAGCGGATACTTTCCGATGTCGATACTATTGTTATCAGCAGAGTTAGGATTTTTAGGTGCGCACCTTTTTTTCGTAGTGAAAGTGAGACCTCTCTGGAAGGACTCAGTGTGTGAAATGTTGCCTCAACGTGAGAATGGAGCTAATTTTCCAGCACCTTTTTTTCCCTTTTTTGATAACCTTTCCCCTTCCCTCCCTTTTCTGGGACATTTATCTATTTTCCCCCTTTTTCGTGTTCTTAATCGCTTTTCCTCCCCTTTTTGTGTCCTTTTACTGGTGATGTTAAATATATTTCCTCAGCAAATCATTGATTTTTTTTTGCGACACTTTTTTCTTTAAGATGTTTTCACATTGTTAACTGAAATTGAATGTATTTAGACTATGCTTGATTGTTGCCTATTTGAAATCAACAATGGAAAGACCGCTACTGATATGCACCAGATCGCCGTTATTTTTTTTAAGATAGAAGGAAGAACGAAACACAGTTTGGTCTTGGAAGCAGTGAAGCAACAATGTGTTCTGAAGTGGTGGGTTTCGCGTTTCATGTGTGCGCAGTGGACATATTGTTTGTGGATGTAAGTTCCTTACCTGCTTTTTCACTCTCTTAGATCCTGTTAGTGCATGTACTTTACCATGCCGAAACTGCCCAGATCCCGATTTCTCAGTCTGGCTCAAGAATTTAAGCACGAGTTCATAGAAAGTGATGGAACTGTTATTCGATGCACTGTTTGTGATACAGGAATTACATTAGATGAAAAACACCAGAGAGATCGCATCCAGCAACATAGTTCCAGCTCTAAGCATCAAAAGAACAAGAATCTGCAAGGAAGTAAATCTCGGCAGCCTCTCTTACGCAATGCATTTGAGCAGTGTTCTTCCAAGAACCAAAATTTAAAGGAATTTAATGTTGACTTGTGTTGACTTAACTAGGTGAACCATCCTGCCTTGAAAGGGTTCCTTGAAAAGTTCACACGATTGTCAGTGCCCGATGAGAGTACGTTAAGGAAAAGCTAAATTGAACCTGTGTATGTAGAAACTGTTCGTAAAATTAAGGTGAAAGTGTCAGATTGCGATATAGGTGTCATTCTGTATGAGACGACAGACTCAATGCAACGATATGTTTTGAACATTTTGGTTTTTCCTCTGACAGGTAAGGGAGGAAGTTAAGCCCATGTTACTAAACGTGTATGAGTTGCAGACAACCAATTCCAGTACAGTGATGCAGTCATTTATGGGTTTCTGTCAAAAACTATGGCCCGGTGGAATTCAGTTCGAAAAAGTTGTTGTTGTAGTTACTGACCAGGCTCCCTACATGCTTTTGGCATTTAACCAATTGGAGCCATTGTTCCCTAAGTAAAAGCATGTAACCTATTTGGCTCATGCCCTTCACAGGGTTTCTGAATCTATTAGGAACGAATACAACATTGTAAATGAGTTCATATCTTATCTGAAGATAATACTCCTTAAGGCCCCGAGTCGCATTCTTCCCTGCAGGGAAACTAACAGCCTGCCCCTGCCACATTTTCCCATCATTACTCGCTGGGGATCATGGATTGAGTGTGCTGCATTTCTGTGAAAATTTTGAAAAAATTAAGAAGTTTGTGCTTTCCCTGGATTCAACCGACGCAGGTGCAATTTCCAAGGCACAGCTACTTCTCCTCCCAGACAAGATAGATGATTTGCAAAAATAACTATTTTGTGTACATTCCTACAAGTACCTGAAAAGGAAAAACAATGGGATATCTTTATTACTGTGAGAGGGCAGTTAGATGGTTTTGTCAGAGACAAACTTGAGGCTAGTCTTGACAAGAATCCGCATGGTTTGGAATTTGCCACTTCCACAGAGTTGCCATTCCGAGTGAATACTAAGTTTGCCCCACTTGTTTCTGTGGATGTAAAGAGAAGCTTCAGCTTATATAATGATATTTTATCTCCAAAAAAGAAACAAACTCACTTTTAAAAATTAGAAATGCTTAATGTTGTAACATACATCATCTTTGTTTTTTTCCCGACTCTGGTGAATAACTGTAACACAACCTATGTGTGTGATGTGTACACATCTTCGAGTGAACAGCTTAGACTATTAAAATAGCAGGGAAAGTTTTAATAAATAGTATAATTATCAGCACCTTTTTTCCCCAATTAGCACTTTTTTTGCCCCTTTTTGGCTCTTATTTTAGCACCTTTTCCCTTCCTTTTCCCAATGAAATTTTCCCCTAAAAATCCTAACTCTGGTTATCAGCCGATACTCATACAACGACATCGGTATAGTCTCAGCCCTAATAGGTATATATTACTTTTGTTAATTAGTTTCACATTTCTGCCACATTTGGCTAATCGTGTCGATGAGGACGAGAGATATAATGAAATTGATGGACACTCGCAAAGAATGCACATGCCTAGGCCAGGATATACGTGTATATATATATTCTATATTCCGTGCCATTCCCAGAAACAAATTCTAGATCCGCCTACGTGTATGGCGACAACCTGTGTATTTATGTCTGACACAAACTAGTAGCAAAAAATTACAGCTAAATAAATTCCAATGGACGGAATTCCTTAAATTATTCTCCTTATTTTCTTAAATTCATATAAGGCTGTGTATTTTAAAAAATAAAACACGTTGTTTGTTAAAAACACTTAATGAACAATCTACATTTGTGAAAAAAAATTCTAGCAACCCTTCTGGTGTGACTGGCAGAATTAATATCAGTTGCGGATAAACCCTGATGTTTGTGAGAGACGATGTTTTGAAGGCTTCCGTCCAGTGGCTGTCACAAGGGGTCTGCAGATACCGCTGCGTAAAGGTGGGCGGGGGAGGTAAGCAAAGGGGCCCTCAGTCGGTTTCGTACCATAGTCATCAAGGAACATTTCTTCCACGTCCACAATATAACGAGCACCCAACGTTCCCGTCTATGAAGTTAAAAGCAGCTTGCTAGAAAGCAGAAGGAAACATGACACTTCGCATTGTTTACGATTCCATTGTTTGAGCTTTGGGGCAAGAATCAGATGCTAATAATAATATTGTTTTGATGTCAGAAGGTGCGCGTGCAGCACGAAATTATCGAATCAATGAAAATACCGCTCTTGCGCAACAACCATGGCTGATAAGAAATCTAAAAACAAGATCGAATAATGTGGTCACAACTCTAAATCCAATTCATGTAGAGAATCAAGATATAAATTTCACCTGGGCGAGTTGGAGTTTTAGCGCCCCTCTACTTTCCACTCTATTACTCATCCCCGTCTTTCTACTCTGCTCCTCCTACTTTCCGCCTTCCTTCAATAATAATAAAACATGACTGCATTATAAATTAACGATTTTAATGACAAAAAATAGCGGTTTTTGGCCTCGATGTTTTTGCCGTCGATGCTTTTGCCGTCCATGTTTTTGGCCTGGATGTTTTTGCCGACGTTGTTCTTGGCGTCGATGTTTTTGCCGTCGATATTTTTGGTGTCGATATGTTTCGCGTCAATGTTTTTCCCGTCGATGTTTTTGGTGTGGATGTTTTTATGCGTCGATGTTCTTGCCGTCGATGTTTTTGGTGTCGATGTTTTTGGTGTCGATGTTTTTGCCGTCGATGTTTTTGGTGTCGATGTTTTGCCGCCGATGTTTTTGGTGTCGATGTTTTTGGTGTCGATGTTTTTGCCGTCGATGTTTTTGGCGTCGATATTTTTGGTGTCGATATGTTTGGCGTCAATGTTTTTCCGTCGATGTTTTTGGTGTGGATGTTTTTGTCGTCGATGTTTTTGCCGTCGGTTTTTACAGTCGATGTTCTTGGTGTCGATGTTTTTGCTGTCGATGTTTTTGGCGTCGATGTTTTTGCCGTCGATGTTTTTGGCGTCCATGTTTTTGCCGTCGATGTTTTTGGCGTCGATGTTTTTGGCGTCGATGTTTTTGCCGTCGATGTTTTGTGCTGTCGATGTTTTGTACTGTCGATGTTTTGTACTATCGATGAAATGTACGCTATGCATTTGTTATCGATGTTTTTGCGTCGATGTTTTGACGTATAACCATTATTTTGGTACAGTGCATCGGAGAGTGTCCAAATTTTCATAACTCTGATAATCATCTTTTTTTTTTTTTGGTTGTTTCTTAGTGATGAGCTCACACAGCCCAACAGTACCAGGATATCTGGACCAGCTGTTTCTCCTACCCAAATTAATTTTTATGTCGTTCCCTTTGAATGTTACTTTAGATTTGCCAATTTTCCATACTACGCCTTCATTTGGTTCCATAGTTGGATACAAACCAAATACTTCATCTTTTTCGAATTTTCGAGTACTTACGTAATCCCTTGCTAAGGGACCCAACTCGATTCTCTCTGGTTCTTCTATAGCTGCTTTAGGTGGCTGTTGGAGGGTCAGGGGTGTTAGAATGCTGGATAAAGGCGTAGGAGGGAAATGTGCATAATTTTAGCAGTAAGAGGTACTAATTCATTTATGAGATTTTTATTTTGTTTTGTGACACCCTTTATCTCTATATCAAGACCACTGATCGCATCGATAATTTGTTCGTCTTGTCGTTTGTGTTGTTCGTAAAAGCCTCGATTCTCTGATTTTTAACCTTTTAAACTATTGGACAACTACTCTCGCAATTTCGAATTATCTTCTATTTTGTGTTTTGTCATATTTATTTTTTTAATTAATGGTTATTTTAAATCGTTTGGAAGTTCAAAAGTCGTTGATTTTATTTCTGAATTTACAATTGTTAGGTTTACGAGTCATGTCGATGGTGACAAATCCAAAATCGTCATTGTTTCAGAAACATGAGCAGAATTTTGAAAATTGGTTGTAATTTAAGTCTCCTCCCACATAATCATCGTGTACATGTTTTAAATTAGTGTGATCTTGACGAAACAATCAGATTAAGTTTGTATTATCTCGTAGTAATTGTATGGGAATTTTGGAATAAATTTGAGCTAAACAGAAGCAGTCTATTTCTTTGTGACGACCCTGTGTAAAAAATATTCTAATTTCATTCTGATTTTCCAGAATATCATCATCAAACACCTCAACAGAATTTTTCAAACATTGGTCTAGAGGTTTTATTGTTGATGCAAATGTACCTGTGTCCAGTCCCTCGTACAGTTTCATGAGTTTTGGTAATTATGTTGTTCTAAACTCTTTGAGAATACATAAAAGTATATATTTTTCCAATGTAGCCAATTGTGTGCAAGCAAAAAAAATATCAACCAGCAAAGTGGTGTTTCCACAACAGGATGGGCTGCAATGAGGCATCTTATGTTATCAGGTAAAAGCTCTTCATTTTTTAAATTAGTTTCCACTACATCTGGTAAACGCTGTACCACATACCATGTTGGTGTCCAAGAATCACCTGGTTTGCATCTATCCAACTTTTGTCTTGCAGACCTAACCATTTTCCATGCAATTTATTGTTTTGTTCTTCAAAATTTTTTCAATAAAACATGTATCTCGATATTTTGTTTTAATGAGTTCCTCTTCATAGAATCTCCCTTTCAATATTTTGTTATGATTATATTTTATGATATATGTATTTCTATTCCCTGGTAAAACTTGAACCACAGTGAATAACTCCGTACTCCAATTTTTGGTGAATCCCCTTTTGAATAACTGTTTATATTTACTGACCATCACCTGATCCCCTACTTTAAACTTTGGCTTCCTGGTAGTGTATATATTGTAGCGTGACGTTGGGTAAGGTACTGGAGCAAGTCACGCCGGGACGTACCTCAGATAAATACGATAGGTCTTAGTTTGACTTGGCTAACCACCTCTACCCTTAAGGAAGCTGATGAAGGATTGTTGGGAGCCTGTGATGTTGAACGCTACTCACCCCTTGCTGTAGGTCTGGCCCTCGGCTTCTGGCGTCGGCGACGGTGACGGTGATAGGTGCCAGCGCCAGCTGGAGAGATCGAAGATGACGATAAGAGACGGCAGGCAATTCGGCGACTTGAATTGTAAATGAACTGCAGATTCTTCGGCTGGCTTAATCCGGACTGCTATGGACTTCTCGCTTGTTGCCGCCTCGTAGTGTCGCGATCTCTCAGCAGGCCGTCTTCGTCTTCTCGTCGATCAGTTTGGTGGTGATATTGGAGCGAAGTGAGAGATTGATTTACTGACTCCAGGGGTTTTATACATTGGATTTGAGTCATAGGTTGGTGGACTTTGCACCTCCAATGTGCACCTGGGGTATCCCTGGATGCAGATGGAAATTTACAGTGGAGGTGCACTCACTGCTGGCGAGGGCCGTTGCCTTGCTGACTGTGCAGAGCCAAGTGGAAAGTTCTTGTTGCTCGGCTCTGCATCCGGTGGAATGTGGGGTGAATGAGCGTTCAACTTGCGAGCTTCAGGGCGATGTTTGAGGCAAATTAATGTTTCTAACTTTATGCTCCCAATTCCTTCATCATTCCCCTGGCCAAGATGTATCCACTGTGAGTGGTTACGAAGCAGAGTAGAGATGGTTATGGAGAGTATATTTTGAAATAATAATTGAAGGTACATTGAGTAAAGAAAAATAAAAACCCTGTATATAATAATGTGTAAAAAAAGAAGTTGGAGCTGTCGGTATAGCTGGTACTGCACTGGTCTGGCTGCATGTTCAGCTGGAATGCTGACCGCTGGTGGTATGCTGAGCTGCAGGCTGCCTGTGGTCTGCTGGCTACATGTTTATGTGCTTGCTGCATGATGTCTGCACGATGTCTGCTGGCTGCATGATGTCTGCATGATGATGTCTGTAAGAGAATATGTGCTGGCTGGCTGGCTGCATGATGTCTGCTGCAATAGGAGGTCTCCTGGCTGGCTGGCTGCATGATGTCTCCAATAGATGCCTGCTGGCTGGCTGGCTGCATGTACAGCTGCATCATGATGTCTGCAATAGAATATATGCTGGATGGCTGGCTGGCTGCATGTCTCCAATAGATGCCTGCTGGCTGGCTGGCTGCATGTACAGCTGCTCCAGGATGACTGCTGCGCCATGTTGATTCCTCGCTGACCGACTGCTGGGTGACTGGCTGCATGCGGAACTGCCGAAGAGATGCTTGAGAAATGCCGTGAGTGTAGCATGGCCAGATGGTGACGTTGTGCAAGGCGGAGCCGACAAGCGTAGGGAAGGGGAAGTTATAACAAAGGTGTTCCCCTAAGTGCGGAAGAGTAAAGGTTTGTGTCGAAGGTGACATAAGTGAAATGACAGGGGTGGGTAGACAGTAGCCGTCATCAAAGGTGATATGTGTGGGAAGAGGAGGAGCAAAGCGAGTTGGAGCTGTTAGTTGACGAAGAGTGGGAGGGGGCGGTGGGGAATGTGCGGGACGTTGAGATATAGAAGCTAAGGAAATAGGAGGACTAATAATAGGGACGGAACATGTCTTAGGAGGAGATGGGGTTCGCCGGTGACAACAAGAACAGCAACAAGTGTGACGTTTTAGACGTAAGTACATGTATGTAATGCAAATACAAAGAAACAGGAGAGCTATGAAAATTAAGAAGAGATAGGAGGTTGTATGTGCAGGAGATTTTACAAGGTCATGAGGGGTAAGTGCACGAGCCTTAGAAGTAAAACATAAGAAAAGGGGAATGTGGAGAAGTTTAAATTGGTATATGACACCTAGAGTGAGACATGTGAGCCAGACAAAAATTATAATGTTAGGAAAATCCGCATGTCGGTAAAGTGGAGTTATAGGAGGGATGTCAAGAACTTTATATTGGGAGAGGTTAAGGTGAGGGATATGAAATGTCCATTGTGTATGATAAAGAGCGTTGCATTCACAAGGGGGGAAATTTTGTAATGGGTGTCGAGTAGAAAATTGGGGGATTGTTGGTCTAGGCAGCAGGAAGGATATGAATTGTTCGGTGGATTGTTGAATGATCGAAACCACAATGAAAGATAGCATGAATTTTGATATCGGGGATGATAAGTACATCTCTACGGCAAGCACGTGTAACAATACTGCACCCAGTTCGTGAAAAGTGGTAAGATTATAATGTAAAGTGGAGCCATTAGCGTAAAGAAAGTTGATGGTAGGAGGAGGACTAATTATTGCATAAACATTTAAATCTAATTTGATCACATCAGTGAGGCGGGATTCGTGACATGTGCAGGTACACCCATTCATTGTATCAGCCACGGTTGTTGCTTGAATCAATTTGGAAAAACAGAAATTGAGCCCGTCGTGTCTTCCTGTGTGAGAAGGCACAAGGCACAATTTCTGTGTATGGACCTGAAAATTTTCAAGGTCTGTACCACTAATAGTGACAACATTATGAGAATCATCAATGGCGATATACGATGGATTATGCGACACTACGCATGTTAAATTTTGATATGAAAAGGGGACAGGGATTGCTAAATAAAGTTTATATTTCTTCTGAGTGGAAGTGATAGGCACCTTCAACTCAATATTGACAGCATCAGCAGATATTCTGCACTGGGACAGTGGTATCTGATAATACATGTCAATAAGGGTGAGAGGAATCGCTACATCAAATCCAGTAGGAAGAATATTTTTTTTAATGTTTTTCAAGTCTCGGTGCAGTGTTGTTTTAGATACTACATGTTCAGAGAGAAAATGATGTTTACAATTGCTAATGGTATTCTCATATTCAAAAAGGGTGAAAATTTAGCTAAGCTGCAAGGTTAGGGTCATAAATTCGATGAGATATGCCTGTGCTTGATGCGCATCTTTGATTGTTAAATTTTTGAGTTTATTAATTAATGCTGCCTGATTTCCAGCCAAACTATCAGAGTGGTTAGCATATTCAGTAAAAACATCCTCAATCTAATGTTGGAAAGAGTGAATTTCACCAGTTAAATTTTGATAGAAAATATGATTAGCTTGCAGTTGTAGTTTAATGTTAGATATCGTTTGTTTTACTTCATGAGCATTTTGGAATAAGGGTTCTAGTTGCTTAGTAGTGGCAAAATCACAGCAATAGTTAGCAATGCTACTTTTAAAGCCAAGGAGTGCACGTTTTTGTCTAACTACGGAAGTGTTGGGAGTGGGTCGTGTGAAGAGGGAAAGGTGTGAATGAAAATTTTGGAGTTGGACCGCAAGTTTACATTAGTTGGAATCTTCTTCACCTTTGTTGCACATGGCATTATGTAATGTTGATGGAAAATGCTGGGGTTTATTCATTTCTAATTTCACATTATAGTAGATGGGGATGGTATAATGATAAGGGATGGTTCCTGGTAGTTCTTTCAGATAAATTCCCGAGATGATTTTCACATGTTCAGTCGCCGTGGTGACCAAAAAAATGAGAGGAAAAAGGGAAAGTAGTAACAGTACTGCCATTGTCGTTAGTGAACCCTGAAAGGGACAAAGATACAATTTTAAAACTGAGTTTGCATAAAAACATATCATGTATTAAGCATGAGATTGGTGATGAAAAAAAAATTGTTTTCCGAGTAAGCTACTCAAATAAAATGGTAAAAGATCACTAATGAAAAATTAGAAAAGAGAAGGAATAACAAATTGTAATGCAAGATATTCTCGAGACTGAATAGTTTATAATATAAACTTCTGCATTTTATTTGTTTGTATTTTATTACCATTTGTTTATGTTTTGCGCTCCGCGATGTATTAGCTCGAACCGAAGCGATTGCTACATCGTCAGCTGTGCGAGATTTGTCTACGGGTAGGGCGCGCATGCGCAGATACTTGTGCGACGTTTTTTTTTTTACAATCTGCTTGCTGCAGACCGGAAAAATCGCGTTGTCGCTAGCGAGTTGAAAATTCACGTACTCAACCAGTAGTCAGTTGAGAGACTACGTTCCTGATTGGCCGTTTTTTCTTTCTACTTCTTTATTTTTATTACTTTGTGGAATATTAAAAGTTTATTTTAGTCTTCGAACTTGCTTTGAAAGTTAATTCCCGACTCTTTTATGTGTACAGTGTTGAGGAGGAGGGAACAGGAAGAAGAGGGTTCTACGGGAATCAAAATGGCGGAATTTCCGTTTTTACATGTGCTAGTTCTTGTGTGCGGCTTGGTGAAAAATCGCGTTGCGAAAAAAATTGCGAGAATACAAGTATTATATTGACATGTGGGTGCGAAAAGAATATTTATAAAGTGTGAATGGACTGTGCAACGGTGAAAAATGGAAAAATTGAATATTTAAGTGACAGACTCGTCCGAGTCAAGGTGCCTCGTTTTCAAACGGTGAATCGTGATAGCATCGGTTTTCAGTTTGCTACGACCATCGGTGTATTCCACCAAATAAGAATTGGCGTCGTTTTATGAAATTATTTTCCCTTGAAATTTGAAGGAGGAGGAAAATGCCTTGGGTACGTGGGGATGAGGGGTAGTGTCCAAAATATACACTAATTGTCCAGGGGAGTAGGTAGTTTGTTGAGTCTTTTTGTCGGCACATTGCTCTTGCTGCTCAAATCGCTTTGCTAAATGTTTGTGTGCTAGTTCTCGAGCGGCTTGGAGTTGTTCTATTCTCTGTGCATTAGACTGGATAGTGGTGTTGGGATTAGTAGGGAGAACAGCATCTGCAATTAACCGAGGGTGTTGTCCAAATAGCAGAAAATAGGGGGAGTTGTTCATGCCAAGATGTGTTCTTATATTGTGGGCATGGGTCGCGCTAGCCAAAAGTTCATGCCATTTTCCTTGTTTTTGTACCACATAAGTTTTCATGATGGATTTCAAGTAGTGAAAAGATGATTCGACTCCACCATTTCTGAAGTGGGCAGCAGTATCAATAAATTTTAATGTGACACCAGTAATTTTGAATAATTCCTGTATTAATTTGCTACAGTTCGGGTAGCTCCTGTCAAGCATAATCGTCGCTGGAAGACCAAACATGAGAAAAACATGCGAGACAAGAGCATTAGCTATTGAGTTGGCATCATGGTTGGGGAGGGTTGTAGTTATGGCAAATCTGGTACAATTGTCAACAACGGATAGAAAATATTTGTGTCCTGTGTCAGAGGTTGAAGTCAGTGGTCCACACACGTCAATATGTATTTGGCTAAAGCGATGACTAGCGGGTGGGCACGTTTGCCGTGTATGTTGTACGGCTCCGTGAGCTCTTTTTGCTACTTGGCATTCAGTGCATTTGCGTACTGCAGCGTACACATATTTCTTTAGATTAGGCCAATAGTAGCGTAAAGAGAGATGGGAGTATGTTTTAGCAGAACCTTGATGTGCAGCCATCATTTTGTTACTGTGAATTAATTGAAAAACTTCTTTTCTTAGTTTTTGGGGAATACATAACTGTTTTCTATACCCTGTTGAAAATTTAGTGTTCCTATAAAGGATTCCATTGTCAAGAACAAATGAGTAGGCTGTTTTCTCTAATTTGTGATCAGCATCTGGGTGGTTTTCATGAATTTTGATTAATGCTTGTAAGTATGGGTCCTCTCCTTGTGCCGTACCTATGTCAAAGTCATCGGATTATAACATTAAGACTTGATTTAGTATGTCCTCCTCGTCTGTGTCAAGGGAAGTGTCTTGTTCTGTGTCGTTGGGCAAGGAAGGGGCTGGGTCTACAGGATTCCTTGATAGTGCATCAGCAATACCATTCTGTGATGTTGGGATATGGTGGATTTGGAAGTCGAACTCTTGGAAGAAGAGTGATCTGCGAGCAAGGACCTGCTGCATCTGCTACACTGGTTAAAGCATTTTTAAGTTTCTGTATGTCATCCACCGTAGGGGTAGACTGTTGCAGTGTTTGCAATTTGATCTCTATGTCGTCCTTGAGATGGGAAAAATGAGATAGTTCAGATTCAGTGTTGAGATTCTCTAATTTTGTGATCTGTCGTTGAGTTACATTTAAAGATTCAGTTATGCTGGGCAGCTGAAATTCCAGAGTTTCTTGTACAGTAGTTAATTCGTTTCTCATGGTTGTCAAAGAGTCTTCAATATGAGCTATGGTACCCTGTATCTTTCCAAAATCATCGTAAGTTTCTAACTACAATATGATACTGGCAACACTGCAAGCAATGGAATTTAATTCGGACGATGAAGGTATATTATTAATAAAGTTTTCTAATGTTTGTAGTTTAGTTTGAATTTCTGTTATGGCTGCATGTAATTGGTCTGTTTGCAGTTCGGATTTAATATAATTCAGTGAGGGAATTTCAAAAGATAAAAATTGATTACGTAATTCAAGATTGATTGATTGATTGATTTAATTTACTTTACTTCGCGTTGTTGTGCCTCTTGGCTAATTTTCGAAGATGGGGATGAGTGATGAAATGATGAAATTGATGAATGGACATTCACAAACAACCAAGCCCGACGGGGATTCGAACCCGAGACCCTTGACGTCGCAGCGCGATGTGCTAACCACTCGGCCACAGGGTCGGGCGATTACGCAATTCAAGAATGCTTGCATTGAGCTGTTCATATTGCTCGTGAGTCTTGATAGTTTCAATTATGAAAAGTAGTTCTTTACAAATAGTATTCACTTGGATATTTAGTTCTTGCTTTAGATGATCCGAGGTGGTTGTTTGAATTTGACGGAATTTCTCAAGATCATTTTAATTTAGCTAAATTCTCTTTTATATGTTCAACTTCTTCGATTTCCAAATATATACAATTTTTTTGTTTTATTTATTTGTTTCATTTTTATTTATTTATTTTATTTTTTGTTTCGGTATTTGATATATTCATGAGAGGGTATATTATTCTTATTTCTAGGAAGAGAGGAATTGGTTTATCATAATCGCATAAAGGAAATGACAAACTTCCACCTCGTATGGTATGTTAGGAAACATATTATTGTGCTTAATCCTATACAGATTTTTTCCTACATGAACAACATCAATATTTGGAGGAGAGATTCTTATTTGGATCTATCCTGTCACAGGAGTCTCATATGACGGTAGGTTGTTGTTTAAAACATATAGTTGCTTTACCGTATTTTCGTCTACCTGGTACAATATACTATTAAGTTTCATAATAACCAACCCTCTCAATTTATGGTGAACATCGGAAATCACTTGCATGCTGCTGTCTGCAATTCTTGCTATTTGAGAAATATATTTTTTCTTATAGCCAAATACATTCATTGGCTATACTGCTGTGTTTTGAGTCCACTTTATGCACAGAAAGGCTAATCGAGACTGGACGTATAGTTTAAAATGAGATTCAAACCACTTGTACCCCACTAGGTATCACACCAGGCACCCCTTGATTCCAAGGCAATGACGCTATATTAATTCCTGAGATATAAAATAAAAGTTTTATCTTCTTTTATGATGACCTATGTCGAGTCAGGTATCCAATGAAAGAGAATTTTAAGATGAAATGAAGGCAAAAAAATTATCTTTCTATGATAATTCATAATCGAAATTTTTTGTATTTAAATAGTTCGCAGTTAAATTTCGGATGGGAAAATCAAAAATCGAAGTATTGATCTCATTCTGTAGCATGTGAAGAACAGATAAGAGAAAACAACATATATTTCTCCGTTTCATATCGGAGGGATGAATAAAAAATAACCTTTAATAAGTTTGGAAATTTTCCTATCTGATCCAAAAACAATTCTGTGTTTCGTTGTATACTCTTATCTGATCTACACATGCTATAGAATAATGCAGGTATATTTCCTCCTCCCGTCTATCCCGTACATGAATAGTGAATTTGGATGTAATAAGTATTGACTTTAGACATTGTCTGTAAACATTCTAGAAAGTTCATAACTTTCTGTTAACAGATGTTAAGAGATTCACAGTAACCCAACCGCATTGCGTCAGAAACGTTCGTCACTACTGTACTCGGAAAGTCCTTTTCTTTAGTGCGGGCAACATCAGCCAATAGGTCACAGTTAAATTCCGTCATTTCATGGGGCTGTAAATATATAAACACACACATATGGTTACTTGGTTAGACCATTTTTGGTTGTAAGCTATATGCCCGCCAACGCTAATATTGCATCTTCAAACATTATATAAGGATAGGTGCTGTCCGAGGCTTCAGCACTTAGGTGTCTCCATCAGAGGGAGGGCAACTTTGGGTTTCGTCAAAAGCAAATGTTTAGAAAAGCATAAAGCTAATAGTTAAATAACTTTTGACTTGTGAAAAATTTTCCTTTTTAGTAGTGTTTTCGTGCCAGTAGATTTTAATGTGTAAATAATTTCATTCTTATCCATTTCACTGTTACTTAAATTCATTATTTGTAAAGAGATAATGAAGTACTTTCTTCACTTGTAAATTGTTACAACATTATCTTAATTTTAAAAAACTTCGTCAAGGTAGTTTTCATACATTACTGGCACTTAAAAGTTTTGTTATTTTAAAGAGAAATGCTTTTGATTGCTTTCCCAATTTGGCTATTATCAAATACATACATACATACATATATATATATATATATATTATATAAGGAATTAACTTCATTTACTACACAACATTTTCTTAGATGATTCATATCCTGAGGTGCAATCATATTTTCTTTAAAAATTACAGACAAGTACATTTTTAAGACGTATATGATTTTAGAGTATATATATTTGGAAGAAATAATTATATATGTACTGCCACTGGTAATAACTTTTTTAACAGTATCTACATTTTTAATTATAGATACACTTTTGAATAATATATATACATAATATATATATATATATATATATATATATATATATATATATATATATATATATATTTAAATATACACACACACACATTCACTACACTGTACTGTACAGCAAGTACTGTACACATCAATTTTCTTTTTTAAAATAAGATAATTGTAAACGCTTGCTTGAAATATGGTGATTTTGCTCTTAATGAGAATATATTATACATTTGAAAATAATTTTATACTCTACACAGCACTGCAGCACTCATCAATTTAAAAAAGCTGTATCTACATTTTCAGACGTAAAAAGTAATCAGAATATACACACATTTGAGAAATATTTATTACACAGTGCAATACAGCATTGTAAAATAACTCGAAATCACTATCAATATATCTATTTCTCTTAAAAAATGTAAAAATTGTAAATATATTCTTAAATATAATGAATATAAGTTCAAAAGGTAAATCTTGCCCCCTATGAGTTGAGCTTTGATAAAAAAAACATAATTATTTTTTATACCATAAAAATGTTACAAATTGGATTTTTTGGATCTTTCCACCTTGGAAAATTAGCTGAAATCAGGGTAAAATAATGTGTCTCAATTAAACAAATTATATTACATGCTTCAATTCGTCACCAGAAAGTTCTTTTGTCCCTCTTGTACGCGATTTGAGTTTTATTCTCAATTAAAATAAATAACTTCTGATCAGATAACACATAGAGTATCGATTTGTGAAATGTAGGCTACATTTACCGTCGAGCAATAGACGCACTTTGGGACCATACCGTGTTGTAGCAATTTCACCGGAAGTTATAGTGTAAGATTTGCCCAAGTTCAATTCCACAATTGTTACATACTATACTGATGAATTTAGCATTTGTTTCGATTCTCGAGCACCTAGTGATTGTTAATTCATGATAAGCTTCTGGAGTTTTTTTTAAGGAGTGTTATTTATATATCGATGTAGAATGTTTTTTTAAGAATTGCACCGAAGAAAAACATTTCTACTTCTTCTAATGCTATCATGTAATTGATAATATTTTTTTGTTTTCGCGTTTGACTCATACCAATTGTCTCCTCGCCTGCCTCCCCTTGTGAAGTTCGTCCAATTTTTTGTTTGCATTTCGAAAAAAAGAATCTTGGGATAGGAACATTTTATTCTGCTTATTTTCGGAGGTGGTTTACGTTGATTCAACTTCCGGCGTTTCTTTGCACAAGTTGATGAGATTTTTTTACCTCCATCGAACGTGACCGTAAATATTTTGTCCAACAATTCGAGTAATTAGTCTGCTATACGAGTTGTCATCTTTATTTTTGCGAAGTGTTATTTATATATATTCTGGGGAAAAAATTGTCTCTGTGAACCGGTAGATGTTTTATTTTTTATTTACAAACCCCATTCCAATTTTCGTTTCGTTTTCATGCCGATGGTCGTGCCCAAAGCTGCCACCCGTTCACCCAGAGAAGCATCCCAGTTCATGATTCTCCCAAATGCTGCATGTTCCAATTTTCTATCTGCTTCGTGACGTGCATCTAGATTTGTTTGTATATTGTCGTGATATTGGCATGCTGCATCCAACGGATTCAATCTTTTGTTTCCTTTTTCCAATCTTTGTTCGAGTTCGGTTCCCGTTCCAAAGTACTGGAAACCTGGAATGTGCATTTCGAAAGGAAAATTGTTTATTATGTCGTTCACGAGTCCCTTGCCTTCTGCAACGTTCCAAAATTTCGGCGGAAGAGTGTTGATGATTTTGATCAGGTATCCAATTCCTTAACTCTCGTTCACGATGAAGTTGGAGAGTTTGATGCTGATCATGTTCACGATCCCCACTTTCTCGTTGTAAACGTTGCCTACATTTGATTCGCCTGCTATGAAAAGTAAACGATCGACGAGTTTCCTAACTTCGTCAACCCATACGAATTCCTTCGGTAACGTGTTGTAGCGTTTGGTTGCGTTTCCATTTTTTATGTCGTTCCAAATAGGTTTGATGAGATTCCTGTATTTTTCTCCGCTGCTAGATTTCGCTCGATTCTAAGAGGCGTCGTTGTTTTGATACAGAGCATCCGAAAATATTAAAATGTCAGTGTAACTTTGATAATCTTCGTCCCTGCAATCTTTCCGATTTTCCATGTTGATGAGGTCCAAATGTCCATCTGACCTGGGTACCTGGACCAACTATCTTATTGGCCTAAATTAATTTTTACGTCGTCTCCTTCGAACGTAACTTTCGATTTTCAAAATTTGCAAACCACTCCTTCGTTAGTTTCCATTCTCGGGTACAACCCGAACACCTCGTCCTTGTCGAATTTCCACGTATTGAGGTAATCTCTTGCCAACGAACCCAACTCGATCTTATCCGAAGAAGATGAAGTGTTTCCTATAGGTTGACTAAGCCTCGGAAGTTCGAGAGAAGTGTGAATGCTAGAGAAAGGCGTTGGAGGATATTCTTCGTAATTTCGAGCGGCAACAAGTATGAGTTCCGTGATCAGATTCTTGTTCTGTTCCGTGACATTTTTAATCTCCTTACCGAGACCACGTATGGCTCGATGATGGGTTGACTTTCACGCTTGTTCTCTTCTAAGAATTCGCGATTCTCGGATATGCAAACTTTGAAACGTTTCGCGAAGTAATCAAGCTGTGTTCGATTTTTCGTTTTGTCACAGTGTTGTTTTAAACGTCGTGTGACGTTGCAATATTTGCAAAGTCGTTGATTTTGATTCTGTACATTCCGTCGCCGGGTTTTGGAGTCATGTCGATCGTAGCGAATCCGAAATCGTCTCTGTTCCAACAAGAAGAACAGATTTCGAAAATTTATTGTAGTTCAAATCTCCTCCCACGTAGTCATCGTAAACATTCTTGAGATTTATGTGATCTTGAAGAAACAAACAAATGAAATTAGCATTGTCACGTAGTAACTGTTTTTGAATTTTGGAAAAAAATCAGCTAGGTAAAAGCAATACATTCTCCTGTGACGACCCTGATTGAAAAATTTGAGAATTTCATTTTGATTATTTAAAATTACGTCGTCAAACACAACTACAGAATTTTCGCGACATGTCCAGTCTCTCGTACAACTTAATAAGTTGCTGGAATTTCGGTTGTTCCAAACTTCTGGAGAACACGTACAGGTGTCTGTTCTTCCAGTATAACCAAATTTTACCGCTACTATCCCCTATTATATACGTGTAACTGTTTCCGGGTAGAACTCAAACTACTGTAAAAGGATCCGTACTCCAAACTTTTGTGAATCTCTTCTCGAACGTATGTTTGAATTTGCTGATTCTCAAATGATCTCCGATTTTATATTTAGGTTTTTGGTCGTGGGAAGGTACTTTGGACAATAAACTGTAGAATTTAATTGCTTTTCGTTAGACGTAGTATCGTCGACGGGCTATCATTTTGTGCAAGGTGTGATTGTAATCGTCGACGAGTTCCGGAAGAATGTCGATCCACTTGTAATTAACCTGAAGCGTGAATCGTTTCCAGATACGCGTTTTCAAAGTTGGATTTATTCTTTCCACGATGTTTTCCTTGATGTGACTGAAAGTCGAATAATGCTGAAGGTCATGTTTTTGAATATACAGTGTAAAATTCGCATTGTATAGATCTATTCCGTTTTCCGTTTGAAGAAATCGAGGACGTCTACAACTTTCATGGAAAATGATTTTGACTGCTTTGACCACACATATTCCAGTTTTTAATTTTAAAGGTAGAGACCAAGCGAATTTAGAAAATGTGTCTATGACGGTCACAAGGCATATGCATCCTTTGTTGATTTTATGTACGTTTTTTAAATTTCTTGTACTCATTTCAATCAGATCACTTTTCAACAAATCATCGATGCCTTTTGTTACTACAGCTAAACGTTCATAATTGCGACATGCAGGTTTGTGCAGTTCGTTTACGATTGCCTCCCTAAACATTGAGTGAGAGATTTCGTTTGAAGAGAATTACTAACCCGATCGGATGATTCGAAGGTGGTACTTCGCTGGTATTTTTAATAAATAATTTGTCACCTCAGCTTACGTCAAAGACCGTAACGTATTCGTCTTTGAGTATTTCATATACGGAATGAGTTTCGTTCCAGTACGCCATGGGAATATTTCCTGCCTTCTGGACTCCTCGCTTACTTATTAACGTCATTGTAGGAATAGCGAGCTGTTTTCCATGTGCCCTATACTATAATTCATACACTTCTATATTGCCGTCGATTACAAATCTGTGATTTGGGCGATGATGATGCAACATGTACAACTTGTTGCCTTCAACGAACGTGGAAATTCTCTGCTGAATCGATCTGCTGTTCATTTCGATAGCTTGCAAGAGGAACAACTTGGCAATTTTAGTATCGACGAAGTCGAGATTACTGTGAACGTGTCCAAGTTTATTTTCTATGGGTAACAAATGCTCGACGATGGTATCCATTATAGACGAAAACGACGGTTTGATTTTTACTTCGACATTCAATTGCTTGTAGTTTTCGTTCAATTCTTGCAACTTGGCACCGAAAGTGGCTAAGGTAGATTCCTGAGAAGCAACATTTGTTTCGAGAACGCCAACCTGTTCTCTAACGCTGACGACGATCTGCTGAAGATTTTCAACTAAATTAAATTGGTAACTTTTCTCTACAAGATCGTTTATGAAGTTTCTCAATTCGGTAAGCGAATTGTATATTTTGATCATTGTCAAATTAAGGCACGTCAACGTAATTTTTCAACAGAGTTTTCAGTTCGGAATCGATTTTGAGAATGGAGTCCAAGCATTGAGACTGAAGACTTGATATTTCCGACTGTAGACTGGTGTTTATTGTATTTTGCAAAGCAATCGGATCGCTTCTCAACTTTTAACCCTTACATCCAGCATGAGAATCACGTTGGCTTGATCCACATTCTTCCTGTGTCAGAAAATATCGTTAGGCATTATAGTTATTTATTGACGGATACGTGATTTTTAATTCTACGAAGAGAGGAATAAGTTTGTCGTATTCTCCCAGAAGTTATACGTAAAAATAATCTGCAGAAACATCATACGTTGTCGCAAAATCCATCTTTTCGTGTTTGATTCTATAAATGTTACTTGCAGAGGAAATTTTGATTTCACCTGCATTCTCTGGATTCACGGTTATCTGAAGTTTCCCGCCGATCGGAATCTTGTTGGAATTGAGGTTCTGTTGAAGATGTAAAACGTTTTGCCAACTTGGTCATCATATTTCGTCCAAATGCTGTTCAGGTGAATGATTAACGAACTGTTGAGATTACGTAACACAGAAGGAAAGAGGTTATTGAAACTTGGTGGTGCACTTTCCATGATGGTCTGCTTTTGAAGCCGAACAAGTTCATAGGCATGATGGTTAAGTGTGTAGTGGCGTAAAGAAGAATGTCTACTTTTTTACGTGCATTGTGTGCAATTCAATCCATCTTTTAAACGATGGTGTCCTCATGGGAGAGTGTGAATCCCACACTCGAGGATGGATGTTTTGTCATCGTGAGGATCCAATGCTACTTTACGCACCTCGTTGGTTGTGATGATATGATACACGCTTTGGATCCTTTTCTCACTTTTCACTATTGACGACAATGAGTTAAGATACTCGACGTAATCTTGAAAGGTGAGTTTGTTCTCCACCGTGTTTCTTCTCACACCCTTGGCTCGTTTGATGATGCTACCCTCGGCTCGAATCGCGTACATCTTGGAAGTCATACCGACGAACTCAAGGATGATGCTACCATTTTTCTCATCTTTTAATTTTTCAGGTACTTTCTTCGTTACGGGATTAAATGTTATACCTGTTTGGCTGAGGATATGCATATTTATCGAAATACTCTAACATTGTTGGCCCCCACAATGTACTTGGATCCAGCATGGTGGCCAGGACATTTTTCTTTATATTTGCCAAGTAAGTGTTGGCAACTTCGTCTTCGAGTGCGCAGCAGGTATTGCTGTGGGACGTCGTTTCGTATCTACAGTTTTATCTCTAGTCATTTGTGTGACAGGGAATGTTCAATGTATTTAAACATATTTGTGTGCCATTAAACATGTAGTTTACGTAAGGTGAGTCTTCTTTGCAAATTCACCTACCCTGCCACCGAAATTTTGGGATACAAATCATAACGTGGCTCGCTCCCCGACATGGTCCTCCATAGCCGGATTTGTGACATTCTGTGAAAGCATGGTGAAAGTGATTCTACTGACTTTGTGCTTTTCTACATGCATAATTGTGATCTGTGACTGTGCACTTGTGTGACAATGACAGTCTCTAGTCAGAACTTCTTATCACGTTTTCGTATTTTCCGTTCGTTAGTTCCTCGCCCGCGAGACGCGAACAAAGAAACTGACATCATCAAGGCGTGGTGCTGGCCTAAACAAGCATCTTTCGTTACCAGCGTGTAGTGGAATCCGGTTTGCCAATTTTCGGTCGGTTCGCGGTTCGTGAACGCGTTAAAATGGAGCGAATTCTCGCAGCAAAGACAGTGCTAAAACGTGAGATTACGTGTCTCGAGAATCGTGTCAATTCCGGTACTTTAGACAATGCAACGATATCTTTGTGTGGTGATAAAGCGACGCAACTATCAAGTGACTGCAAACAACTACTAATGGATTTTGCTGCAAGGGGCGCTAGTGATTTCGAAAGGTATGAAGGTGAATTAGTAGTGGAAGAAGACAGACTTGATCAAATTGACTACAAGCTTCGGTCAGTACAATTAACGGAATCAGGAAGTCTTACATCAGTGGCGTCATCATCACATGACAGCCCACCCCAGCAACAAGTAGGTGAAGTTAAACTACCGAGATTGGAAATTCCTTCCTTCAGTGGATCGCTGGAGGACTGGCTAAGTTTTCATGATTTGTTTAGTGCAAGTGTCAAAACGCGAACTTAAGTGGTGCACAAAAACTTCAGTATTTGAAGGCTTCTCTCAAGGGCGAGGCTGCCTTGCTTATACAATCGTTAGCAGTGACAGACGAATACTAGCAACTCGAGTGGGAGTTGCTCAACAATCGCTATTCTAACAAGTTAGCAACAATGTCCAGCGACTGGTGAATCAGCCGCAAGTGAATGAGAACTCGGACACAAGTTTACGTCGTTTTATCGACACTACAAATGAGTGCATTCGTGTTTTAAAGATGCTCGGTGTATCTGTTGAATCTTGGGACGCGATTCTTGTTTGTCATACAACAAAAAAGCTAGATTCTGAGTCAAGAAAACAATAGGAACTCTCTCTCACGTCGCAAAAAGTGCCTAGTTTATCCGAGTTGACACAGTTCCTAGATTAGCGTGCGCGTACATTGTCGTCAATGACAAGTGAAAACAATAATCGGCGGAAGGCGGTGAGTCATAGTAAGCTTTCAACCTCTTCCTTTGTAACATCAGCTATTTCCTTTTACCCGAAAAGCCGCACCAAGCAACACAAACTACACAAGTGTGAAGAATTTCTTCAAATGTCCGTGCAACAAAGGCACAGTTTTGTGAAAGAGAGGGCGCTTTGCTTTAATTGTTTTCAACAGCACAAATTAAGAGTATCTACATCAAACGGGTGTCGCCTCTGTGGAAAATATCACCATACTTTAATTCATTTTAACAAAGCTAACAAGAATGGGCAGTCGACCAGTTCCTCTCCCCCACAATTGTCGTCTTATGTTGCAGAAAACAAGTTAGTTAAATCCTCTGGTGTACCTCAAGTATTGTTATGTACTGCTATTGTTAACGTTAAAAACAAACAGGGTTACTTTCAGCCCTGTCGTGTGCTCCTAGACTCGGCATTGAAAGTGTCCTTCGAGTCTGAGACGTGTTTACAAAGGTTGCAGTTACCTAAGCAACGCACTAACATAAATATTTCTGGCATAACTGAAAGGGGTGTTTACACAGCCAATGCTATTACCAATGTTCAGTTTCTGTCAAAGTGCAAGACATATCTGTACAGTGTCAGGGCTGTGGTAGTGAAGAAATTTACAGGTAATTTGCCAAGGGTGCAAGCACCAGGGGCGTGCACTTGGTCGCACATGCAGGGCTTACACTTGGCTGATCCTACATTTAACGTGGGTGCTCCTGTGGATATTTCACTAGGCTGTGACATTTTTCCTTTATTGTTGGGAAGTGGACGCTGCGTGGGACCTCCTGGTACTCTATCAACATTAGAAACAGTCTTCGTTTGGATGTTATCAGGGCAAATTGATGGTAGTGTTGGCAATGCAAATACCATCTCAGTCTCATCTCTCCATGTGTCATGTGATTTGAATACTGACATACGTACTTTCTGGGAACTTGAAGCATTGCCAAAAGTTAATCATTTAACGTCAGAAGAGAAAAAGTGTGAAGCACATTTCATAGCTACTCACCAAGGAGAGAATGGTCGATATGTAGTTAGCTTACCATTTAAGAACGATGATGTGGTGATAAGGTTTTCAAGAGAAAAAACAGTTAAGAGACTTAAAGTAAAAAAACGCAGACTTTCTCACTCCCCCGAACTTCGTAAACAGTATAATGCTTTCATGACTGATTATATAGAACATGGACATATGGAACTCATCCCCCCTGAAGAAATACATTAAGTGCCTACTGAAAGCTATTATTTTCCTCATCATCCTGTATTTAAAGACGGCTTCACCTATTCGTGTAGTTTTTGATGGTAGTTGTAAAACGTCTACAGGTGTTTCTCTTAAAAACACTTTAATGATTGGCCCTAAGTTACAAAGTGAAATCATTAGTTTGATATTACAATTCAGAATACGTCAAGTAGCCCTAACTTCTGACATCTCAAAAATGTATAGACAAGTGAAAGTTAATCGAAAGGATACAGACTTTCAGAGAATTGTGTGGAGAGAGAATCCTAGTCAACCATTTCAAGACTTCAGATTATTGACTGTCACTTATGGTACTGCTTGTGCACCATACTTAGCTAGGAGGGGTCTGCTTCAATTACGTGAAGATGAAGGTGCAAATTTCCCCCTTGCTTCAAATGTGTTACTTAATTATGTGTACATAGACGATTTCTTAAGTGGGAGATATTCTACGGATGGTGCTATAGAACTGTACCATCAACTTACCCAACTCCTGCTTAAATTTGGTTTTGAACTTTGCAAATGGTCCTCTAATGATCCTAAGGTGTTAGACAGTATACCAAGCGAATTGCTTGAAAGAAACGTGCTGTTTCAATTTAATGACAGTGATTGTAAGAAAACATTGGGGATTCGGTGGTGTCCTTCCTTGGATCATTTCTCCTTTAATGTAGTGAGTCGAATTGTGTATTCTGTGTTGACCATGCGACTTCTCCTCTCAGATATATCGAAGTTGTTTGATCCTTTGGGCTGGCTATCACCTACCACAGTGAAAGCCAAATTATTGATACAAGAACTGTGGAAATTATAACTTTGATGATAAACTTCCAACTAATGTAGTTGATAAGTGGGTTAGTTACTGCAGTGATATACCAAATTTGCAAACTATTAGAATTGAACGTTGCATCATTTCAAAATACTGTATCGAGCTTCATTTAGTCGGGTTTTGTGATGCATCTGAAGCAGCCTATGCAGCGGTTGTTTACCTTAGGTGTGTGTGTGCTGATGGACAAGTCCAGGTTAAACTTGTTGCCTCAAAAACAAGAGTGGCTCCTCTAAAAAAGATAACACTTCCAAGACTGGAACTTTGTGCTGCATTATTGTTGGTTCGCCTCATTACTTATGTGCGAAAAGCATTGCCAGTCAACTTCACAACTGTTACCTCCTATTCGGACTCCAAAATAGACTTAGCTTGGATAGCTTCATGTCCTAGTCGTTGGAAAACGTTTGTGGCGAATCGGGTCTCTAAAATACAAGAGGAAGGTGATATAAAGTGGTGCCATATCAGCAGTAAAGACAACCCTGCTGACTGTGCAAGTCGTGGGATTCATCCTTCCAGCTTAGTGACACATTATTTAAGGTGGCACGGGCCTCCATTTCTACATGAGCTACAATTGCTTGAAAACAAGTGTGACATACAAGTAGTGTAATTGATGCTACTACTGGGACGAGAAATGATGAACCCCCCTCAGGCAGATTTGGCTACACTTGAAACTTGCTCAACATGCCCATATGAGCTTTTTGCTCAAGTGTGGTACTCCGTCTAATCCAAGATTTTTGTAAAAATGCCCTCGGGAAGTTCCTGTGAAATGATGAGCCCCCTCAGATTGATTTGTCCACACTTACAAAAGGCACTTCTGTCAGATTGTTGTCCATAAGCTTGTTAAAAATATGCCCCTCTTGATATTTCTTCTGCCCACACCTAAAACTAAGCCAAGATGCTCATAAAACCCACAACCACCCACACCCACCCATATTTACTTCCGGTCCACTTCCGGTTTAAGTTCAATTGGGCACCAGGATCAATTTGTTTATCTAATATTAAAACAATGCAATAAGCAGAGGCCTTCTAGAATTGCTCTGTGACTCCCTCATTTCTTACATCATAAACATATGATTTTTCACCTATAAGAATAACACTACATATGGTGTCATCAGGGAGTGTATCATGGAATTCACAGATAATTTTCTCTGGGGAACACCTCATTTCTGCCATTTTTAAGATATATGTTCTTGATGTTGCAGTTATCAAATCTACTTGAATTTTTTTCCTGATTATTGTGTCTTCCAGTCTGAAACAGTACCACCACAAAATCCGGCATGTCATATTGTATACTGGAGAATGAATTTGTAGCATCAAACTCATAATAAGTACCAGTGGCAGGCTATTGTACACATTGATATGTATAAAATTGTAAATGTACTTGTGGATTTTTTAGGATATCAGCTTTGTATTTAAGAGCATAACTGGCTTCATATTCAACAACTGGAATTCTTAGCTCCATAGTCTGAATAATGCACTTGCCCTCTTCAGGTAGGGTATTAGGCAGAGCTTCCCCTGTAGAATTTAATGAACTGTACCTCATCAAAGCATTATTATCATTGGCAGCTCTTCTAAATGTGATTCTTAAACCACCCTTCCACATAACATCTTTGTAATCTGAGAAGAATCCTGGCAACAGGCGCATGGGGAACAGCACTGTGTGGCTCTTAGATATAATTTTATCACCAGCCTCAAATCCACCTATTGTGTAGTAAGAAGCCCCGGTTTTGGATAATTGTAGTGTGGCCAAAGCTGTGGAGGTAATGCCGGGATAATCTACTCTGTTTATACCAACACCATGTTTTCTGATCTCAATTTCAGAGAACAGATGTGGCACAAAATTGTCCACCAATCTTATATTTGAATTTGCCGGATAATCTGTACCATCGAGCTTTACAACATCAAATTTGATGTATAGATCTGCTCTGTGGGGTGTATAAAGCCGTCCCCTACATCAAGATCAACCTCAATCTCTGTGATGGGTTGATTTAAATTTGCAAATGTCCTCCTGTTTGGGGGGAATGATTGTAGCTCATAACTCTCAATATTTTCCATTTTTTTGTATGTATTTTTATTTAAATATTAATTTCTATGATAGCAGTTGTTGTGGTTCCAGCAAAATCAACTAATTCTTCTTTTTCATTAGTAACCATCAACTCAATATAATCTATTCTATTATGGCATACAGGAAAATATAATTTTGGTGGTGGAGTGTAGATGATGGGCTCCAGAAATTCAGAATTAGGTTTAAATGTTGCAATGATGCCAGTTTGTTTGTGAGTGCCTAGGCCATTTGATTTTCTGATCATACCCTCGGCCACATTACAGTGAATATTCAGAGTCTCTATGGCTAAGAATTTAGGTATATTAATAGCAGTGTGTTTGATGGCTGGTTCAAGTTTTGTGTTGTTCTCAAAGCCTAACAGCTCTCCTATAGTACCCAGATCCACTGTTTCTGTAGCAGATACAACCTCTACTCTGTGAGTGACAGAATTTTGAGTTAATACTATACCTCTGTGTAATTGAGCATTTAGAGTGGACAGATTATACTGCCCTGGAGTGATGACAATTTTTTGATCACCAACTGCAATTTTGTTGTTGCGGTGTGTAATATTAGGGATCAAGTACATGCCATAAAATGCTCTGAGAGCTATTGTTTTGGGATATACTATATCATCATGTAATCTAAGTTTCAATATTGAATTTTGGCTGGTGAGATGGAATACCCCATGATGTTTCAAATACCACAAGGCTTTTTGAAAATCTTCAATTGATGGTTTATTTATTTGAGACAGATATCTAAGAAAAGATAAACACAAATGTCCACAATTAACATCTTTGAAATTTTGAACACGGGTATTATTGTAATAAAGATTAGCTGATTTTAGATATTTTATTAAATTTTCAGGTGGAACACCTCCAAATGAATCAAACACAAATGCCTCATTGTTTAAATATTTAAGATAACAAATCCAGTGAGTGCCCTGATTTTTGTACTTATCCAAATTAACAATGCCACACTCTTTGTTGAGTGGTTGTTCTGGTAAAGAATCAGACATGTACACACCTCTAAAATTTTTGTTGCCCAGTGGCTTGATTAAAGCTTCAATACCTTGGTTTGTAAGCGGCTCTTGTTTTTTTTAAACTTATTCATGGCTCTCTTAACACCTTTGCCTTGTTTCTCCATGGCCAGGTTATGGCACTTCAATTCATCTAATTCTGCCCTATTCTTCTTGGCATATATTACTGTTTTTGCTATGGCAGCTGATACCCCCACCCAAGCTCCCAACAGCCCCAAGTGCTGCTAAGATGGCCGGGATAGTAAATATAAATCCACCCACATGTGATTTTTTTTCTAGATTGTTGTAATTTTTTTAATTGGGGGTACTAAGTAATAATTTCATACCATGGCCCTTGGCAAGACAAGAGCTTTTTTTCTTGCGCTGCTTTTTGGTTAAAAGGCTATCAATAGTTTTAAGAGATTTAAGACCTGCATAAGGTATTTGATATATAACACCCTTGGCCTTCATTGTAGGTTTATTATATATACATATTCACAAACCCCACCCCAGTTTTTGTTTGGTGCTCATAGCTATGGTGGTCCCCAATGCTGCTATTCTTTCACTTAAAGAAGCATCTTTACTTACAAATCTACCAAATGCAGCCTCTTCTAATTTCTTGTCTGCAACATGACTCTTGTCAAGATCAGAATGGGTGTTGTATGCTATGTCATGGTCTCTACAAGCAGCATCTAGGGGATTAACACCAGGGTCCCCTCTGTTTAATCTATGGTCCAATTTTGTGCCTGGACCACAATACTGATAGCCTGGAATGTGTAGTTCAAATGGCAGCTTGTTTATGATGTCATTAACCAACTCCCGACCCTCAGAGATATTCCAAATTTTAGGTGGTAGCGTATTAATAATTTTTATAAGATACCAATCCCCTTAGTGTCATTCACTATAAAATTAGACAATTTTGTGCTTATCATGTCCATAATTCCAACCTTTTCATTGTAAAAATTGTAGTTGCCAGCATTTTCCTCCCCAGCTATCACCAATAACCTATCTACAAGTTTCCTGACATCATCAACCCAGATAAATTCTTTAGGCAGGGTGTTGTATTGTTTGATTCCACTGCCTGTCTTAATTTGTGACCATATGGGCTTGATTAAATTATTGTATTTTGCCCCACTGCTAGACTTGACTCTTTTTTGTGTGGGATCATTGTTCTGGTACAGAGCATCTGATTTTATTAATATTTCTTTGTAATAATCATAATCTTGATCTGTATAGCTGCCATGTCTCTTTCTAGTCATCAGTTCCCACAATCCAGGTGTGCCGGGATATTTAACAAAAGCACCTCTTTCTCCAAGATGAGTATCTGAATATACAATGAGATCATCTCCCATAAATGTTACTCTGAAATTGCCAATTCTATGTATGATGCTACCATCACGCTCTGTGTCAGCATATAAGCCAAAGACCTCATCTTTGTTGTCTTTAGGTGTGCTTAAATATTTCTGAGCAAGAAGACCCACTTCAATAGGATCCTGAGTAGCTTCAATTCTTCGAGGAGCAACAGGACTAGGTGTATGAATACTAGTTCATAGGCATGGTTATTTTATTGCAAGTTGAAAACAATGCAAAATTTAATTCGTATCAGACTATGGTTGTAAATTTTATTTTGGGGGATTTATATAAATAACAAACAGTAAAATTTTAAAGTTGGCAATTTTTTTATATTTTAGTAAAAATGGAGAAGAAGGAAGCAAAACGTCCTTGTGGTCTTTGTGGGAAATGGATATCCATTCACAATATGAGCAAACATAGGAAAAATGTCTATGGAGATGGATCAGGATGCAGCAAAAGAAAAATCGATGTTGAGGATCAAGTGCCACGTAAAAAGAAGAAGTGTGCTGGAGAAAGCATTAAAAATGTTTTAATCGAGGAGAAATTCACATCAAAATATAGAACAGATCTAGACAACTTCTTCTCCTCGATTAAAAATAATATAATTTCATGCATTCAAAAAGTATTGGTGGAATGCTCGTTGAAGATACACTTCATACTTTCAGAAATTTATGAAAACACAAAGAACGATGAAGATTGTTTCCATCATTACACTCGTATTACAATTCTCCATGCTGCCCATAGTAATGAGTTGGATGAGATTTGCGAGCAGGCATTTGGGAGTTTATTGAAGAAACATGAGAATTTTCTAAAACGTGGATCGGGTTGGTCTCTTTGCGGTTTATCACATACTCTATTTCTGAAGATTGCAGGCTACACCCCATTAGGAGGATCCACTTACATCGAGTTGCCCCAGGAAATAGCTAGTAAGAAAGCAGTCATCAATATTCAAAATGTGGATAACAAATGCTTTTTGTGGTGCATCATTTCTGATAATCACCCAGCCAAAAAAAAAACGTTTATACCACTATAATAAACCTGAATACATCTCAGAATTTGAGAAATCTCTAGCAAACATCAATTACCCCATAAATCTTCATGACATTTCCAAATTCGAGGCACAGTATAAGGCAGACAAAAAACAAAGTGTGGCAGTACATGTTTTCGGTTTAAAAAAAACAACATTGTCAACATACTCAGACATAGCAATATTAAAAGTGATCACATCATCAGGTTGCTTCTTATCGAGAATGATAATAATTATCACTACTGCCTGATACAAAACCTTCCAAAATTAATAAGAAGTCAAATTACTAGTCATACAACAAAAATTCGAGTGTGCGACAGATGCTTAACAATATTCTGTGGTCGAGGAGAGAAAAGCATTGACGAAGAACACAGAGATCATATTCTTCTATGCAATACACATCCTGCCACAGCCATCAAAATGTCTTCATACCCAATGAAATTTTCAAACTTCCAAGCATTACTTCGTCATCCCATAGTAATATATGCTGGTCTTGAAAGTTATCAAATTCCACTTACCACCTGCAGCCCGAAACACAAAATATCAAGCACCACTGAAGTTCTTCGCCACGAAGCCTGTGCTTTTGGCATGGTGCTAAACAACACTAACAATGCGATCATATATTGCGGCAATGATGTGCCACAAACATTTATGAGAAAATTAAAAAAATAGTTATTAAATTGGCTCCTATATTACAAAAAAAAAAAAGAAAATTAATGAACTGACGAAAATGCAAAAATATAAATACAAGCATGCCTTGCGTTGTAATTTGTGTGAATGCAAGTTCACCCCCTTAAACAAGAAAGTTTACCACCATAGCCATTATACTGGAAAATTTTTTGGGGGTCGTGTGTAATACATGCAATCTAAAAATCAAAAAACCTACATTCATCCCTGTTTTTCTCCATAACTTAGAAGGCTATGATCCAAAACTCTTCATAAAGGAGAAATTCATTTCCTTCAGCAAGATGGTGGATGTAGGAAATGATAACTACATAGAAATTCGCTTTCCGGATTCGTACAATTTTCTCTCCTCGAGTTTGGCCACATTGGCAAGTGAGCTAACAGAAAATGATTTAATTGCTACTAAGCAATGTTTTGGAGATAAACACTTAGCATTGCTAAGGCAAAAGGGTATTTATCCATATGAATATATGACAGATGCCTCCAAATTTGCAGAAACTGCACTACCCCGACAAGGAGAATTTTACAGTCGTCTCAGCAACACCTCGTGCACTAAGGAAGAATACCACCATGCACAGCAAGTATGGGAAGCATTCGGGTGTAAAAACATGGGAGATTATCATGATCTATACCTAAAATTGGATGTGACGTTATTGGCTGACCGTTTTCAACTTCACCGTGCTAGAGCAATAGCATCTTATGGTTTAGATCCTGCATTCACTTTCACTACGGCAGGATATTCATGGCAGGCAATGCTGAAATCCACTAGAATCTGGATAGACCTCATCAAAGACATCGATCAACTCTTATTTGTGGAAGAGGGTAAGCGTGGCGGCATTGTTCAATGCCCCCTTCGGTACATCAAGGCTAACAACTGTTATCTCGAGGATTACAATAATACCAAACCATCAAATTTCATTGCATACTGGGACATGAATAATTTGTATGGGTATGCCATGTCCGAAGCCCTACCCATCGGGAAATATAAATGGATGAACAATGAGGAACTTCAGAGTTGCCTAACATGGCCCGATGATCACGAATTTGGTTGTCTCGTTAAAGTAGATCTGGAATATCCCGAGCCTATTCATCAAGAACATCGTGGACATGCAATGGAAGCACCCCCCAGTAATTACAAGGAAAAAAAACTCATGCTAACCTTCAAAGACAAGAAGAATTATATTGTGCATTATCGTCTTCTTCAATTCTACCTAAAACATGGATTGATTTTGAAAAATATGCATACCGGTTTGATGATCAGACAAAAAAAATGGTTAGCACCATACATCGATGCGAACACCAAACATCGAGCTTAAGCTTCTTCCCCTACCGATAAAGGTCTCTATAAACTCAATAAGAACAGTGTGTATGGAAAATGCATGGAGGATGTTAGAAAAAGAAGAAAAATAAACTTGGTCTCCGACCCATAGAAATTGAAAAAGCTCATAGCTCAGCCAACATATGAGGATTTCACCATGCTGGACGAAACGTTAGCACTTATTGAGAGATCGCAACGTCTCGTCAATAAACCAGTTGCTGTTGGAGTTACTGTCCTCGAGTTGTCAAAGCTAGCCATGTATAAGTTCCATTACGAGGTGATAAAACCATACTATGGAGAGAAAATCGAGATAGCCTATACCGACACAGACAGCTTCATGTACAATATCCAAACAGATGATTTGTACAAATATCTTGAAAAGTTGCGTCATCATTTCGATTTCTCTAATTATCCGCAAGACCATGCTCTTTTCGACAACATGAGGAAAATGACAATCGGAAAAATGAAGGATGTAGTGAACAGTCAAATCATCACAGAATTTGCTGGCCTTCGGGCAAAAATGTATAGCATCAAGCTCAAGGATGAAAGTGAAGTAAAAAAAGCAAAAGGGGTAGGTCGCTCAAGTTGAAAAATTAACCATGAAAGATTACAAGAGGTGCTTATTCAAAAATAAAACAAACGCATGACCGAACATAGTATCACATCTTCCATCATCGAGTTGCACACTTCTAAAATCAACAAGGTGGCACTTGATCCTCGTGACAACAAACTAAGGGTCATGGATTGCAACATCCACACTCGAGAATGGGGATATGGCAAGAAAGAAGAAGACAAAGAAAATTGCAAAATCTGCATGCCTCCTGCTTAAAACAAGGAAGAATGTTTGATAGTATTTAACACAATACTTGGACACAAAGTCCCACATCACAAAAACTGCACAATTTTTGGAAGTTCTGAATGCATAAAATAAATTAATTCTTGCAAGATAAACTTTAACAAATATAAACACAACGTTATGAATTATTGTTGCAAAATTATTAATTTTTTTGTAATTTTCTCTCGTTTCAGATGGCTGCCACACACACCAAGAAAAAATATGAGACAACAATTTTAATTCTTTATAATCTGACACATATAACATCAAAAACGCAAAATTTATATATGTTTTTTTACTACAACATCAAATAACACTAAAATCATTAGTACACACACACACGGAGGTCCTCTGTATGGAGTTGCGATCAAAAAAATTGCAAGCATCGCAAAACTGTGCAGAGGTGTGACTTAACATTAGTCTCAACCATTAGAACAATGAGTTGGGTACCACGCACCCTGGCGGGGTTAGGAGCCAAGTTTTTCCAAAAAATAAATAATTTATTATTATTATTTGCATGCATCAAGAGGAGAATATATATAAAGGTTTGACTATATATTTTTATACTATAAACATATTTTTAACGCATGTTACATCATAACGCAACTGCTCGTTAAGCACTGTCTTAATAAGGTGGCGCACATAGGTCTCTTACAACCCAAAGATGCATGTGTGTGTAGCTTCACGTAAAACCAATACATATATATTATGCGATGATAAGGCATCAACTAAATGCAACTAAGATATACAGCAGTGCACACACTAAGATATAATAGGAACATGTAGGTTTGCACATGCTAAGACGTATCGTGCTGATTTAGAAATTTATGACATGAAAAATTTAGGTCTGTCACCAGCCTCCCCCCCCCCACACACACTCCAAAAAAATATATAAGGTTTGCACAGCTCAAGACACATCACCATGATTTTTTTTCTCACACAAGAGAAGATTACAAATGCAGTAAACTTGGCAACGTCGCCAATAAAAACCCCAGCCTCATAAATTTTAAAAGTTTGTCTAGTAGAAGTTGTGCCATAGCCCAGCAGTATTGCCCAAACTCCTAAAATTGTTTAGGTTTAACTAACCCCAAAACATGCTATGCTGATCTCTTGCAACAAGCTTAATTAGGAACCTGAGAAAATCAATATCTTAATCTTTAAGATCTTCATCTTTAAGATATAGTAGTAGCATCTCATAAATTGTTTAGGTTTAACTAAAGCAAGAAAGGCTACGATGATTTTGTCATACAATAATTTAGCAATAAGACTGCAGGTTTAACTAAAACAAGAAAGGCAACGGTGATTTCGCTTTACAATAAGTTAGCAGAAAATCTTTGCAACGTTGCCAAGTTTAAGGCAAAAGTAGGATGCCAGCCCATACCGTTTCATACTACTTGTATTCTATTGGAATTAGATTTCGTCGTGTTTTAAAGATATAACAATATGTAAATCTCTTTTGTGACCTACACTGAACTTTTTTAAAGTTTCATTTGACATGTGAAAGCTGAAATTTAGAGATCCTTCTTCGTTACGATTTCTAAACAACCGAAGAGTGTGGTGAACATGAATCTACTTATTGTTCGCATCAACGATATGCATTATACAAATGGTCCTTAATCAAAAACCCTATTACATCACAGGAAGTGATATTTAAAAAAATTCTACCACGTATCAAACGTAACCAATATTCAGATTGATTCCAAGCTTCTTTTTGGGTCATTTTGTGTCGCATTTTTACCTCTTGCGATAATCGCGACGACGAAGATGATTGGTAATGATATGAATGCAATGCTACATCTAAGCCTCAACAGGTTTCAAAAATGGATCCTCTGGCTTTGTAGAGAGTTACGGTGATTTTTATTTTTATTTACATTTGGTATTTTAAGTCCACTTTATGCACACAAAGGCTAATCGAGACTGGATCTACAGTTTAAAGTGTGATCCTAACCACTGTGTTTCCAACGGGTATCGAACAGGGGACTCATTGATTAGGGGAGAGTTAGGGGAGATCCGTGAAGGTTGGAAAAGCAATAGACCAAAAGTTATATTGTTGTAGGTCCCATTAGAGGTCGAGATACTTAATGTCTTGTAAAATTTCTTAAGACAAATATCTTAATCTTTAAGAAAGTTGATTTCCGGTCTGTCAAGATGTTATTTCCGCTCTGTGGAGATGTTACTTCCGGTCTGTCAATAACATTTTCTTAAGACAAATATCTTAAGATGTTTCGAAGACATTGATTTTCTCGGCTCCTAATGGAGCTAGGATGATGATTGTCGGTTTGTTGGATAGGTTTTGATGATAACTACTCAACTAGCAAGCGGCCCCTCAATTTTTGTTTATGAAATTCGAATTGTCAAGTTAGTTTTGATCCTAAAACTCTGCATCCTATTTGAGTGTTTGGTGTTTTAGATTAAAAATTTTGTATTGGGTTGCAGAAAAACCATTCTTGCTCGACGAAGGCGATATTTAAAACTGCTCCGTCACCCTCTCGTTCTTTACGTCATAGATGAAGGACTTCTCGGCGACCATGTTGATGCTGCACATGGTGTCCTCGGGCAATGGACTGTGAAATTCGCACACGATCTTGATGTTGGTGTGATCGTTGACCACCACCTGCTCTCTCTTCGTTGAATTGATGACAAACATGGGTCTTTGTGCTTTGAATTCGCTGGGTGTGTAGAACATGTCCACGTTTCTCTCGGTCACGCTCTTGTAAGCGGAGTACGATTCATATAGTTTGAGAAAATCATCTTTTGCCATGTCGAGGTTGTAATTCTCGCGCGTGAACACTTCGTTTCTGCCGTTCTTCAGATAAACGTTCTTGATCTTGCAGTCGTCAAATTTACTGGAATCTTTTTCCTGATTGTTGTCCCTCCCTGTCTGAAAGAGCACTACGACGAAATCTGGCATGTCGTACTGTATATTATTGAATTTCGTCTTGTCGTCGAAATCCATGTGACTTCCGGACGCTATTTTCTGCACGCACTGGTAACCGTGAAAGTGAATCGGTGTCTGAAGATTTTTCAAGTTCTCTGCTTCGTACTTGAGAGCGTAATTCGTTTCGTATTCCACTCAATTCCATGCTCTGTATGACGCACTTGGCAGCTTCCGGTAAAGTGTTTGGTAATGGCGTTACCCCGTCTGCTTTCAAGTTACTGTATCGCATTAGTGCGTCGTTGTCGTTGGCCGCTGTGTGAAATGTGATTCTCTGTCCTCCTATCCACAGGATCTCCTTGTAGTCCGAGAAGAAACCCGGAAGTAGACGCATGGGAAAAAGCACCGTGTGACTTTTCTTCGATATTTTCGTTCCCGCTTCGAATCCCCCCGCCTGATAGTATGCTGCATCTGTTTTGGATAATTTCAATGTTCCTACTGCCGTTGACGTGATGCCTGGATAATCGATTCTGTCGATGACGGTGTTGTGTTTCCTGACTTCGACCTACGAGAACAGGTGAGGCACGAAGTTGTCCACGAGTTTTAAATTTGCTGCGGCTGGGGAAACTTCTCCGATTTCTTTTTTCACTACGTCCAATTGAACGTAAAGTTCCGCTCTGTAAGGATGAACGAACACATCGCCTACGTCCACGTCGTATTCGATTTCCCGGTTCGCTTCTTTGAGATGGGCGAACGTGCGACTGTTCGGACGGAAAGATTGCAACTCGTAACTTTCAATCTGTTCCATGATGTACTGTTGTTCATTATAAGTTGATCTCGACGATGGCCGCAGTTGTGGCACCTAAGTTCTCGTTCGTCACCACTAACTCTAACAGATCTATGCGATACTGGAAAATAAATCGGAGAAGAGGGTGTGTAGATGATCGGTTCTATGAACTCGGAACTGGGTTTGAACGTGGCGATAATTCACGTCTGCTTGTGACTTCCTAACAAGCCTTCAGATTTCGTGATCATGCCTTCAGCCACGTTGCAGTGAATGTTTAACGTCTCGATGACTAGAAATTTAGGAATATTTGCTCCTGTTGCTTGAGGCCAGCTTCGAGTTTGGTGTTGTTCTCGAAACCTAATAGTTCTCCTATCGTGCCCAGATCCACAGCCTCAGTCGCGGACACAATTTCGACTCTGTGCGTGACGGAATTTTGAGAAAGGAATGTGCCTCTGGTAACTGAGCTTGGAAAGTAGAAAGATTGTATTGACCTGTTGTGATGATGATATTTTCACTTCCGACACTAATTTTGTAATTGTACTCTGTGACGTTAGGTATGTGGTACATGCTGTAGAATGAAAGTAAAGTTATGGATTTAGGATAGACGATGTCGTCGTGCAAAGTGAGTTTCAAGACCGAAGTCTCGCCCGTGAGATGAAACACGCCCATTATGATGTTTCAGGTTCCACAGTGCTTTTTGGAAATCTTCGATCGTTGGTTTATTTATTTTAGAGAGAAACGCTAGCATGGAGAGACAGAGATGACCACAGTTCACGTCTCCGAAATCTTGAATGCGTTCGTCGTTGTAGTATAGGTTGTTTGTTTTCAGATAATTGACTAAATTTGTAGGTGGAACACTTCCGAAAGAATCGAAAACGAATGGTTTATTGTTTGCGTAGTGGTAACATATCGAATGCGTGCCTGTATTTTGGTGACTGTCCAAGTTGACTACGCCACATTCTCTATTTCTAACGGTTGAAGGTAATGAATCTGTCATGAAAATGCCTCTGAAGTGTTTGATTAGTAATGGTTTGATTAAAGATTCGATGTCGTGGTTGGTGAGTGCTTCTTCTTTTTTTAAACTTGCTCAAGACGCCTTTCCCCTTCTTCTCCATGGCCAGGTTGTGACGTTTCTGTTCTTCCAATTCTGCCTTTTTCCTTTTCGAGTTGATCACTGCCAAACTCCCTACAGCCCCCAATGCCGCTGAAATTGCCGGCATGCTGAATATGAAACCTCCTGTCTTTTGCTGTTTCCGTGAACGCTGCAACCTTCTCAATTGTGAAATGCTGAGCAGCAATTTCATTCTGTGTCTTTTCGTCAAGCAAGAACGTTTCTTCTCGCGTTGTTTCTTGGTGAGTAACCCATCGAGGGCACCCAGCGTTTTCAGATGCGAATATGGTATCTTGTACACGACACCCTTGGGCTTCATTGTAGATTTTTTTCACGGTATGTTATTTATATATATGTTTTTTTCACTGTATGTTATTTATATATATGTTCTGTTAAACAAATTATATTATGTGCTTCGTTTTCTTACCAGGAAGTTCCTTTTTCCCATTGTACACGATTCGAGTTTTGTTCTCGATTAAAATAGACAGCTTCTGGTCAGATAACATGATAGCGTATCGATCTGGTAAATATAGGCTATATTGTCCGTTGAGCAACTGACGTGCTGTGGGACCATACTGGGTTGCAACAATTTCACGGAAGTTATCGTGTATCGTTATCGTTTGTCCATTTCCAATTCTTGAATTTTTAGATACTCGACTTATAAATTTAGCATTTGTTTTAATGCTCGAGCTTCATCCATTTTTTTTCACGATGTGTTATTTATATATTGGAAATTTTTTATTTCTCAAGTAGATTTTTTCCAGGGCGTGTTATTTATATATCTAGATTTCTTGTCTCGTAGATGTTTTCAGGGTACGTTATTTATACATCGAAGATTTTTTTTCATTTTGTCTGGTAGATTTTTTTGGGTTGTAGATTTTTTCACGGTGTGTTATTTATATACCAAGTTTGTTTTGTCTCGTAGAATTTTTTCACGCTGTTATTTATGTATCGATTTTTTTTTGTCTCGTAATTTTTTTTCACACGTACATTTTTTGTCTCGTACATTATTTTGTCTCGTACATTTTTTGTCTCGTACATTTTTTGACGTACATTTTTGAGACACGTACATTTTTTTGACACGTACATTTTTCACGAACATTTTTTTTGACACGTACATTTTTTTGGACACATTATTTTTTGACGATGTAAATTTTTCCGATATTTTTGTAGTAATTTTTTTTGACGCGTACATTTTTTGTCTCGTACAGTTTTTTGACACGTACATTTTTTTGATGCACTTTTTTTTGACACATTATTTTTTGACAATATCCGACAATTTTTTAAGTAATTTTTTTTTAATTATGTTTTGACAATGTCCGACATCTTTCTTTTTTAAGATGTCCACGACCTTTTTTTGACAATACATCATTGTCTAACGTTGCAATTTTTTTACAATAAGGCATCCTTTTCTGACGATGTCCAACGACAACTTTTTTGTCGATGTCCACGACTTTTTTTTGAAGATACATCATTTTCTAACGATGCAATTTTTTACGATAAGGCAACTTTTCTTTGACGATGTCCCACGACAACTTTTTTTTAACGATGTCCAAGATTTTTTTGACGATACATCATTTTTTAACGGTGCAATTTTTTTTGGATAAGGTAACTTTTTTCTGACGATGCCCAACGACAACTTTTTTGAGGATGTCCACGACTTTTTTTGAAGATAGATCATTTTTTAACGATGCAAATTTTTTCCGATAAGGCAATTTTTTTCTGACGATGTCCGCGAAAACTTTTTTTTGACGATTCAAATTTTTTCACTCATTTTTTCTTCACGATGTGTTATTTATATATCGAAGATTTTTTGAGTGTTAGAGTGCTTTGGAAAACACGATGGTGTGCGTGATGATATCTTCGGTCTCCTGTTAAGACTTGCGCCAGTCATCTGTGTATCGTCTTCTCCACTGCCTCGACACGTGAAGTTCGCCCATCCTGTCGTTTAATTTTTCCCCTGCAGCTGAAAGAAGAGTGTCGAGATCACTGCACCTCGTGCCACTTATCTCCCGAAGATGGTCCTTGAAAACCATTTCACATGGGATACGAAATTCCGGCGTTGTTCTTGCTATGATTACAAGTTTCTCAACATCCTCGCAATATCCGTTTTTTAGTGTGTTTGAATATTTTACATAGCAGTTCGGACGGTAAATCAGTTATACAAATCTGCGACATATTGTATGTTATTTACACACCCCACCCAAATATTTGTTTTGCGTTCATGGCGGCGGTGGTGCCCAATGCTGCAACTCTTTCACCAAATGATGCGTCTCTGCTGACGAGTCTCCCGGAAGCTGCATGTCCCAATTTTCTGTCTGCTTCGTGACGTGCATCTAAATTGGTGTGCGTGTTGTATGCAATGTCGTGGTCCTTGCATGAAGCGTTTAACGGATTTACTCCCCTGTCTCCTCTTTCCAATCTTTTCTCCAGTTTCGTACCGGTTCCACAGTACTGGTAACCTTTTAAATGCATTTCGAAAGATAAGTTGTTGATGATGTCGTTCATGAGACCTTTTCCTTCGGCCACGTTCCAGAATCTTGGAGGCAGCGTGTTCATAATTTTAATGAGTACCCGATACCATTATCGTCGTTCACGATGAAGTTTGAAAGTTTGGTGCTGATCATTTCCACGATGCCCAAATTCACGTTGTAGAAATTATGATTACCTGCATTCTCTTCGCCGGCTATCACTAACAATCTGTCAATGAGTTTTCTCACGTCGTCCACCCAAACGAATTCTTTCGGTCACGTATTGTAGTGTTTGACTCCGCTTCCGCTTTTGATATCGTTCCATATCGGTTTGATTAGATTCCTGGACTTCTCACCGCAGATCGATTTCACCCTATTCTGTGTGGCACCATTATTTTGATACATGGCATCCGTCATAATTAAAATTTCCCTGTAAATCTGGTAATCTTCGTCGGTGTAATCTTTCGGATATGTTTTGGCAACGAGTTCCCACAATCCAGCTGTACCTAGATACCTAGACCAACTGTTCTTCTCACCTGAATTAATTTTAATGTTGTTGCCTTCGAAGGTGACTTTCGATTTTCCAATCTTCCACACGACGCCTTCGTTGGTTTCCATGCTCGGGTACAATCCGAACACCTCGTCCTTGTCGAATTTCCCCGTGCTCAGGTACTTTTGTGCCAACGGACCCAACTCGATTTTATCCGAAGAAGAAGTGCTGCCTATGGCTTCACGTCTTGGCGGTTGTCTAAGTTCCAGAGGAGTGTGAATTCTGAAGATAGGCGTGGGAGGAAAATCTTCATAATTTCGAGCGGAAAGAGGTACGAGTTCCGTGATCAGATCATTGTTCTGTTCCGTGACATTTTTAATTTCCTTGCCGAGCTAGCTGATGGCGTCGATGATAGGTTGACCTTCACGCTTGTTCTCTTCGTACAATCCGCGATTCTCGGACTTCCAACCTTTGAATAGTTTCACCAAGTAATCCCGCAGCTTAAGATTATGATCTTCTTGAAATTTGCGTTTCGACATTTTTTATGGTTATTTCTATATACGTTTGAGACGTTTTTTGAGCCTCCGTTGTTGTCACCAAAAAACTTGAGATGATGCACTTTCGATATTAAGGTTATATATATGTTTGACCTTTTATATATATATATATATATATATATATATATAAACACGTTTGCTACAGTTTTTGATTATTTGTTTTTGTGTCTTCTTGAAAATTTTGTGTTTTCACATGACGTTATTTATAAGGTTGAGACGTTTAGAAAAACGTTGATTTTATTCCTGTACTTTCCGTTATTAGGTTTTCGTGTCACGTCGATCATAACAAAACCAAAGTCGTCTTGCTTCCAACAGTCGTAGCAAAATTTAGAAAACTGATTATAATTCATGTCAGCCCCCACGTAATCATCATGTGCATGTTTGAAATTTGTATGGTCTTGACGAAACAAGCAAATGAAATTAGCATTATCGCGTAATAGTTGTTTCGGAACCTTGGAAAAAGTTTGTGCCAGGTAAAAATAATCTAATCCTTTGTGACGACCTCGAGTGAAAAAAAATATGAATCTCACTTTGATTTTCCAGGATCATGTCGTCGAACATGATAACGGAATTATCGAGACAATCGATCAGTGGAATGATTTCGGAAGAGAACGTAATAATGCTTAGTCCCTCGTACAAATGAATAAGTTGCCTGCATTTTGGTTGTTTGAGACTTTTTGAAAATACATAGGGAAGCCTGTTTTCCCAGTCTAACCAATCGGATGCGAGGAGAAAATAATCAATAAGCAGTATCGTCTGTCCACACACTGAAGGCCCTACGATTAGACAACGGATACTGTCGGGTAATAATACGCCGTTTCTTTTTTTTCGCGTTCCAAATCTTGTAAGCGTTTTACAACGTTCCACGTTGAGTTCATAGTATTACCTCGTTCGCGTCGATCCAGCTCGTTTCCGAAAGTCCCAGCCATTTCACCAGCAGCTTGTTATTTTTTCTACGCAACACAATTTCGATAAGATACGTTTCGGGATATTTAATTTTAGAAATTTCTTCTTCGTAAAAATGACCCTTTACAATTTCGTTGCGATTGTCCTTTATTATATACGTGTGACGGTTTCCGGGTAAGACTCGAACTACGGTGAAAAGTTCCGTGCTCCAATTTCTCGTAAAGCTCTTTTCAAAAATACGTTTGTATTTACTGATACGCACCCGCTTACCAATTTTGAATTTAGGCTTTTTGCCGTGCGCTGATATTTACTGCAGTAAACGGTAGTAATTAAAAGCTGCTCGTCAGATGTTGTAACTTCAGCTGGCTTCATGCATATAGTGCTGTGCACCGTATGATTATAGTCCTTGGCGAGTTCCGGAAGCATGCTGACCCACTTGTAGATGCCCTGAAGCGTGAAGCGTTCCAAGATGCTGGCTTTCAAGTGACTGAAGGTCGAATAATATTGAATGTCGTGCTTATGAATAAACTTTTGGAAAAGGGTGTTGTGGATTTCCTTCCCATTGTCTGTTTGCAGAAATCGTGGTCGTCTCTTACTTTCGCGGAAAATAGTTTTGAATGCTTCCATGACGCATGTTCCTGTTTTTCTTTTCAACGGCAGAGTCCATGAGAATTTGGAAAATGTGCGTATGACGGTGAGGAAGTATTTGTTGCCCTTGTTCAATTTATGTATATTTTTCATCTCGACGAGGTCACTCTGCCAGAGGTCATCAATGCCCTTTGTTACTACAGCCAAACGTTCGTAGTTGCGGCGTGTAGGTTTATGTAATTCGTCGACGATAATTTGCCTGGACTATGAGATTACGTTTGAAGAGAAGGACTAACGTGATGGGATTCAACGAAGGTGGTACCTCACTTGGGGTTTGAGTGATAAGTTTATCACCTGCACTCACGTCAAACACAGTAAGATCTTCGTCTTGGTGTATTCCATATATGTTGCGTGTTTCGTTCCAATGTGCCAAAGGAATGTTTCCTGCTTTCTGGACACCACGATTCGATATTAAAGTCATGGTGGGAACACTAGCTTTTCTGCCTGGAGACCAGTACGAAAATACGTTTATCTGAATAGTGCCATCGATGAGAAACTTGTAATACGGATGATAAGGATGCAACATGTACAGTTTGTTACCTCAACGAACGTGGAAATTCTCTACTGATTCGGTACGCTGTTGATTTCGATGGCATCCAGTTTAGCAAATTTAGTATTGACGGTGAGCAGCTTACTGTGAAGTTGACCCAGTGTATTTTATAAAGGTACAAGTTGTTCCGCAATGTGATCTGATATGGTAGAAAATGACCGTTTGATATTAATTTCAACGTTCATCTGTTTGTAGTTTTCGTTCAATTCTTGTAATTTGACACCGAAAGCGGCCAGCATCGATTCCTGTGTGGATTCCAGCGCTCCAATTTGATCTCTAATGTTGACTACAATGTTCTGAAGATTCTCAACTAGATTTAATTTCGAGCTTTTTACGGTAAGGTCGTTCACGATGTCCCTCGTCTCGGTAAACAGGGTATGAAGATCCGTGACACTCTGCGATGTCGGCTACGTGGACATCGTGTCGCGAAACGAAGCAATTTCATCTCGAATCTGTTCCACGTTTGTTGTTTCTGTTTCTAATGGTTTTATCATTCGAGATATGTTCCATTTCAAAGCATGTAATTCTTTATCGGTGGGAAGACTGGCTACTGTATTTTCGAGAGCACTCAATTAACTGTTTATGTCACTCGACTCGGATAATGCCGTCACTGCCGTATTCAATTTTTCTAAATCTTCGTTAGAAGGCACACTCGCCTGTAACAATTCCAAATCACCATGTATGTTGTCCAGTACGTGATGAAAATGGTTAAGATTTGTTTCAACCTTCAAATTTTTTTCCAGGTAGTCGACTTTCAGCTGAACCGTGCTTAAAGAATATATTGAATACCCGTTTGAGCTTGAGCCTCCAAAGATGCCTGAAGCGTAGCAATAGTGGTTTGAATGTGTTCGAAATCTTGATAAGCCTCTAAATGAATCTTTATGTTTGCCACGCTCGTGCTAATGACTTGCAATTCGTCGGAGGATGGTAGATTTGTCATTGTATCTTCTAACATTTGTAATTTAGATTTAATTTCTTCCAAAGTGGTAGAGAATTCTGTGGTGAATTTGGAAACATCATCGTGTAGACGTTAAACATGAAGCTCAGAGAAATTCTTCTCAATTGTGGAAGTTCGTCCTTCGATTTCGAGTCTTAATTTTTCCAAATGTTTCGTTTGAAATTGCTGTATTTTGCCAAATCATTTTGAACCGAATCCACACTCAATTGTATATTTTGAACGTTATCGTACGAAAGCACATCAACATAATTTTTTATTAGCGTTTTCAACTCGGAATCAATTTTCAGAATAGGATCCAAGCATTGTGTTTGTAAACTAGCCACTTCAGATTTTAAACTGTTGTTTAACGTCTCCTGCAATGCACTCAGGTCAGTATGACATATATATGCCTTTGACACAACCCCAACTTGGACCCCTCAAATCCCTGTCATTTTACTGCACGAACTCACTTTCTCTTTACGTTTCTCGGCTGTTTTATTGCAGTAACGAAGTAAAAGAGCTGAAAAGTGGCTCTGAAAAGTGAGTGTCAAAAACGTACTTTCAGGTACATGTGTTTTAGAAAGTTACAACGCTGGAATCTGTGTCATCCATGTTTCTATATCGTGACCTTTGTAAACCTAATGTTCGCATCTCTTATTTTCTTATCTTAGAGATATGAGTTTTTTTTGCGTTAGCATTGGTTCAGTATTCTCTTTTATATCCTAACAAAAAAATGAACATAGGTTATCATGGTTCCATATTTGACCTTCTCTGTCGAAATTTTTTTCCAAGTCCAGCGAATATCTCAAAACGGTAAGAGATAGAGAAAAAAATAAATCGAAAAATCTCCCCAAACAGCACCCCTTGTCGATTTTGAGGATGTAGAGTATGTATGCTAAGTTTTGGTGGTCCTGAGTTCAACACCCAAAATTTTGATCTCTTGTAACTTCCGAACGTGTAGTCGTAGAGAGGTCGGGTTTAGTGTGTTGGTCGAGTCTTGATGTCCTCTGTCCTCACATACCAAAATTAGTATAGGTAGTCATAGAACCAATTTTCCATGAATGGAAAATTTTCCAAGACTAGCATGAACGTGCACATCTCTCTCTCTGTCAACACGTGGTGGGCCAAAAACATGCATTTTCCGAATTAATCATTCTTTTCATTTGTTAATAGGCTATTACTCCTAAGAACTTGAATTTGGAAACTGGTTCAAATCGAATAATTATCGCTTGGTTTCGGCCTGTAATTTTCTCTTTGCTAACTTCCTTAGCTGCTTTGAAAAATATTTTAGTATTATTCTTAACTGTATTTACATCATCTGCATATGCTAACAGTTAAGTCACAGTACTTCGTTAGTTTCTTTTACCTTCCTAATATCATATTCTAAGGCAATATTAAAGAGCAATAGATATCATGCATCTTTCTTTTCATGAATTGTACATTTGTCAGACATATTAACAAGATTTTTAGGTATTTTAAATCTCTTTTGACCGGATCATATGTTTTTTAAAAAAAATCAGGGAATAGCTGATGCTACATTTTGATTATATTCCCACTTTTCTCAAGTTTCTGTCTGATGTGAAAAAAATTAATGTTACGTTTAAATCCACATCGATAATCACATATATTATTTCATTAGTGCAAATGTTAAAATGTTGTTAAAATGGTATATAATATTTTATATGTTGTTGAGAGTTGAGAAATTCCACGATAATTATTGCAGTTCATTTTATCACAGGAACAATTATGGATTATTTCCACTGTTGAGGGATTTCTTCTTTATTCCATATTAAAAAAAATAATTTTTGAATTTGACATATCGAATTCCCATCATACTTAATTAACTCAATGATATGTGCTTGCTTATTTTTTTTAGTATTTTAATAGCTTCATTAACTTCAATCAAAATTAGGTTCTGCTGTGTGTACTTAATTTACTTACGATTTATCTCCTACATGAACATTTAAGTAGTTCTTCCATCTATTTAAAATATCGCTTGGATTCGAATTCTTGAAGAGACGGAGGGGGTTGAGTTTTTCGAGATTATCACGCATTGTACGTTAATAAGTAATTTTATTTTCAATAGAAACCGCATCCTTTATCGATGTTTCATGAGATTTTTGGTGGCCAATTAATTTTGATGAGGGAGTAGAGTGTCCATGTTCGAGATCCGTCTCTTTCTTTGATTTCCACCGATTTGTAAAAGAGCGCACAATTCATACGAAGCAACAAAAAAATATTTTGTGTGTGTTCAAGGTGGAATGGTGGTGAATAATTTTTCTTTTCTGTTGTTGGTGTAAAAACCAGAAACAAATATGCCGTCAAATTTTGTGTTCCATGTTAGAAATGTCAATAATCGTTATTTTTAAAAAATATATAGTTTCGTTCGAGAATATTTATTTAAATGGATTTTCTTCAAGATTTTTTATAATTTTTCATGTAGCAATTTCACAGATCATTTTTTCTTCGATGATGGTATGTTGTAGTTTTATGGGAATTATAAAAAAAATATATTTTCACACCCCGTAGTGTCCAGTGATTGTTCTTAATGTTTGTGACAGTTAGCGAATTATACTCTTTGCGTGATGTGGCACGGAAGTAGATTGTTAGCGTGGAGCGCTGAAAAAAAGGAGACTGAGAGTGAAAACTACAAGTTTTGCATCGTTGAAACTTGAATCGATAGCTTTATTCGGAAAATGCATTTTTTTATAGTGATGTCCACCTGGTATCAAAGATTCTAATGTATTTTTTGTTTTGGGTTAGAAGCACGTTATTCGATACAAAACTGGATGCCCTTTCTCATCAATCTAAAATTTTTGAACTTCACATTATTTGTACTCCAACAGATGATTGAAAGGGGGGATAATGGAAATGGGTGACATGATAGCAAAGAATAAAATGTTGCAAAAGTTGATCCGTTTATCTCCTTGTTTCTACCAAGATAGGGAACTCATAATGTAAAATTTTCATTATCCTCCTCTTACACACGTTCTCTTTTCTCCCGATCTCTATCTTGATCAATTATCTCCCTAACTCTTAGATACATGTTTTCTACTTCTTTTCTTAAATGTACAACAAAGGGGATTGACTGTTGTTCGTTGCAGCAAAGTGGATAATATTGCTCAAGAATGAGCGTGGTGGTTCAGTTCTTGCGGTTTAACACATACTCACAAAAAAACCAATGGTAAAAACTGCCTGTGTGTGTGTGTGTCAGTTTCCAAATTCAAGTACTAACAAATTTAAAAAAAAAGATAATAAGCAGGATTAATTCGGAAAAAAAGTGTGTTACTTTTCTCTGTCTTCTCGTACAAGAAACTGAAAGTTAAAAAATATACAAAGTAATAATTTTCTCCGTGGATTCAAGAAACTTTTTTTCTCTTCATTGAAATAGGTACATACATTGAGTGTATTTATAAAATAAAATCCTGTTGCATTTGAACAAAAAAAATGAAAAGAACGTTGTTGCTTGTAGAATTCTTAATAAGAATATGAAACAAGATGAGAGGGAGATAGTTAGTTAATGTAAAAAGGAAGATTAAATAAGAGAATATTCCTATGTATAATATTGCAAAAACTAAAATTGTCATATTATAAATACATAAAATCCTAAGAAGTTGGAAGACAGATGAAAACAAAATTGTGTCTCCTAACAGATCTAAATGATGAGACAATAATATAACCAACTAATAGATATACATAGTCCGAATCCTATTTCCTCACGAACCTTAGTATCAAAAAGGGACGAGTTTTCCACTGTCTATATTGTCCAAACTGAGATTCTCTTACAAGAGAAAAATAAGTAATAAAAAAAATCATGTTCGAAAGGTAGCGGAAAGAATAAACAGAGGAGAAGCTCGACCTAGTTTTTTACATTCTCGTACATTATAGCCGGAAGTCACTGGTAATTTTTTTGCAAAAGATAAAGGTAAACGATATTTTTATACCCCCAAACTTTCTTTGGCCCACCTCCTGTTGAGAGAGAGAGAGATATATACACGTTCATGCTGGACTTCGACAATTTTCGATTGATGAAAAATTGGTACTATGATGACTTATACTAATATTGGTATGGGAGGACAGAGGACATCGAGACTCGACCAACACACTAAACCCGACCTCTGTACGACTACATGTTCGGAAGTTACGAGTGATCAAAGTTTTGGTGGTGTGGGGCAAACACCTCTTACCTTTGAACTCAGGATCACCAAAACTTGGCATACATACTCTACATACTCAAAACCGGCAAGCGGTGGTTTTTGGGGAGATTTTTTTATTTATTTTTCTCTATCTCTCACCATTTTCGAGATATTCGCTGGACTTGGAAATAATTTTCGACAGAGGGGGTCAAATATGGAACCATGATAATCTATGTTCATTTTTTGTTAGGATATCAAAGAGAAGACTGAGCCGATGCTAACGCAAGAAAAACCTCATGTCTCTACGATGATACTATCGAGCGATCAAAATTTCGGCAATTGGCCCACCCTCTAACTTTTAGGTCCACATAACTTAGTACACGTACTCTTCATCACCAAAATCGACAACAGGATGAGTTTGGGGAGATTTTTCGATTTATTTTTTTCTCTATCTCTTACCGTTTTCGAGATATTTGCAGTTTTTAATGCTGGACTTGTAAAACTTTCGACAGAGATGTGATGTTGTCTTGGAAACGTCTTAAGATATTTGTCTTCTCGCTGCCTTACAGAAAAATAAGAGGTTGTGAGGTTTACAAAGATCACGATATTGAAACCTAAAAACGTTCCGAAAATAAGAGATGCGAACATTAGATTTACAAAGGTCACGATATGCAAAAACACGAGGAAAAAGCAGCAATATTTTTAGGTTTACAAAGCTCACTATATAGAAACATGGAAGACACAGATTCCAGCGTTGTAACTTTCTAAAACACATGTACCTGAAAGTACGTTTTTGACACTCACTTTTCAGAGCCTTTTTTCCGCTCTTTTACTTTGTTACTGCAATAAAACAGCCGAGAAACGTAGAGAGAAAGTGAGTTCGTGCAGTAAAATGACAGGGTTTTGAAGGGTCCAAGTTGGGGTTGGCGTCAAAGGCATATTTGTGACCTACTCAGGTCACTTCTCAACTTTTTAACTCGAACATCCAGCATGAGAATCTCGTCTGCATGATCCACTCGCTTCGTGTGTCCGAAAATGTCGTTACGCATTATGGTTATCTATTAAAGGATAGTAAAAGTAAAAAAAAGTAAAGTGTTCCCCTGTGCTTTGCACCACGCTACAAAGGATAGACGATTGGTAATCCTATGAAGAGAGGATTGAGTTTGTCGTAATATCCAAGGAGTTCCATGTATAAACAATCTCCTGTAGAAACATCATACGTGATGTCAGAAAGAATCTTGTAGTGCTTGATGCGATAATTGTTCTTGCCGGAGGAGACTTTGATTTCGCCTACATTCTCCGGATTCACGGTGATCCGAAATTTTGCGCCGATCGGAATCTCGTAGAAATTTAAATTGTTTTTGAAGACATGAAACGTTTTGCCGACTTCATCATCGTATTTCGTCCAAATGCTGTTCAGGTGAATGATCAACAGACCGTTGAGTTTGGATAGTATTTCATTATCTGTCGTCGTGTGGAGTACAGTTTCAATGTTGGTTCGCTTTCTGAAACCAAAAAGATTCATGCTGGTTATTTAAGAAAAAAGTGAGATCAAACAGATCGTGGTAGATTGTATCTAATATAAATAACACCACAAATAGTAACTTCATCTATAGTAGATCGTTTATGCTTGTGTCTAATATAAATAACACCACAAAAAAGTGTGCAATTTAGTACTTCATTTTTTTAGCAAATAATGGAGAAGAAAAACGCGAAACGTGCATGTGACGACTGTGGGAAATATATATCCATTTCTAACTTGAGTAGACATCGGAAGAATGTGCATGGGGAAGGATCAAGTAAGAGAAAGCTCGATGTTGACGATCAAGCGCCACGAAAGAAGCAGAAGAGTGCCGGCGAAAGTTTTCGAAATATTTTAACCGAGGAGACTTTCCGATTGGAAGAAACATCTGATCTAAACAACTTTTTTCGCTCGGTGAAAAACAACTTAATTTCGTCTATCACCGAAGCTTTGTTGCAATTCTCGTTGAAAATCCACCTCATCGTTTCCGTCATTTATGAAAACGCAAAAAAAGAACGAGAAACTTTGCATCACTACACTGGTGTAATGAGCCTCCACGCCGCCGACATCGATAAGGTGGTTGCCATTTGCAACCAGATGTTTGATGCTTTGTTGAACAAGCACGAGACTTTCCAAAAACGTGGATCGGGTTGGACACTTTGCGGTTTGCCTCACACTTTAACTTTGAAGGTAGCACGATAAAACCCGATGGGAGCATCCAGTTACATCAATTTGCCTCCGGAAATAGCCAGTAAGAAACCCATCATCAACATTCAAAATTAGGATAACATATGCTTTTTGTGGTGGCCAATAATGATAAACATTGTTTATTCCACTACAACAAGCTATAATAACTATCAGAATTTGAAAAACCTATGGCTGATATTAATTACCCTGTAAATCTACGAGACATTAGTAAATTTGAGACACAGTACAAGACAGATAAAAACGAAAGTATAGCAGTACACATCTTCGGATTAGACAAAAACAACACCATCTACGTTCTCAAACATAGCAACATTAAATGTAATCATGTCATCAGATTTCTCCTGATCGAAGATGATGATAATTATCATTATTGTCTAATTCAGAATCTTCCAGAATTAATAAGAAGTCAAATTACCACAGATCACCATAAAATTCGATTATGCGTCAGATGCCTGAGTATATTCTACGGTCGAGGAAAAAAGAATGCTGATGAAGATCTCCAAGATCATCATGAAATGTGTAGTAAACATCCGGCTACGGCTATCAAAATGCCTTCTCGAGACAAGAAATTTTCCATAAATGAGGCATTACTCTGGCATCCCGTGGTGATATGCGCCGACTTTGAGAGTTTCCAACTTCCACTCGCCATCTGCGAACCGAATTCCAGTGTATCTAGCGCTACCGAAATTCTACATCACGAAGCCTGCGCTTTTTGGATTGATGGTCAACAACACAGGCAATGTTATTTTACATCGTGGCAATGATGCTCCACAAAAATTCGTTCAAATCTTGAAACAGATGGCCATACAATTCGTTCCTCTACTACGAGAAGACAAAGCAATAGAGCCTCTTACCCAGGAAGAGAAGGAAGCATACGACCTTGCCTCTCAGTGTGATGTGTGCTAAAGTAACTTTACCCTCGAAAATATCAAAGTTCGCCACCATAATCATCACAGGGGAAAATATGTGGCACCCCTATGTAACAACTGTAATCTACAAATCAAAAAACCGAATGTTATTCCTGTATTCATTCACAATTGGGAGGGCTATGACTCCAAAATCTTCATAAAGGAGATGGGATTCGACGCTCAACCCATTAGCGTCATAGCTCGCACCAATGATAAATTCATTTCATTCAGCAAGAAGGTGGACGTTGGAAATTGCAATCACGTAGAAATTCGCTTCTTTGACTCATACAATTTTTTGTCTTCGACTTTGGCGACACTTGCGTCTCAATTCACCGACGATGATTTGGTCGCCACCAGGAAATGTTTTGGCAACCAACATTTAGCACTGTTGAGACGCAAGGGTGTTTACCCCTACGAATACATGAAGGATGCTTGCAAATTCTCAGAAATATCATTACCACCGAGAGAATCATTCTACAGTCGTCTTAGCGACACGTGTTGCACCGAAGAGGACTACCATCATTCTCAGCTTGTCTGGTCTACATTATCTTGTCAAACCATGGCCGACTATCATGGTCTATATCTAAAACTGTATGTTACGCTATTGAGCGACCGTTTTCATCTCCATCGCTCGAGAGTAATGGCAGCATATGGTTTGGACCTTGCTTTCAGCTACACCACACCGGGTTATTCTTGGCAGGCGATGTTAAAATCTACGAAGGTGAAGATAGAACTCATCAAAAACGTCAATCAACTTTTTTTTGTCGAAGATGGAGGAATCGTCCAGTGTCCCCTTCGATAAGTCAAGGCCAACAATCCATATGATGCCGATTTCGATGCAGGGAAAAACGACAAACTTCTTGGCATACTTGGACATGAACAACCTGTATGGTTATGCCATGTCCGAGCCTCTGCCCATCGGAGAATACGAATGGATGGGTGAGCAGGAACTTCAAGATTGTTTAGAATGGAGCGAAGATCATGAAAATGGATGTTTCCTGAAAGTAGATTTGGAATTTCCTGCCTCGCTTCATCAAGAACACCATGGATTTGCGATGGCACCTGTGATGGAATCGGCTCCGGAGAAGAAGGTGATGCTCACCTTCAAGAGCAAAGAGAATTACGTGGTCCATTATCGTCTCCTACAATTCTACCTCCAGCATGAATTGGTTTTGAAGCGTGTGCACTCGAGATTGAAATTTAGACAAACCAGGTGGCCAGCACCCTATATTGACGGCAACACTCAACGTCGAGCATCAGCTTCTTCTTCAGCAGACAAAGACCTATACAAATTGATGAAGAACAGCATCTACGGCAAGAGCATGGAAGATCCGAGGGAAAGAAAAAAAATCAACTTGGTCTCCGAAGAAAATAAACAAGCTCGTCGCTCAGCCACGTACAAGAACTTCACGATACTGAACGACAAGTTGGTATTGTTCGAACGTGCTCTCCGTCACATAACATTCGACAAAACAATCGCCGTGGGAGTCGCGATCCTCGAGTTGTCGAAGCTGCCCATGTACATGTTTCACTACGACATCATGAAACCACGCTATGGAGAAGGGATCGAGGTGGTGTACACCGACACGGACAGCTTCGTGTACAACTTCCGCACCGATGATCTATACGAAGATCTCTAAAGCATGAACCAGCGTTTCGATTTCTCCAATTATCCGAAAGATCACGCTCTCTTCGACAACAGCCAGAAAATGACGATCGGGAAGATGAAGGATGAAGTCAACGGCCGCATCATCACAGAGTTTGCTGGTCTTCGAGCAAAAATGTACGCCATAAAAATCCAGGATGAGACCGAAATAAAGAAGGCAAAGGGGTTGGGTCGTTCGAGAACGAAAAAGTGGAAGATTACAAGTCGTGCTTGTTCAACAAAAGCATCAAACACATGACCGAACATCGCATCACGAGCACCATCGACCAGTTGTGTACATCCATGATCAACAAAGTGGCACTTGATCCCCATGACACCAATTCAGGCTACTGGACTGCAAGATCCACACCCGAGAATGGGGATCCCATGACGAGGAAGAAATCTGCTCACACCATTAGACTTCTGCATCAAAAACTAACTATTTTTTTTCGTATTATTTCTTGCAACACTTTTTAAAAAACAATCATTCACACTAATGTATAATTTTTTTCGCATTCGCACTAATGTTTTAAATATTTTTTTGAATTATTCTATCATATTATGTAAACTATTTGAGGATATTTTTCTCTTTTAGATGCTGCACCCTACGGAAACTTTTAGTTCTTACACATTCCAATCTTAATCAAAATGTTTCTTCTCTTCAATCATAAAACACACACATTTCACACTGAGGTCCTCTGTAGGGAGTCATGGGGGGTTTAAAAAAGAACCCATGAAACTCTACAGAGGCATGACTTTGATAGCCATGGCCATTAGAACTGTGTTGGGCACCACGCAGCCCTGGTGGGATTTTCCTTGGGTGCCAGAGATTTCCTTTACAAAAAATAATTTTGATTATCACACACACACCGTAGAATATCACATATGAGTTTTTTTAAAAAAACATCGTATTAGGTCGTAGCAGATTACACTGAGAGCAGAAGCCTATTAGGTCGTAGTAGATTACACTGAGGGACAGACGATCGCCACCTTACAGTAAGAGGAGACAGACTTATAGGAATATGTCGTATGTCATTTAAAAAGTAGGTCAAAGGACGAGGTTAGCATAAGAGCAAAATTGCAGGAGATAAAAAATATCTTAACAAGTGATGGCAGAGCTTCTTCTGTCCACTTTTCTCTCATTGTAGGTTAGTATAGTCCGCAAAACGTCGAAAAATAAAAAGTATATCAAAGGACTGCACCAGAACGAAGCATTTCACCTACTGCTGTACATGTCAAAAACGTTGCACTGGATTCTGGGGTACTAGCGCTGCTGCTTGAAGAATTTGCCATGGAAAAATCGGGGGGTTGAAGTCCACTGAGTGGAGCTGTTGGCGTGTATCCAAAAATAGAGATGAGCAGGATACATCTGGAACCGTCGAAGGTTAGATACTCCATCTTGATGTATGATGAGCGTACAAGGTGATGTCTTGCACCTTATGCTATTAGTGCCTCGAAGTACCACGATCCCGCACTCACTTTCCTTTAGGAATTCTTAATGCCAACTCAGAGCGAGGGTGGCCTAGCAGGATGTTTTATACTTATTGCTTAACCTTTGTTCTTAGCATTCGATAAAAGGACAAAAGCCTCTATCCTGAGCCGAAAATCCCCTACAGGAAATGAGGCTTAAATGTCAACACAGAGGTATGCAGTTTTTTCAGTGGATATCGGATCGTTCTTTAGAAGTGGAGTGATGGAAAACCATAACTTTTACAGATTCGACTCTACACCTCTTTAATATATATACACACATTAAAAAAATCAACATTCTATTTTTGAGCTCCAATTATATTACGAAACCAATGTGCACGTGTTAAAAAGGACAAGCTTGAATTTTTTTTTAAAAAAAATCCAGTTACTGTTAAGTGAGTGGACAATAATTGACTTATTGTTAATAGCCTGGATAACTATGGGGAGTACCTTCTCTCATGATCCCTGGCTATGATATAAAGTCTTTTGGCTGTAGGATTTCTATTAATTTTCCATTCAAATATTTATAGCCGGTTTTGCGATTATTTTGCCATAGTGGATGAGGATGAAGTTTATATATTACTCAAGCCTCCTTCCAGTCCAAAAAAAGACTTTTTACTAAAGGAAAAATACGTTTTTTTTCATCGTTTTGAGGAATTCCAACAGCACTTTTCAACCGCGCTTATTTATATTGTGTTTTATATTATTATGTTTTGGTTATTTAATGTTACTTTTCTTCTATTTCCGACTACTCGAGACAATGAAGAGAGACTAAAAGAGAAAACCCATGCTCAGGCAAAATTCAAACAATTGACTGTCGCATTCAAACTCATTTTCATAACCACTTCGTCACGAACGACGAAAATGCGTTGTTTTTAAATAGATTTTGCACGAATTTTCCTCATTTAAGTTCATTTGATTGTAGACGTGGATAGTACAGCTAATTAATATTTAAGTCTCAATGTATCAGTTAGCGGTTTTCACTGAGGCTGAGAGACACTAAATTCCCTGCATGTGGTTAAATTTTTTGATATTAAGCAAACACTGTCGGGTGGTGATGCTTTCCGAACTTTTACTTCGGCTGTACTGCCAGACACGATCACCAACAAAGTTGAATTTAACTCAAACGAGTGTGCCACTTTTTGTGAACAAACTTGTATTTCCAATTTGAATTACATATTCTAATATCATATGAGGAGAGGTAATATTCCCTTTTACGAGCTGGTATATCATAAACTTAAATAACTGTTAAAAGTATTGGTCCATGAAATGCTGTACTTATTTCTCAATTACTTGAAGTACTCGTTTAAGATCTGTGATGCATGAAACCTGTATCACTTAGGCCAAACTACTGCAGTTTTGACAGGATATTGTGCATTATAATTGTTACGAGGTGTGATGAGAAAGGATGTGTGCAGAAGAAACTAGTGAAATGTTTATTGCATTTCTTATCTTGAATCTACTTACTACGTACGTTTCTCTATTATATCTTAAGTAATAAGAATTTCTTACGTTCATATCCTTATTTAGTTCTTTTATTTTTATATGTATTTCATCTACGTATAAGGTTACAGTGATAATGTGAATAATGTAGTGGTAGTAATCATAAAACTTCGGATGCTTAGTGTCCCTGAAATAAAACGAAAAACTATATCAGAAATTGATTACAAAAGTTTGTTAACATTTTGTGCGATATATCATTATTGTGTGTTGGAAAAAAAATATATGATTACTTTTTAAGTTGCCACTCTAAATGTCTACATTTTGCATGTGCTTAATGAAAATATACACTGTCTCCTTTCATCCCAATGTAAATTATTATATTCCTGCATGTGTTTAACAAAAAAATAACATCTGATGTGATAAAAGTTAAAAGACATGTTCACGTTTAAGTATCAATTGATGAATCCACTTTCCTCAATAATCAAAGAATAAAAGTGCATCAATCAACATTTTCACCAAGCTGAAAATTATATATATGCTGTGGGCCTCTACGATCACCTTTTAGACGAGTTTTGCAAAAACGATGTTCTTTTCAAATATCTCAGATATTCTTACAGCGCAGATTGTATAACTTGGCAGTGACGTCATCTCCTACCTCCACCTCTCCTCCCAGAAGCGAAGGCTCATTCGCTAGAGCGGACGACAAGGTGACGTGCAAACCAATCGAAATCATTCCGAGAGGGGTGATGCAGGCGTGCAAACCCCCACACTGTTACATTAGTCTTGCGAAACAAACAGGAGCTATGAGTGAGCGATTGCAGTGCAGACTATTTTGTTTCTTTGTTAGTGATGTTTTTTTTTGCTGGTTTTGTCATTGTTGTACAATGAGCAGTGGCGTAAAGAAAGGAAAGCCCTTGCACAGCGATGCAAGATAAATAGTTTTCAATGTGTCTATGAACTTTGATTGCGATGAAAACAAAACAACGGCTGTTCACAGAACGTTTGTGGCAAGAGGTGTCAGCAAAAGATCTGTGTGGAAAATTTTGAAGGAGAAAGACAAAAGTGTTGCGAGTGCGAGCGGGAAACCTTTTTCAACACCAGGCAAAAAACGACCGAATGTCCAGCAACATGTAACAAATCTGGATTCTTTTGATGAAGCAGTCGTGTGCCGAACAATCCATGATTTATACACGAATGGCATTGTTGTCACTGTAGATAAACTGATGAAGGAACTGCAAGACAATTTTAATTTTATGGGTTCGCGTTGGTCTTTTCGTATGATCATAAGAAAATTAGGGTTCAGATTTAAAAAGCACAGCGTAGGCAGCAGGAAGCTACTCCTTGAACGAAACAGCATCGTTGCTTTGCGGCGATCATTTTTGCGTGAAGTTAGAGAACTGCGCAGAGAACAACCCCGCCGGTCTTTCATTTACATGGATGAAAGTTTCGTGAACACACACCACAATGTCCCAAAGTTTGGCTGGATTCCAGAGATTCTGGGGGGGGGTTAAAAGTGCCAACAGGAAAGAGTCCCATGTTTATTTTTGTGCATGCCGGTGGTGAAAGTGGATTTGTGGAGGGGGCGAAGTTAGTGTTCCTTTCAAAAACAACTTCTGTGGACTATCATGAGGAGATGAACACTAACAATTTTATGATGTACTTCGAAGAACAGCTTCTTCCCAATCTGCCCCCAAACTCTGTTATTGTGTGTGACAATGCTCCGTACCACAACATGTTAGTAAAAAAAAATCCCAACATCAAACATCAGGAAGGATGAAATGAAGTCGTGGCTGTCATCTCACAATATTCCGCATGCAGAAGGTTTGCTGAAAGCCAAATTATATGAAATTATTAAAATAAACAAGGTCGCTTATAAGAGGTACGCCATGGACGAAATTGCAGCAAGCAACGGACACCAAGTGTTGAGAATTCCCCCATACCATGCAGATCTCAATCCCATTGATTTTATTTGGGCTAACGTGAAAAATTATGTCGCCAGGAGTAACATTACCTTCACAAAAAATAGCTTTCAGGAACTTATAGAAGAGGGTTTCCGACAGGTGACAAGTGAGGACTGCAAGTACAACGCGCACAGAAATGGGAGGAATTTTACTGGGAGAAGGATGGACATTTGGAAGAAAGAATCTAAACTTAACTGTGTATGTCGGCGGCGATTCAGATTCAGACAGTGAAGGGAGTCTATCTTACACAAGTGAACAAGAGGAGGATGATGACGACGTGCTTCCTATTGATGATTAAATGAACGACATTTTTGCATTTTCCTGTTTTGACTTGCCTTACGCAATAATATATAACATGTTCTTTCAGCAATTGTTTAATTAATTAATGTTAGTATTATTATTTAATTATTTATTTATTATTATTATTACGACTATTTTATCTAGCAGTGCTAACATTAAATTGAAGATTGGTAGTTTGCACCACGATCTTTTCTGCTCCTACTCTTACTCATGCCATGGTTACTTTCATAAAAGTTGGCAACGCTGACTTAGCAGGGAGTGACATTACTACCAGGTTATTCCTTCCCGGCTGTAAGTTTGGAAACAATAGCAGAAGGAAAATGAAAAAAAGAGAGCTAGCTGTCCATATCTATGAAAAAAAATGCATAATTTAATATCTACTAATATTGTATGAACCACCGCCTGCTACAATTGCACAGACGTAGGTAGTTTTGTGTAAGAAAGAAAAACGAGATACACTACTGCATTGTGTAAAATCTGGCTTCTTTGGTAAGAATACAAATTACCTGATATGATGGCAAAATTACAACTGGCATGTACGTAATTCTAAATTTCATGGAAAAGGCAAGGCGACTAATGAAAGGCAATTATATTAACACAATTAAATATTGTTAGTAATATATTAAACAACAATTACACTTCCATCACGGAAATAAATATGTAGTTATTACGAATTGGTGTAAAATAATTATCTATCTATTCAGATTTCGGATGCTAAGAATATGGCCTTCTCTCTTGCCCTACTGACCCAGATAGGCTGATTTGAAAATCTAGAATGCATATTTAAATGTATGCACTTTTTTAAGTTATCATTTAAAATTAATATAATTAATCTGCAGTAATTTTTATTTCGAGGAGTAAACACTCCAAAATAAATAGCACAAACCCGTTACGAAAGGGTGGTAAAGTTTACGCCAATCTTACAAGGATAGAAACCGACGAAGTATCCTACACCGGAACAGCATCTCGAGCACTATAATCCTGCGAACTGAGAAGTGTGCGCAAATTTATTTTTTTTATTCAGATTGTATTAAATTTCGACATTACAATACATATTACATTTTACAGCTATGCATTTTAGAAATCTCTGTTAAATTCACTGTGATATAATTGTGAAGGCTTTTCACCTCGCTATCATTCTATCATTTTTGTTATTACTCTCTCATTATGGAACCAATGCAGCAACCCTTTTCGTCTCGTGCATTGGCTATCCGTTGATATCACGTCTGTTCGTAAATGAAACACAAAGCAGGTTGAGAGTTTGAAGGGGAGGCAACCTATTCTAGAACACTTGTGTATCCCCCCAACATCATCTCTTTCTATCCTAGCATAATTTGAGTTATGTTATCTACGCGAAAAGAAATTAGTTTAAAAGGCGTTTTTAAAAACTTTTTCTAAGACAACAAAGGCAGAAATTGTGACGTAGATTTTTTTAATTGGCAGAGTTAAGGGTATCAAGAAAAGAATCAAAAGATATATGGGTTTATCGACCCTTGTTCTCCCATAGTCATTTGAAGAAAATTTGATACGATCATTGAATTTTACTTCATTTTAAGCAAGAAAAGTTAATTTCTAATTATTTTCTTTGTGAGATATATCGGGTAAAAATCTATTATAATGATGATCACTAAGAAGAAGAAGAAGAAAGATGAATAAATTAGCTGAGAGATGTTCGTATGATTTAATTTGGTGTACTGTGTTGTCAACGAAAAGTTGGAGGATGATTTGCGAAAATATTTCCCTCACACTTCGAGCATTGGAATTGTGCATAGCATTAAATAGAGACAGTTCCCTGTTGCTTATTTCAGGCTTATATAAATACTGAACTTGTTTTGCAATATGCAGGAAAAGGTAACAATTGTCATGAAATAGCATTGATAAACCGAATTTCAATTCATCAATTTTAGATTACAAATTATAATTATACTTAGAAATTATTTATTCATGGGCGAAGTTCAGCCTGCGGCTGCTCTATCACTTAGCACATTTTATTGTGTGTGATGTGTACGGTACCTCAAAGAAATCAAAATTAAAACAAATGGAATACTTTGAAAACTCCACATATTTCTTTTGAACAATGTCTGCAATACATTTTTGTCATTCTCGTTTCCTTTCATGGTTATAACAGGGAATTTGGAAGCTGTTTATAGAGCTGTGCCGTTATTTGTCTAAAGCAACAAAACCACATTTTTTGTTGTTTTCTTTTACAAAACAAAATTGTTTCTTCCTTGTAGAAACAAAAAGTAGATGTGGAAAATTTGGTTTAATTAATGCTAATGCTTCTACAGACCGACTACGCAGATAACATAATTTCAAATAATTTGTCAACTGCAGAGCAATTGAACCCAAACACAAAAAGTATAACTCACTACACAGTTCAAGGTCAGTTGAAAGTATAATATTTTGCTAATGAAAGTAGAAGCTATTAATAACTTGCAGTCACTCAAATGTTCATTGCTAGCCGCCATACGTGAGAGATATTTCACAATTTCGGATTACTTATGCTTGTCTGTAAACCTGTATCACATAAATAACATTCTTGCAAGCATTCTTGTGAAAGTGATTTATGAATTATGTACAAAATAAACACTGCTATGTGCAGACCAAATTCCTTGCAATGCGTAAAACTTAGTAAACTATATTAAGTCTGCTTTTCTACCGTTTAAGCTACCTTGAAATCAAGGATACCATATGAGTGAAAAAGTTTTGTGTACATTTTCATTTTACACAAAAATAATTTTTATTCAAGTTTACATTTTAACTCACAATAAATTATATGTATCACAACACAAACATATCTATACTTTAGTATACACTTCGGCACCACAACTTACAAATCACTTGTTGGCCAAAGATTGGAAACACAGCCAAAATAACCAATGCTTCATGTTCGTATGGTTGGCAAAAGAAAGTTAGTATGGTTGGGCGAACTTCGAGCCAACCACTCTTCGTTAGCTTGGATACCACAATGTTTGTGAATTCTTTGTGATAAAGACAAGAAGAAAACAAGTTCAAGAGTGCCAGAACCTTTATTCCCAGAACGAAGTCGCTTATTAGAAGCAACTTTTTTTTTAGTACATCCAGCACAATTTAATGGAACATAAAATTATATATTCTTCTTAAACAAACACTGCATCGAAAGCATGGAATTTGCATTTCTTAATGTTTTCCCCTGTGTTTTTGTAAATACGATGTTTTCTCTTGCATATATTAACAATTTCAATTAGCCGTAATAATTTTCAGATGTATTATTTTTGAAAACATTGCTTACAGAAAAGGAAGAAATTGTTGTGTGTACATAAAATATCAATTTTGTACTTCACAAATGTAGCAATAATGTAAATGTTGTGTCTGATTCAGCAAAGCGTAAATTTTGTTGTTGAAATCATCAATCACTATGCAAAATTAACAGAAATTATGTAAATTGGAGCAGGTGACATTACAATTTGTCAACAACATACACAATGGTTTACACAGTAGTAATTGTGATCATAGTTGTTGGCGTTTCTGCAAGATACAATATATGCTATATAATAATATAATGCATATTTGCAAAAATATATTTTATAATTTGTCTTTTACGTGCTACAGTTCTAATTACAACTGATCATTTATGGCAAACTTGTTATACATTATATAAAACGCACCCACTAAGTTAAACTTAAACTATCGATGTATGAGACAACACAATTATTATTTCAAATATATTTCAGAATATCATGTTTACAACATTCCGTAGAAAGAATTATATAAAGGATAACTTACACCACGTGACATTTCATTATCTAACTGAATTCCAGTTTTGAATGTACTTATTTTATGCAAGCATTTACCACATCACGTCGCTTCAACAGGGGTAAGACGAGAATGGTCAAGGATAGTATACTGCAGAGGCCTCTGGATCGTCCGGACTTTACAGCTTTATTTTTATAGGTATTTATAATGTTTGTGAGTAGATATAATGATTTGTTTCCCGACATTTATTTGCTATTTATTTATTTTACCCTGATTTCAGCTAATCTAAGGGGGAAAGATAAAAAAAATCCAATTTTTACTATTTTTATAGTATTAAAAAATATTTTTATCAAAGCTACACTCATAGGGGACAAAACAACATTTGAACTTATATTTGTATATTTTAAGCATATATTTATAATTATTAAATTCTTTAAGGGAAATAGATATATTAAAAGTGATTTTGAAATGTTTTATAATGCTGTACAGTGCGGCGTATATAATTATTTCTTAAATGTGTATATATATTCTACGTTATGTGTACTGCAGTGCTATGTAGAGTATGTAAAATTATTTTTAAAATGTATAATATATTCTGATTAATTTTTTACGTCTGAAAATGTACATGTGTGATGATGTAATAGCACTGTACAGTGCTGCGTATATAATTATTTCTTAAATGTGTGTATATTGTAAGTTATGAGTAGTACTGCAGTACTATGTAGAGTATGAGAAATTCTGAAGGAAGCAAGTCACTGAAGCCCTGCTTCACGCTTGCTATAACTAAATGATATGTGTTAAATATATATATATATATATATATATATATATATATATATTTAACACATATCATTTAGTTATAGCAAGCGTGTCTGTTCACTACACCCTACTACAACGAAATACCCAAGTATTCTCATGCGATGACTTTTATATCTTACGAATGCAACAAAAAATAAAAACTGGGAAACCCCGGTTTAAATAAAACTCACCTATTGGCTGAAAGATGACATAATGAAGAGGGTTGAAAACATACGTATTTATTACTCAATGTTGTGCAAGCTTCTAACATACGTCAATACATTCCCTTACTAAGGTCAACTAGTTTTGTGGCATGCGTCAGTAATTTATAAATTCTAATCATTACTTGTCACACGAAATATAGCATTGTTCATATGTTATGTGCAAAGAGATAATTTTGAGCATTTGGGGGAATGTGTAGACATGAAAAGGATTATTACTATTTCCCATTCATAGCATGTGAACCAGTATATGAATGGATTCCCCCTCCCCCTTTTTCCCCCTTTGATTATTTTCCTCTGAATATTTCCAAAATTATTAAAAAGCCTTTAACTCGAGAACCAAGAGACATAGAAAGATGCGGTTTTTTGCATTCGTTTTGTTTTGACGTTCTCTTTAATTTGAGACCAAACTCAATAATAAAATATCGTAAAGTAAATAATGCCCATTAATGTGTTTGGTTTAAAGAAGATTATTTTAATAGAGAGAACTCCTGTAAATATGGATATTATTAGAGATATTTATCGTAAACTAAGAGGTCTGGTCATCATCCATCTTAATAGTGCTTGGCACCAAGTGGATGAGGATACGGGTAAACAATTACATGTATTTAACAATAACCAAACATCATATGAAATCCCTGTGACGGAGATTTCAAATAATTATCTTTCCACCAATTTAGCAGTTGTAAACACAGGTCGAAATTTGTACAGGATTACACACAATAATATGATTCCCAAATCAATATATGATGTGCAAACAGGTGATTTCATCTAAGCTGAAATAATTGGCGATTATGATAAACTGATTCCGCTCTTTATCGAAATAAGAATAATTTATATTCTTATGAATATATAAATACCGAAACAAAAATAAAAATTAATAAATAAAAATAAAATATCAACAAATAAACAAAACAAAATGAACATATTTGGAAACAGAAGAAGGTAGGAAATACCAGATAATTCCAGTGACATTGCCAGATTTAACGAACGTCTTAAGAAACTTACATCCGATTTATTAATATTACAGAATTCTTTGAATGTAAGCTTACATGCTGAAATTAGCAATCTACAGTCTGAATTAATTAATCCCATAGTAAAAATTGATGGGGAACTCAAGTCTTTACTTAAAAAAATATACTAACTTGGCGGCTCTCGATAATGTTGAAAAGGTGAAAGAGAATTAGCTGAATTAAAAAATGTCTTGAGAATTTCCGTCAAATGCAAACAATTACCTCGAAACATCTAAAACAAGAACTAAATAACCAACAGAATACTATTCGTACCGAACTAATTTCCATAATTGAAACTATCAAGACTCAAAAGCAATATGAAATGCTTAATGCAAGAATTCTTGAATTACGGGACGCATTTATATCTTTTGAAATTCCCTCACTGTAAAATATTAATTTCGAACGGCAAACAGACCAATTATATGCAGGCATAACAGAAGTTCAATCCAAACTACAAACATTAGAAGACTTTATCAGTAATTTACTTTCAACTTCCGAAAACCATCGCTTGCAGTGTTGCTAGTATCAAATTGCAATTAGAACCTTTTTTGATTTTGAAAAATACAGGCTACCAAAGCTCATATTGAAGATACTTTTACGAAACGAATTGACGAATATACAGGAAACTCTTGAATTTAAGTTACCGAGCATAACCGAATCTTTAAATGTAATTCAACGACAGATCACAAAATTAGAAAATCTCAACACCGAATCTGAACTATCTCATTTTCACCATCTCATAGACGACATACACAAAAAATTGCAAACATTGCAACAGTCTACCCCTACGCAAGATAACATACAGCAACTTAAAAATGCCTTAACCTGTGTAGCAGATGCTACAGAATAAGATGTAGTTAAGCAAGCTTTAACCTCACTTCAATCACAGTATCACATTTACCCACTTCCCAGGAGATGAGATCTGTAAAGAGTGCAGTAAATAGAATATTGAAGTCGGAGGACATTAAAAATATTCAAGCGGAAATTGCCATAATTCAAGACATTATTGCTACTTTGCCTACCAATCAGATTGTGAATGTGATCAAGAATGATCCGTTTTCCCTGTGCACGCTAATGACAAATTATTATTTGAAGTGCAACTATTATACCCCGAGGATAATACATTTTATGTCATATTTTCTTATGGAATCCGATGTCAAGACAAAATATAGTTAATGAATTACACAGACCAGCTCGTTGTAACTACAAACGACTGAGTGTGGTATCGAAAGGTGTGAATGATTCTTCCAGGCTGATCTGATTCAGATGGCTAAAGGGACTTTAAAACATTTGGATAAATAAAATCATTGTTACAAATATATGCTTACAGTTATTGATACATTTAGCAAATATGCATGGGCTGTTTCCCAATAATCCAAGACTGATACTTGTGTTACGGAGGCTTTTAAGTCGATATTTAGCGAGGGAAGAGTACAAAATTATTTACAGACAGACAGAGGGAAATAATTTTACAATTCTTCATTTGCTAACTTAATGCAACAACATAATATTAAACATTATTCTACATACAATGATCAGAAAGCTAGTATAGTAGAAGGATTCAACAGAACATTAAAAAATCGCATGTAGAGACAATTTACTCTACAGGGCAATTATAAGTGGGTACAAATTTTACCCCAGCTAGTTCATAATTATAACAATGCAGTACACAGTACTTTTCACATGAAACTTGCTGAGGTTACCAAATCTGATGAGCAACTATTCATTTCTACTGTCTATTGACAAAATATAGATACACTAGCAAGAAGCCAATGTTTAAAATAGGGGATCAGGTAAGGGTCAGTAAATATAAACAGTTATTCGACAAAAAAAATACTAATAATTGGAGTATGGTGTTATTTTCTGTGGTACAAGTTTTACCAGGGAATAGAAATATATATATCATAAAAGATAATCATAACAAAACAATGAAAGGGAGATTCTATGAAGAGGAATTCAGTAAAACAAAATATCGAGATAAATATCTAATCGAGAAAATATTGAAGAAGAAAAATAATAAATAGTGTGTGAAATGATTAATTCTGCCAAACGAAAGTTGGATAGAAGCAAACCAGGTGATTCTTTGACACCAATATGGAATGTGGTACAGAGTTTACCAGATGTATTTGAAACTAATAAAAAATGGAGACCTATTACCTGGTAACATAAGATGCCTCCTTGGATGCCTATCCAGTTGTGGAGGAACCACTTTGCTAGTTATTAATTTCTTGCATGCCCCCAATTGGTTACATTGGAAAAATAGAAACTTGTATATATTCTCAAAGAGTTTAGAACAACCGAAATAGCAAACAACTCATGATGCTCTACAAGAGACTAGGCATAGCTATATTTGCATAAACCATAAAATCTCTCGCCCAATGTTTGAAAAATTATGTTGTGGTGTTCGATGACGTTATTCTGGAAAATCAGAATGAAATTAGAAATTTCTTTACACAGGGGCGTCACAAAGAAATATACTGTTTTTATTTAGCTCAAACGTATTCAAAAATTCCGAAACAATTACTACGACATAATACAAACTTAATCTGTTTGTATCGTTGGTTAGATAGGTTGAAACATGTATAGAATGATTATGTGGGAGGAGACTTAAATTACAACAAATTTTCAAAATCTGTTCATCTTGTTGGAACAGCGACAATTTTGGATTTGTCGCCATCGACATGTCTAGTGAACCTAACAATGGTTAATTCAGAATAAAGTAAACAATTTTTTGAACTTTGAAACGATATAATATAACCATTAATCAAAAATAAATATAACGAAACACAAAATTGAAGATAATTCGAAATTACAAGAGTACTTGTCCAAACGTTTCAAAGGTTGGAAATCAGAGAACCATGGATTCTACGAACAACACAAACGTCAAGACTAACGCATTATGGATGCAATCAGTGGTCTTGGTAAAAAGATTAAGAGTGTGACAGAACAAAATAAAAATCTCATCAATGATGCTAAAAATTATGCAGATTTTCTACCTACCCCTTTATCCAGCATCCACGCTCCTCTGATACTAAAGGAACCACCTGCTAAAGCAGCTATAGAAGAATCAGAGAAAATCGAGTTGAGTCCCCTGGCAAGGGATTTCCTGAGTACTAGAAAAGTCGGAAAATATGAAGTATTTGGATTGTATCCAACTATGGAGGCTAATGAAGGCGAAGTATGGAAAATTGGCAAATCTAAAGTAGCAATTGAAGGCGACAACATAAAAATTAATTTGAATGGGAGAAACAGCTGGTCCACATATCCTGATATTGTTGGGTTCATGGGAGCTCATCAGTAAGAAACAACCAAAAAAATTTACAGAAGATGATTATCAAAGTTACTATGAAATTTTACACTCTCTAATGCTCTGTGCCAAAATAATAATGCAAGTCAAAAGCGAGTTAAATCGAACAGTGGTGATAAATATAAAAATAAAATAAAACCCATCTGGAACCTACTCAATAATGGTAGTGGTATCAAGCATACAATTCTCGACCTAAGGAATTTGTGTGGGTAAACGATGAGAGAAAACTTATAGATAGGTTGCTGGTTATAGCAGGTGAGGAAAATGCTGGGAACAATAATTTCCATATTGAAAAAATGGATATTGTAAACATGATTAGTGACAAACTAGCTAATTTCATTTGTAATCGATCCCAAAAGTATAGGATACTTAATTAAAATTATCAATACTTTACCTGCTAAATTCTGGAATATATCAGAGGGTCGAGGTTTGGTGAATGATATTATTAATAAACTTCCATTTGAATTACACGTACCTGGTTGCCAATACTGTGGTCCGGGGACAAAACTTGAGAAAAGGTTAGAAAGAGGAGACAGGGGTATTAATCCTCTGGATGCAGCTTGTAAAGAACATGACATTGCTTACAACACACACAAAAATCTGGATGATCGTAATGTGGCTGATCAAAAATTAGAAGAGACTGCATTTGAAAGATTAAACAGCAAAGATGCATCATTAGGTGAAAGAATATCCCCATTAGGTACAACTATTGCTATGGATACAAAACTAAAATTAGGGTGGGGTTTGTAATATAAATAAATATATAACATAAATTCCCCGAATAATAATAATAATAAATAATAAAAACAAAATGAAGCCAAAACGAGTTGTGTACCAAATACCTTATCACAATCTTAAAAATGTATAAATAAATTCAATTTTAAGTAAAAAACAACAAGAAAAGAAGGGACAATGTATAGCCAAAGGAAATGAAATGAAATTATTACTCAGTTCGCCACAATTAAAAAGAATACAAAATATAAGAAAGTAAACACATATTGGTAGATTCATATTCAGCATTCCAGCCATCTTGACAGCTTTGGAGGTAGTTGAGAGTCTAGCCGGGGACAGTGCTGCTATAGCCAAAACTGTAATTGATTCAACAAAGAATAAGGCAGAATCTTCCCGGGGAGTATAACTTATTTACTTTACAATCTGAACTTCCAAACACCGTATTACTGTCTCAAAATTCTGTAACACAGAGAGTGGAGATATATAAATAAATACCAAATGGAAAATATCGATTAGTCATGAATTACAGTCCTTCCCAACAAACAGGAGGACATTTGCAAATTTGAATCAGCCCAACAAAGAGATGACTTCACTGTGTAGGATGGGTTCATTCATCCACATAGATCAAACCTGTATATAAAATTTGATATTGTAAAACAAAGTAATGGTGAAGAATATCCCCTCTTCGGGGCTAACATAAAACTTATAGATAATTTTTATTCCATTTTTATCCTCTCAAATTGAAATTAGGAAGCTAGGTACAGTCATAGACAGGAATTACCTGGAATTACATAAAGTACAGTGGGGACATTAAAGCTATAAGAATCAGAGAGTTCATATTATAAAGTTGGTGGGCTCGAAGCTGGAACAAAAATTCAAGCAAAAGTCACACAGTACTGTTCCCCATGAGACTGCTATTTGGATTTTTCTCTGATTCTAAATAAATTATGTGGAAAGGTGGTTTGAGTGTGATATTTCGCAGAGCACTCAATGATCATAATGCCATCATGAAATACAAAACTTTAAATGCAGATGGAACATCTAATGAGGCTAGTTTACACGAAGCTGCGAAATGTGTAATCCAGCCTATGGAGTTACGAATGCCTATAGTTAAATATGAGTCCAATTATGTTCTCATATACAAAGACAACATTTTGAAAAATCCTCAAATTCCGATTCAATTTCATACTTATCAACGCATTCAGAAGCCTGTGGAAGATAAATTGTTTAAATTTGACATTACTAATCCGTTTCAATATTTACAATACGACATGCCAGAGTCTGTAGCTGTGTTGTTTCAGACTGGGAGAGATGACAATCAGGAAAAAGACATCTACCAGTTTGATAATTGTAAAGTTAAAAATGTGTGTCTGAAGAATGGCAGAAATGAGATGTTCCCTCGTGAAAATTATAATTTAGACATTGCAAAACAAGATTATTTGAAGATATATGAAGCATTTAGTTCTTTTAAACGAGTAACTGAAGGTAACATAGACATGTATTATAATCCAGATGAGTTTATGCTTCACAGACCAATGTTTTTAATAAATGCATCAAAGAGAAAATCGGTAGTTATAAATGATCGAACAAACATTAATTTAATATATGAGTTTCATGAAAGATTACCGGAAAATACCATATGCAGTGCAATTTTAATTGTAGGGAAATCATACATATATGATGTAAAAAAATTAATACTATTTAGTATGTATTATTATTTAATATAATATAATAAAAATACAATATTCATAATATTTAATACTAATATATTATTTTTTACATTGATCACAATATTTACTTGTATTATAGTATCCATATTCTTTAGTATGGACATTGCAATCTAATATCTGCAATTTATTATCTCAGCTATCAAAAGCTACTTTATTTTTTTAGTTTAGACACTATTTAATTTTCTAGTTAAATAAACATTCTTTAAAATCTTTATTGTAAGTTCTCTTGTTCATGCTCAACTTACATTTATCACAATGTTTGCTTGTATTATAATATCCATATTTTCTAGTATGGTCATTGCAATCTAATATTTGCAATTGATTATCATTGCCATCAAGAGCTACTTTATTTTTAAATGTAGTATTCACACCATCCAATTAATTAGTAAGATGATATGAATTTGTGTTTTTTGTTTTCTTTTCAAATCAACATTTTTTAAAATCTTCCATTGTAAGTTTTCTTGTAGATTGTGGACTTATAACCTTCCCTCGTTTAATTTCTTCTTTGCCATGAATATTTAGACAAGACATTTTTGGTCTTAGACCATCAAATTCTGTTATTATAATCCCTGATGCCTTATCTTTCATTTTCCAATGGATCATCTGATTTTTAAGAATGTGTAATAGATTATTTTTGGATATTTCTGGATAATTACTAAAATCAAAATATTCTTTCATATCTAGCAAATCACTGTAAAAATCAAGTGTTTCTATCACATACACAAAACTATCAGTATCCATGTATGTTAATTCAATGTTATCTTTGAATGTAGGTTTCATAAGATCATAATGAAATTTATACATTTCTAATTTAGCTAATTCTAGAACTGCAACACCCACAGCTATTGGTGCATCACATTTTATTTTGTTATTGGATCTTTCAATAAGAGTCAGATCATCTGTAATTCTTGTAAAACCTTTATATGCGGGATCAGCAATAAGTTTCCTGAGTTTTTTGGATCGCATACCAAATTACACCTTACTCGATTTATTTTGTTCTCTGTACATTTTCCATATATTGCATTAATTATTAATTTAAAAATATCTTTTTCATCTTTAGAATATGTTTGTATTCTATTCTTTGTATTTTCCACAACATAAGATTTTAACCATTTTTCTTGGTCAATTTTTAACCCCTTTATGGATTTTTGTAAGTTCCAAACCTTGCTCCAAGTAATATTGCAATAGTCGATTGTGAAGTACATTTTTTTTTATTTTCAAAAGATAATATCAAGTTAGTGTCCTCTGTACCTGGGACTTTGTGAGAAATTGGTGCCATTGTTAATCCGTGGTGTTTGACATGGAGATCTAGATCAGATGCATATTTCAAATCAACTTCCAGTAGCCAACCTTTTGGATGATCTTCAGACCAATTTAAGAAATCCCTGTCTTCAAGTTCCTTCTTGCACATCCATTGGTAATTACCAATTTGGCAGTGCTTGATTCATCACATAACCATATAAATTGTTCATATCAACATAAAATATGTATTTGGATGGATTGCTAGGATCATAGTTAGGTAAATATTTATTGTTTGCTTTTCCATATCTTAAAGGACACTGCACTATACCACCACGTTTAGAAGATTTCAACTTTTGTATTTAAAAGCATGGCCTGCCAGGGTAAACCGGGTGTTGTGTATATGAAAACAGGATCTACTTCATATAATTTAAAACATCGTTCTCGAAAAGTTTCGAATACATCAGCCAACAGGAGAGTATCCAAAATCAAGTATGTTGTTTTGCAATCTAGTGTTTTCCAGACTCTGTGTGCATATTGATAATCTAACTCGCTAAATTCTTCATCATCAAGTTTGTTATAAAATTGATCTATCGATGGTAACTGTGTCTCTTTAAATTTTCGAAAATCATCTATGTGATAATATGGGTAGACCCCTTTTCTTTTCAACAATTCTATATTATCAACACCACAATATTGTTTTGTGTAAACCAATTTCTCGTTGGTTAATTTACTGACTAGAGTACCCAAACTCCTGGGAAGAAACTGTAAGGAATCCAAGAATGTAAGAAAAACGTTTTTTCCATTTTCTAATTTGATAGTTTTCTCTAGGGCAATATATTTATCTTTATTGCGTGGTATAATATTGATATTCTCTGTATAATACACCAATTCTTTGATAAAAAAATGTGCATCAAAATTTTGCAAATTATGAATGAATAATTTAATAATTAGGTTTTTTATTTTCAAATTGCATTAATTACAAATTGTATGGATATATTCTCCATTAAAATGGTTGTGGTGTTTCTTTTTTCACTATCAGAATTAAAATATCTCTTACAGTATCTGCAACTTAAAGTATTATCATGTTCCTGTTGGTGTTCTGGTGTAAGATGGTTCATTGGTATTTCATTATTATATAAGATTGGAACTTTTTTTACCCCATTCTCGAAGATTTTAAATAAATTTTTGGTCTGCATCTTCTCCTCGATTAAAATATACACTATGTTGCCATTCGTCACCGGACACCCCATACCAGTACGTTAATACGGTCGAAACACCACATCAGTATCATGTAGGGTCACCTTTAGCCGCAATGATGTCCGCAACCCTTCGAAGAAGACTTTCTACCAATTTGCGATACGTGTCGACGGGAATCTTGCCCCATTCCTCCTGCAAAGCGGCAAACGGCTCAGTGGTGTTTTTTTGGGTGGCATAGCCTTACCCTCAAGCCGTGCTCCAACTTGTCCCAAAGGTGTTCAATGGGGTTGATATCTGGACTTTGGGCTGGCCAATCAAGTTTTGGCACACCCATGTCCTCTGAACCACGTGTTGGTAATGCCTGCCGTATGACATGGAGCTTTGTCGTGTTAAAACAGGTATGGGCCAATACCGAATTGTTCCCACAATGTCGGTAGCGCAGAATTGTCCAGAACTCTTTGGTACGCATCGTCATTTATGTTTTCCCGAACTAAAACAAAAGGGCAAAGACCATACCACGAAAAGCAGGACCACACCATGATTCCACCTCCACCGAATTTCACTGTGGGTACGATATAGTCCTGTAAAGAGCGTTCACCGGGCAAACTCCACACCCACACATGTAAATCAGACCGCCACATCTGGTAGCGCGATTCATCACACCATGGAAAGGATTTCCATTGTTCGAGAGTGCAATGGCGGCGTTCCTTGCACCACTGTAACCGACGGGCCGCATTGCAAGCTTTGATATGCGGCTTGTGAACTGCTGCGCGACCATGAAAACTAAGTGCGACGATCTCCCTGCAGACAGTACGATCACTTGCAGCACTACTGGAAGCCGATCAAACTCCTGTGCCACCACATGTAACGACACCTTCCGGTTTGACTTCACCACATGTTTCAAGCATCTATGGTCATGATCTGTTAATATTTTCGGTTTATTGGGTCTGGGTCGGCATGTCATGACCTCCTCTCGCTTCCACTTCACGATAACATCACTCACTGTCGACCGGGGTATCTGAAATTTGTTGGAAATCTCACGGGTCGAATGCCCAAACCTGTGGGCTCCAAGCACTTTTAGAGGGGTGTGCGGTGAATAATGGCAACATAGTATAGTTCTGAATTATTTTATTCATATGTTTTACTAATTTTAGTGAAAAGCCATATGCTTTATGTTTAGCTATATTTGTTGTATTTGATGCATTCGAATCTGGAAAACATATTGCTATTGGTTCTGGTATTGTTTCAAAATCTCCATAGATTGCAAATAATATTAAATTTTACACTATTGGAAGAAACATCATAAGTCCCAGGAAGGAAGAGAGAGCAATATTTTATATGTTCCTTTAATTTATCTTCACATGTTTTTCCACCTCTTCCATCAAATTTTGACAAGCATCGATCACATATTACTATTTTACCATGATTTGATGTTATTTGACTATGTACCAATCGTACTAGATCCTGTATAAAACAATAATGTTTCTTGTTTCTCTTTGCAACAAGTAGTGGTATTTACGGTACGGACAGGACCACTTACAAGTGTAGAAAAGGAGAGGCTATTTGATTGAACAATCAGATTTGCTTACACTTAAAACAAAGCCAAGAGAGGCCTATACCCCAATTTTTCAGGTGTGATATGCTCTGATTTTTAAGAAATTCTGAATTTCTAGTGTAGAAAAGGCGAGGGTTCAACAGATAGATTTACTTATACTTAAAACAATGGCAAGAGGGGCTTAAACCCTAATTTTTCAGGTGTGGAGGTTCGGGTTTAAGTCCTCATAAAATGTGAAGCCTCCCTTGATGGCAAAATGTTAATATTGTTGTCTTGTAAACAAAAGGCTCAGGGTTCGAGTCCTGATAAAATATTTAAGATTGAAATACATGTTGCAAAATAATATCTCTACAAGTGAGATTTTGAGAATAATTACTGCTTGTTGATAGCCCCCCGATCTGACAACCTGGTAAAAAAATGTTTTACAATAATATATTGTAAAAAAACTGAATTTCTCAATTTTCTTATTTCCTCATGTTTTATAACCATTTGCTCAATACAATAGAAGAAAAGTGGGTAGGCATAATTAATTGCCTCCATGCCTTGCCGGCACGCAAGAGATAAAATCTACACGCTAGAAGGGAATAATAATGATTTTTCTGTGCGACACTGAAGGGGCCATTAATCTTTCTGTGCGTGTAACATGTCTGTAACAAGGAAAAGTGTAACAAAGATTGAGACAAAGATACATATTTTCTGACCCAGTGGCAATGAACTGTACCCCCCTTATGTTGAAAGCAATTCTGTTCTGATAATATAAACCTAGGCAAGGACTTAGAAAATAATATCACAGTTCAAAATCCAATTTTGTCTGTATAAGGGTCTCAGAACCCAGTAAAATGTGGGCCATATTCCATTTGGAGAAGTGCTAATATTGCGGCTTTGTAATCAGGGGCTTTGGGTTCGAGTCCTGATAAGATTGAAATACATACAGCTGCCTACACATAAGATATTAACTGCTAGCTGATATACAATTGAGGTTTGTGTGTTGTACAACAGGATAATAGAACAAATATCTTCTAGAACTGCTCAGTGACTCTCTCATTTCTTACATCATAAATATATGATTTTTCTCCTATGAGAATGACAGTACAAATGGTATCCTCAGGTAATGCCTCATGGAATTCACAGATAATTTTAATATTTGTTCTATCATTCACCACAACTTGTTTTCTTTTTGAAGTGTTGATCACAAACATGGGTCTATGTGTCTTGAACTCATCTGGTGTGTAATACATGTCTGTATTGCCTGTAGTGACGCGTTTGAAAGCTGAAAAAGCTTCAAATAATTTGAGGAAATCATCCTTGGACATGTCTAAATTATAATTTTCTCTAGGAAAGACCTCATTTCTGCCATTTTTAAGATAAATGTTCTTGACGTTGCAGCTATCAAATTTACTTGAATTTTTTTCCAGATTATTGTGTCTTCCAGTCTGAAACAGTACCACCACAAAATCAGCCATGTCGTATTGAATACTGGAGAATGAATTTGTGGCATCAAACTCATAATATGTACCAGATGCGGGCTTCTGTACAGATTGATATGTATAAAATTGTAAAGGAATCTGTGGATTTTTTAGGATATCTGCTTTGTATTTAAGAGCATAACTGGCCTCATATTCAACAACAGGGATTCTTAACTCCATAGTCTGAATAATGCATTTGCCTGCATCTGGTAGGGTATTAGGCAGAGCTTCCCCTGTAGGGTTTAATGTGCTGTACCTCATCAAAGCATTATTATCGTTTGCAGCTCTCCTAAATGTAATTCTTAACCCACCCTTCCACATAATATCTTTGTAATCTGAGAAGAATCCTGGCAACAGGCGCATGGGAAACAGCACTGTGTGGTTTTTAGATAATATCTTATCACCAGCTTCAAATCCACCTATTTGGTAGTAAGAAGCCTCGGTTTTGGATAATTTTAGTGTGGCCAAAGCCGTGGAGGTAATGCCGGGATAATCTATTCTGTTTATAACAACACCATGTTTTCTGATCTCAATTTCAGAAAACAGATGCGGCACAAAATTGTCTACAAGTCTTATATTAGAATTTGCCGGATAATCGGTACCATCGAGCTTTACGACATCAAATTTGATGTATAGATCTGCTCTGTGGGGGTGTATAAAGCCGTCCCCTACATCAAGATCCACCTCTATCTCTGTGTTGGGTTGATTTAAATTTGCAAATGTCCTCCTGTTTGGGGGGAATGATTGTAGCTCATAACTCTCAATATTTTCCATTGTATGTATTTTTATTTAAAGGTTAATCTTTATGATTGCAGTTGTTGTGGCTCCAGCAAAATCAACTAATTCTTCTTTTTCATTAGTGACCATCAATTCAATGTTATCTATTCTATTATGGCACACAGGAAAATATAATGTTGGGGATGGATTGTAGATGATGGGCTCCATGAATTCAGAATTAGGCTTGAATGTTGCAATGATGCCGGTTTGTTTGTGAGAACCTATGCCATTTGATTTGGTGATCATACCCTCAGCCACATTACAGTGAATATTCAGAGTCTCTATGGCTAAGAATTTGGGTATATTCATAGCAGTGTGTTTGATGCCTGCTTCAAGTTTTGTGTTGTTCTCAAAGCCTAACAGCTCTCCTATAGTACTCAGATCCACTGTCTCTGTGGCAGATACAATCTCTACTCTGTGAGTGACAGAATTTTGACTTAACACTATACCTCTGGGTAATTGAGCATTTAGAGTGGACAGATTATACTGCCCTGGAGTGATGACAATTTTTTGATCCCCTACTGCAATTTTGTTGTTGTGGTGAGTAATATTTGGGATCAGGTACATGCCGTAAAATGCTCTGAGAGCTATTGTTTTGGGATACACTATGTCATCATGCAATTTGAGTTTCAATATTGAATTTTGGCTGGTGAGATGGAATACCCCCATGATGTTTTAAATACCACAAAGCTTTTTGAAAATCTTCAATTGATGGTTTATTTATTTGAGACATATATCTGAGAACAGATAAACACAAATGTCCGCAATTAACATCTTTGAAGTTTTGAACACGGGCATTATTGTAATAAAGATTGGGTGATTTTAGATATTTTATTAAATTTTCAGGTGGAACACCTCCAAATGAATCAAATACAAATGCATTATTGTTTAAATATTTAAGATAACAAATCCAGTGAGTGCCCTGATTTTTGTACTCATCCAAATTAACAATGCCACACTCTTTGTTGAGTGGTTGCTCCGGTAAAGAATCAGACATGTACACACCTCTAAAATGTTTGATGCCCAGTGGCTTGATTAAAGCTTCAATATCTTGGTTTGTAAGCGGCTCTTGTTTTTTTTAAACTTATTCATGGCTCTCTTAACACCTTTGCCTTGTTTCTCCATTGCCAGGTTATGGCGCCTCTGCTCATCTAATTCTGCCTTATTTTTCTTGGCATCTATTACTGTTTTTGCTATGGCGGCTGATCCGCCGGCCAAGCTCCCAACTGCCCCGAGAGCAGCTAAGATGGCCGGGATGGTAAATATGAATCCCCCCACATGTGATTTTTTTCTTGATTGCTGTAATTTTTTTAATTGGGGGGTACTAAGCAACAATTTCATACCATGGCCCTTTGCAATACAAGAGCTTTTTTTCTTGCGCTGCTTTTTGGTTAAAAGGCTATCAATAGTTTTAAGAGATTTAAGACCTGCATAAGGTATTTGATACATAACACCCTTGGCCTTCATTCTAGGTTTATTATATACATATTCACAGCCCCCACCCCAGTTTTTGTTTGGTGCTCATAGCTATGGTGGTTCCCAATGCTGCTATTTTTTCACTCAAAGATGCATCTTTGCTTACAAATCTACCAAATGCAGCCTCTTCTAATTTCTTGTCTGCAACATGTCTCTTGTCAAGATCAGAATGTGTGTTGTATGCTATGTCATGGTCTCTACAAGCAGCATCTAAAGGATTAACACCAGAATCCCCTCTATTTAATCTATGGTCCAATTTTGTGCCTGGACCACAATACTGATAGCCTGGAATGTGTAGTTCAAATGGCAGCTTGTTTATAATGTCATTAACAAGGCCCCGACCCTCAGAAATATTCCAAAATTTAGGTGGTAGAGTATTAATAATTTTTATGAGATATCCAATCCCCTTAGTGTCATTCACTATAAAATTAGACAATTTAGTGCTTATCATGTCCATAATTCCAACCTTTTCATTGTAAAAATTGTGGTTGCCAGCATTTTCCTCCCCAGCTATTACCAATAACCTATCTACAAGTTTCCTGACATCATCAACCCACACAAATTCTTTAGGCAGGGTGTTGTATTGTTTGATTCCACTGCCTGTCTTAATTTGTGACCATATGGGCTTGATTAAATTATTGTATTTTGCCCCACTGCTAGACTTGACTCTTTTTTGTGTGGGATCATTGTTCTGGTACAGAGCATCTGATTTTATTAATATTTCCTTGTAATAATCATAATCTTGATCCGTATAGCTGCCAGGCCTTTTCCGAGTCATCAGTTCCCACAATCCAGGTGTGCCGGGGTACTTAACAAAAGCACCTTTTTCTCCGAGACGAGATTCTGAATAAACAATCAGATCATCTCCCATAAATGTTACTCTGAAATTGCCAATTCTATGAATGATGCTGCCATCACTCTCCGTGTCAGCATATAAGCCAAACACCTCATCTTTATTGTCTCTAGGTGTGGTTAAATATTTTTGAGCAAGAAGACCCAATTCAATAGGATCCTGAGTAGCTTCAATTCTTCTAGGAGCAACAGGACTAGGTGTATGAATACTGGAAAGTGGGGTGAATGGATAATCTAATATGTTCCTTGCAGCTACAGGTACAAGCTCTGTGATCAAATCTTGATTTTGCTCTGTAACAGTTTTGATATTCTTACCTAAATTATTAATAGCATCAATTACAGGCTGTTCTGTTTGTTTGTGTTTTTCATAAATTCCCCGGTTCTCTGATTTCCATCCCTTAAATCTTTTTACAAGATAATCTCTTAACTTAAGATCATCAATAATTGGCCTTTTCATGGTTATTTATATACGTCTCTACGTCTAGAAAATTGTTGATTTTATTTCTGTATTTTCCAGTATTAGGTGTTCTTGTCATATCAATTGTGACAAACCCATAACTGTCCTGGTTCCAGCACCTACTGCAAAACTTGGAAAAATCATTGTAGCTCAAGTCCCCACCTACATATTCATCATGTATGTGTTTGAGGTTGGTATGGTCTTGATGAAACACACATATAAAATTGCTGTTGTCTCGGATCAGTTGCTTCGGTATTTTTGAAAAAGTCTGTGCCAGGTAGAAGCAATCAATGTTTTTGTGTCGGCCCTGTGTAAAGAAATTTCTAACCTTGTTTTGATTATCCAGTATAATGTCATCAAACACAACAACAGAATTATTGAGACATTCATGAAGTGGCTTAACATCTGGTTCAAAAGTGGCAATATCCAATCCATCATATAGCTTCATCAGCTGCTGATATTTTAATTGTTCCAAGCTCTTAGAGAAGATATACAAGTGCCTGTTTTTCCAGTCTAACCAGTTGGGTGCCAATAAAAAATTATCAACCATTAGTGTAGTTTTACCACAAGCAGATGGCCCAACAATAAGACATCTAATATTTTCAGGCAGCAATTTTCCATTTCTCTTATTCTGCTGTTCAGGTTCTGGCAGCCTCTTTATAACATCCCAGGTGCTCATATTATTATTTTGTTTGCATCGATCCAGCTGTTTTCCGGATGACCCAGCCATTTGACAAGTAACTTGCTGCCTTTTCTGCGGATGATTTTTTCTATGAGATATGTGTCAGGCTGTTTAGTTTTGCTGAGCTCTTGTTCATAGAATCGGCCTTTGAGAATTTCTCCTCGGTGATCTTTTATTATATATGTGTTAAGGGTCCCGGGTTTAACTTGAACCATTGTAAATAATTCTGTACTCCAGTTTCTTGTAAAACCTCTCTTGAATAAGTGCTTATATTTGCTGATTCTTACTTGATCACCCACCCTGTATTTGGCCTTTCTTATTGTTGGCTGGTATCTAGGATAATAAACAGTACTGATCAATTTTTGCTCATCAGATGGAGTTACTTCGGAGGGTTTCATGTTGATTGTGGAATGGACCGAGTTGTTATATTTATGTAGAAGTTCTGGAAGAATATTAATCCATTTATAATTACCCTGCAGTGTAAATTGTTTATACATAAGATTTTTTAAGGTTCTGTTGAATCTCTCTACAATTGAGGCTTTGAGATCACTGTAACTCGAGTAATGTTTTATTGCCTGGCTTTTAATAAATTGTTGAAACACAGAATTATAAAATTCTTTGCCATTATCTGTTTGCAAATAGCGCGGTGATCTTCCACTCTGATTGATGATTGTCCTGATGGCTTCTGTAACACATTTTCCAGTCTTGGATTTGAGTGGCACAGCCCAGGCAAATTTTGAAAATGTGTCTATTACAGTGAGTAGATACTTGTAGCCCTTGTTGATTTTGTCTAAGTTTTTCAACTGTCCACTTGCCATTTCAATCAAGTCGCTCTGCCATAAATCATCTATGCCCTTTGTGACTACTGGCAGTCTCTTATAATTATGTCTGGCTTGTCTGTGTAATTCATCAACAATAATTTGTCTAGACATAATATGAAAACAAGAATATTGCAACTATGGGGTGTTCAGCAGCTGAGACTGCAGGATTTTCTAAATATAATTTGTCTCCTATTTGTATATGAAATTCCAAAGTGCCATCATCTTCAGTATAGGCTGTTTCTAATGTATTGGGGTCTGTAAAATCCTCTAACTCTACACTGGTGATTTTTGGTTTGTTGTCAGCATTTGTTATTGATAAGGTAGGGTAGTGGTGTGCCTGTGGTTGTAGCCAATATTTGATCTTGATTGGTCTCAATGTGCCCCCAACAAAAAACTGGTAATAAAATTGTGCAGGGGACAGCATATATATTTTGCCACCTGGTGTAAATGGTGAATCATATTCTTTGTTGGGGATGCTGTACAATTCAAGAATTACTGTATGTTTTGGATTCTCGATTATGCCTGTTATTTCTTTTTCTGCTGTAAGCAATCTGCTTGTTACAGATTCAAGGTGCTCATTGATGGTCCTAACAACATCATCATGGCCTGGCTTGATTTTTATGTCCACTACAAGTTTTTTGTATTGTTGCACAATCTCTTGAAGCTGGGTTGCAAAAACAGAGAGAGCATTTGCTTGATTGGATTCCATGGTTCCTAGCTGTTACTTGATATTAGCTACAATTTGTTGCAAATTTTCAACAACTGCCAATTTTGAATTTTGAGCAGTAAGATCATGGACCTGTCTTCTGATATCCTCAAACAGGGCATGCAGTTCATTAATATGTTGATTTGTTGGTAGAGTGGCCACTGTCTGAGTGAGTTGTTTGATCTCTGCCTGGATATTCTTGATATCTTCTGATTTCAATATCCTATTCACTGCCCTCTTTATATTTTTAAGTTCCTGTGATGTAGGCAAATTTGATACTGTATTTTGTAAAAATTCAAGTGCCAATTTTACATTGTTTAATTCAGAAGCATCAGCCACATTTTGCATAGCATTTTGGAGCAGGGCTATATCTGCCTGAGAGGGTGTTGATTGTTGTAAAATTTCAAGTTTTGTTTGGATATCATCAATCAAGTGATGAAAATGAGATAGTTCAGATTCAGTGTCGAGGTTTTCAAGCTTTGTGATTTGTTGCTGGACACTGACAAGAGTGTCTACAATCCCAGGCAGGCGAGATTCTAGTACATTTGCCAAATCACTTTGCACTGCTGCTATTGTACCCTCAAGATGGGTTATGGAACTTTGAATTTTTCCAAAATCTTCGTATGTTTCAAGTTGCAGCTTGATGTTGGCTACACTCCGAGTTATTGCATTCAAAGCATCAGAAGATGGCAAGTTGTTCATAAAATTTTCAAGTGTCTCAATTTTTTCTTTAACCTCGGCTATGGCATTGTTCAGAGGGTCCAGATTAGGTATCTGGAGTGATTGAATCTGTTCTTTTAGAGTGGAAATCACTAGATCAAAATCTTCTTGTGATTTTATGCTTTTGACAATTGTTTGGAGCTGTGCCTGGACATTATTTATCTGCTCTTCCAATTGGTGTTTCAATTGCTCGGAGTTGGTGGCCTGGGTCTTAAATTTGGCTTGAAGAGCTGCTACAGCTTCTTCTAAACTTTGAAAATTATCTAATGTTGCCAGATCAGTATATTTCTGAAGCAGCACTTTGAGTTCTGAGTCAATTTTAAGAAGAGGGTCCATGCATTGTGATTGCAAATTTGTAATTTCTAATTGAAGACTGGCATTGAGTGTGGTTTGTAAAGCTTGTAAATCACTTCTTAATTTCTTGACTCTGACATCAAGCATCAGAATCTCATCACTGTGATCTTCGTGCCTTGTATGGCCAAATATATCATTAGGCATTTTTGTTTTAGCGGTTATTTATTATAGAGTATCTAATTCTTAATTCTATAAAAAAGGGTATAAGCTTGTCATAAGATCCAGGGACCTCAATATATAAGCAGTCACCAGCAGAAACAGTATATACAGTGCCAGAAATCATGTTTGAGTGCTTAATTCTGTAAATATTTCTCCCTACTGAAATCTTGACATCACCCTCAGGGGTTGTAATAAATTGCAATTGCCCACCTACAGGTAATTGGTAATAATTTAAATTATTGTTAAATATGTACAATGTTTTACCTGTTTCATCATCAATATCTGTAAGTATGCTGTTCAGATGAATAATTAACAAGCCACTCAGTTTAGACAGCATATCAGAAGAGGGTTGTGGTGTCGGCAGGTCCATAATAGCCTGTTTTTTGAACCCAAATAAGTTCATAGGCATGTTTATTTATTTCAAATCATGCTCTGTAATTGGGCACTGATTCCCATTTTTCAAATCACAATGACCCCATGGTAAAGTATGTATGCCACATGACAAAATGCATCTCTTGTCATCATGTGGGTCCAGAGCCACTTTTCTTACAATATTGCTAGTCAGCAAGTGATCCACACTCTGAATTCTATTTTCTGATGTTTTGATTGAGCTCTGTGATTTGAGGCAATTTTCATAATCTTCAAATTTAAGCTCTTTGTCAACGGTTACTCTGTCAATACCCTTGGCCTTTTTGACAACAGCACTACATGTTTTAAAAGTGTACATCTTGGCACTTAACCCAACAAATGCCACAATAACATCACCAAGTGTCTCATCTTTTAACTTGCCGGGCACCTTTTTGTTGTGGTGGTGTTGAATCTTTGTATGTTCACTGGTATCAAAATATTGAAACAATTCAGGCTGGGACATATCTTGATAAACATCTTCTGTTTGAATATCAAGAATAAAACTATCCGTGTCCATGTACAATAATTTTACACGATCACCATAAAAAGGTTTCAACACATCATAATACAATGTTAACATATGTAATTTGGACGATTCCAATATTGCAGCCCCTACATAAATAGGTTTATCAAACTTGATCTTTGTTTTCATCATGTTGAAAAGTGCCATGTGCTCATCATAAATTCTTCTATAATTGAAATTAGGCTTTGCAATCAATTTTTTGCTCCGGCTGGGGTCAGTAATTATTTTAACATCGGTATGTTTTCTGACATTTTCAATTGTTTTGCCATACACTGAATTCACCATCAATTTAAACAACCCCTTATCAAATTCGCTCTTTGCAGATGTTCGAAGCTCTGTGTTTGTATCAATGTATGGTTTCAACCATTCTGAGTGCCTGAACCTCAAAACTTTTCCAACTTTGGTCACTTGAACACCATGTTTCATCAGGAACTGGAGGTTTTTGTAATATGTGACATAACCCTGTTTTGGCTCCAGTGTCATCATGAGCTTCTTCTGTTTAGAGCCAGGTGAGCACTGAACCTCGGGAATTGGGGACAGATCAGAAAATTTATTGTGTAAATTATCTGGAATTGTCAGATCAACCTCTAAGATGAGGCCATAGTCACTGTCATCAAAATCCTGAAGATCTTCAATGTTGAAATCTTCGACCCATTCAAGCCCTGCATATGGCAGTTTTTGCATCATGGCATGACCATAGAGGCTGTTTGCATCTACATACACTATAAAATTTGATGGCCGTGCTGGATCATAATCAGGCATATATTTGTTATTTGCTCTGGCATATCTCTGGGGACATTGCACCATCCCTCCTCTTATACCTTTTTCTATAAACAGATACGTATCTTGATCTGGGATCAAATCCAATTGCTTTTTGGTGTTGAAAAACATTGCAGACCATGCTAGGCCCGGGGCACTGAAAAAATACACTGGGTCCAGTTTATAATTTTGCATCGAAGATTTTCTGAATGCTTGAAGTATATCAGCTAAGAGGGTGACATCAAGTTTCAAATATGCCATGTGATAATCACGAAATGTCTTGCATTTTAAATCGTTCCACATCAACTGAGCATGGCGATAATCTTCATCACTGATTCCAGATCCTCTGATTTTGCTGTAAAACTCTTCTTGCGGTGGCAGAGAACACTCATCAAATTTAGAAAAATCTGTAACATAGTCATATGGATATACACCCTTCCGCCTAATTAATTTCAGGTCCTGATTTGGAAACATTGCACGTGTGATTTTGAATTGATCATCAGGTAATTGAGTGGCCAGTGTGTCCAGGCTAGCAGATAAAAATCTGTAAGAATCAAGAAATCTTATGTGAATAGGAACACCATTAACTTTAATTATCTTGCTAATAGATATATATTTTTCATCATTTTCAGCTAAAATATTTAAATTCTGCTTCTCAAACCCCTCGTTCAGATCAGATGATGGAAATCATAATTGGATGCTCCATGGCAAAATATGGGGACAAATCTTGGTCTCTTGATCTGAATATTGCAGCTTTTACACAGGGCCATTAAGAATTTACCATCTGTATGAGAATGGTGTTTCACCTTGATATTTGTATCTGAAAATTCAGAATCACATACCGGGCATTTTTCTGCATTGTTGAAATCCTCAATCTGTTTCTCTGTTAAAGGCAACATGGGTTTTGATTTTAATAAGACATTAGATGCTATGTCACGGCACTCATTTTCTATTTTATCTGCAAATTTTTTGATGGCATTTGGTCCCATGTATGAATATTCTTTACTAACAACACCATCCCGTACAACCACATAACAAAAGCTGGAAGGTTCATGTAGCTGGTATGGTGTACTTGAAGATTCTTCAGGATCTGGATTGCAGAATGCAAGAGGTTTGAGGTTCGATTCAAAATCACAGACAATATATGCTGGGTGTTCCAACAAGGCTTCAAACTTTTTGAATTTGCAATTTTCACTTGGATTGGGCATCACCATATGAACAGGTTTATGATTGCCACAGTATTTCAGATGCTCAATTAACTTGTTTTTGGCAATTTCTGCACTCTCTTCCCGAACCCCCTTCACCATTTTTTGACCATCAAATACAGTTAAACATCTTCTGCACAACTTGAATATTGTATGAGTTTTGTCTAGTTGTGTTCTCACTAAAGCTTCAAGATTATGTATCAGAGTGTAATGATATTTGCCATCCCCTTCAATTAAGAGCAAATCAATTGGAACAGCAGAATCATCATCAAATGTACTGATTCTGAGAGGATCTATCAAGCAATTGTCACGGCCACTAGAACAAGTAAATACATTAATAGATAATTGTTTGCCATTGATGTGCCTGGCCTTTTTTTCAAATTTATCAATATTCTGAACAGGCATTGGATATTCCAAACCCTCCATTGCATCGTCAAAAAGATGTTCATGTTGCTTGTAATAACTTATTCTCTCAGGATGCCTTGAAACTAGAAACAAAGCAGCTAATATACACCACAAAAAGCATTTCTGGTCGGTATTTTTTATATTAACCACGGCTCTTTTGTTTTTGATATTGTCAGGTAATGGCAAATATGTAGATCCTTGCAATGGGCTGAATTCAGAAATATAAACATATAATTTGTGTGATGAACCGCAAAGGCTCCATCCTGACTCTTTTGCCGCAAATTCAGAGTGTTTAATAATCAGTTGATCTATCAAACTGCTTATTATTTTGTCTGAATTTGCATTTGAATAAACCGGTACAGTTTCTGTTATGTGGGGCTGTGTAAATTTTGTGCCATTTGGTTTCTTATATTGCACAAACAATTTGAGGGACAGCTTATAAGAGCCATTTTGTGCATTTAGAATTGCCTGTATATCAGGTTTTTTACTGTTCAAAAAATTCTGAATGCCACATCTTGGCTCTGATACAAACCGATAATCTCTAAGTTGGGCATTAAAACTGCTATGGATGGGTGCATAGCGTGGTTGCTTTGCTGGTCCAGCAGTAACAGGTGCTTCGTGCTTTCTTTTCAGACCAGATGTAGATGGTTGTGAGGGCAATGTTGATGACTGTACATAAGAATTACACTTATGCCATTTGTAATAAGCCTTGCTTAATATTTTATGGCATCTTGGGCACAATTTAGTAGCTTTTCTGCATTTCTTAGAGTTACAAATACGGCAATGCCTAGCCCAATGAGAACTAGATATATTTTTATTACACTGATTGCAATATTTTTGTTTTGGCATTTTTTCTTGTTGTTTATTATATATATTTCCTGGGCTTCAATTCAAAACTTTATACTTAATAAAAATATCAGTTGGGTTCAGCAGTTAATGGCTGAGCTGGTGCTTTTATACCCAAACAACAGCAGTAACTAGGTTTTGGTGATAGTTTTGCTGATGTGCAACACACTTCACCAGGTTTAAAACCTCATCTCTATATCAACTAAATACAATTCAAAATTGGATTTTGAACTGTACAATAAATATTCTGTAAGTCTCACTTGTGTTTATATTAACAGAACAAGACAAAACCAGAATTGTATTCAGAATTGCATGTTTTCATACAAAAAAGCCAAATTTTTGACAAGTTTATAAACAACAATCATACAGATATAACTTTTACACACATGGCCGAATCTGTCTGAGCAGAGGAGAAAGGAGGTTTTCAGATCGGGGGGCTATCAACGAGCAGTAATTATTCTCAAAATCTCACTTGTAGAGATATTATTTTGCAACATGTATTTCAATCTTAAATATTTTATCAGGACTCGAACCCTGAGCTTTTTGTTTACAAGACAACAATATTAACATTTTGCCATCAAGAGAGGCTTCACATTTTATGAGGACTTAAACCCGAACCTCCACACCTGAAAAATTAGGGTTTAAGCCCCTCTTGCCATTGTTTTAAGTATAAGTAAATCTATCTGTTGAACCCTCGCCTTTTCTACACTAGAAATTCAGAATTTCTTAAAAATCAGAGCATATCACACCTGAAAATTTGGGGTATAGGCCTCTCTTGGCTTTGTTTTAAGTGTAAGCAAATCTGATTGTTCAATCAAATAGCCTCTCCTTTTCTACACTTGTAAGTGGTCCTGTCCGTACCGTAAATACCACTACTGCAACATATAATAAATGTATAAGAGGTGTACCATCTGCTGCTGGATAGTGACACAGTGGATAAATTTTATTATTTTTATCAATATCATAAACTTGTACAGCTGTTGGTCGATTGTAGTATTCTTCATATTGTTTTTCAAATTTACTAATATCTGACATATCTACAGGATATTTTATGCCTGACATAGTTTTTTTTTAAATCTTATATATATTCAGGAAAATTGTAATTAGAAATACGATATTTATTGTCAGATGCTGGATGAAAATAAGCTATGATGTACCAGATGAAACATTTATTATCTTCATTTTGAAAATTTATTACAACATTCGTGTTTTTGATCTGATCGGGTAATTCAATATATTCAATTTCAATTTCAATTTCAATTTCCTTTATTAAAGGGCGAGGTTCAGCCTGTGGCTGTTCTACCACCTAACCCCGATGGATACATATACATACTAAATACATTTTACCTACTAAATGTTTGTACAATAACAAACAAGGAAGAAAGAGAGAAACATAAAGAAGACACAAAAAGAACAAATACAAAATTGAGAACAAAGGCTCGTCTACACACTAAAAATAATAATAATAATAATAAAAAGATTGAAAACAAATACACAAGGATACACAAATTAATTGACACAATTGTGCTTGGTGTGATATGGTTAAGAATAATACAAATTAATATTAATGTTATGTGTAAAAAACATATAAATGTTCTTAATATGCGAGAAAGGACAAAATATTGTTAAGGGTTGGCAACATGTAAGGGGAAAAGTAAACAAGCAAAAATGAAGATGAAAATACTTGTTATTAGGAAGTTGGTTCAGATATGCGAGATATTATTCGTGAGTGCTGGAACACAGATATTGTTCATTTAACAATAGAGTTTTTAGTTTGTCTTTGAAGTTGTTGCGATTAGTGAGGGACGTCATGGAAGGAGGAAGTTCATTCCACGCTCTTGCAGCTGAATACGTAAATGATGATTCGAAAAGCACTAGTGTGTGCTTTGGAAGTTCAAGTTTCGATTTTCCCCTTGTTTTGTAATCATGTATTTCCCTTCTGAATTTTAATTTCTGGAAAAGGTTTCTAGGTGTTTTGGTTTGTAAAATATTATGAATAAAACAACACAGATGTAATTTTCGGCGTCTGGTCATGTTCAACATTTTGTTTGCGTTTAGGGTTGGGAGGATATGATCGTATTTTCTTATATGGTACACGAAACGGAAACATGAATTTTGGACTTTCTGGATTTTGGTTTTGTTTCGAACGGATAGATTTGATCCGAAAATTACGTCGCAGTAGTCCAGTAAAGGAAAGATAAGTGATTGGATTAGTCTCATTTTAATCTCTGTTTTTAGGTATTCTTTAAAGCTGTACAGCGATCTTAGCACGGCGTAAGCTTTTTTAATTTGTTCTTGTACATGAATATCCCAGTTAAGGTGTTCATCGAAAATGACGCCTAGATTTTTCACATTTGTTGAATAAGGGATTATAGATGTGTCTAGTTTGATGCATATCTCGTTAGGATTTATCAGAGAGAGACTATTTCGGGAACCAATAAGAGAGAAAGTTGATTTTTGTGGGTTTATTTTTAGACCGTTACTTTTACACCAGGTATTTATGTTCGATAAATCATCATTGAGCAAAGCTAAGGCTGCATCTGGCGATTTCGGTGGAAAAGGAATTTGTAGTTGAGTGTCATCTGCGTAAAAATGAACTTTACTGTGATTGATTACGGTAGGTAAGTCGGCTGTAAAAATGGTATAGAGGAGAGGGGCTAGAATGGATCCCTGTGGGACACCAGTTTCCAATGGCAGGGTGCGAGAGAGAGGGGGCGTGGCAGCGTTTATGAATACTCTCTGTTGTCTGTTGTTCAAATACGATGTAAACCATCGAAGAGCGGGAGGTGAAAAATTGTAGTATTTTAATTTGCTCAAGAGCAGGTCATGATGGACACTGTCAAAGGCTTTAGTGAGATCCAGTAATACTAACGCTACTGCCATTCTCTTGTCGATTGATCTTAATAAATCGTCAGTTACTTTAAGTAAAGCCGTTGCCGTGCTGTGTGAGGGACGGAAACCGGATTGACATTTCGGAAGCAGATCTAGGTCATTAACGTGTTTGCGAGTTTGCTTGTTAACAATTTTTTCAGTGATTTTGGAAAATATAGGTAAGAGACTTATTGGTCGAAGGTCATTCAGGGACGTTATTACTTTTTTCTTTGGTATCGGAACAACACGTGCTGTCTTCCAGCTGGTCGGGTATTGTCCAGTCCGGAATGAGAAATTTACGATGTGCGTCAGAGGACGTAAGATGTGCGGTAATAACAGTTTAATCATTTTTATAGATATTCCATCATTACCAGATGCATTGGATGATATTTCGTTTATCGCTTTCATTGTTTCGGCTTCGTTTATTTCTTGCAGGTGGAAAGTTTGAGCGCTTTCGTTAAAAGTGTTGCCATCAAAGAACTCTCGAGTTTTGTTAACGGCATCTTCGGAGACATTCGCTTTGCTGCATACGCTAGAAAAATGCCGGTTAATTGAATCTACGTTTATCAGGTCGGAAGGTATCTCGTTGTTCATATTTTTACTATATACACCCCACGTTTTTATTTTTTTCCACAACTCTTTGCTGTTATTGTTGCATCGGAGGTGATGATTAAAATATGCTTTCTTTTCTTGCCGTTGGACCGAGGTGGTGAAGTTTCTCAGTTCTTTGTAATAGTCCCAGTTTGCCTGGGATTTTGTACGCTTATATTTTATTAGGGCATTGTCACGGAGTTTCATGAGCAGTTTTGTATTTTCTGATATCCACGGAGAGTTTTTTGATTTTATTAATTTAGTTTCAAGGGGCGCATGCTTGTCGAAGAGATTTATTACGTTTTGAGTAACGAAGTGAACTTTATCATCGATGTTGTCGAAGCTATCAATTTGCATCCATTCAATTGTTGCAGCATCCCTATCGAATATCTCTTTGTCGAGGGTAGAGAAGTTTCTAGATTTGATAAACTGTTTAATTAATTTTGGTTTTTCGATGGCAAGTGTCGCGTTTACTAGACAGTGGTCGGACGTTCCGACGGGAGCGGTTACGTTAAATGAGCGTACAAGATCCGGGTCATCCGTTATTACCACATCGAGGAGTGATTGGGTGGTTGCCGTTATTCTGGTTGGTCGGTTAATGATCTGGACCATGCCGAAAGAGTCGATTATTGATTGTAAATATACTGTTTCTGGTTTATGGGGAGAAAGGAAATCTGCGTTTACGTCGCCTAAAATAAGTAATTTGTGAACGAGTGGAAAAACTTCCGAGATCGTCGTTTCTAGGCGCGATAATTTTGTATACGATATATTAGGGGCTTTGTACACACCAATTATTCCCAGAGTTAGATGCTGGAGCTTCACAGTTACGCTAATCATTTCGTCAATTTCGTTGCAAGAGGGAATGATCTTGACATTTAGGTCTTTACGGTAATACAAGATTAGGCCACCCCCACCCTTTGTTGTTCTATCCTTTTTTATTGCTGCGTAACCCGGTATGGAGAAGGTCGAGGCGAGGGCTTCGCGGAAAGACCAGCTCTCGGTGACCAGGAAGATATCGAAAGCAGACTCGAGCACCGTGGTCGCCAACTCCTCTAATTTGGGTGACGACAAGGACCTGACGTTCGCTTGAGCGAGGGTCAGGAAGGGTGGCCTTGGGGGGCGATGACCGGGAGGGAGGAGACCGTTAGTTGCAGGAATTTCAGGCGGTGGAGTCGACATCAGGGAGAAAACAAAGACAGGGGTACCATTTGTTGCGAGCTTGAGGGAAATCGAACCTTCCCTTCCACAACGTCATAGCGTATTTTAGCATTACTTCAAATATGAATGTAGGTGCAAATTGGGAGAAGAAAGACATAAGGAAATTCGGGTACTTACATGTTGCCTTCTTGTGGAGTCTTGGTTGTTCGTGAATCACAGGTATATTTGACGCTAAAACATCACTCAAAGAAAACTGTATGAAATAATCACTTGCACACGTAATCATAATCACACGCAGAGAAACATAAACATTCGCATAAAGGGATATGGTTGACACACAAGACACACACAATGGACATAATAGGGAAACGATTTCAAACACACGTTCATAATACATATAACTAAGAAATAAAATGAGGATGGTCATCACGGATATACACTTTGATTACACACTTAAGTTTGTGGGAGAAAAAAAAAAAAAACTAGTAATAATAATAATAATAATAAAAAGATATAGAATGATAAAAATAAAAGAAATATTAAAAGTATTTCAATGTAAACCGGTTACTAATGTTAAAGTGGCTAAGGAGTCCGAGCAGTCTTGTTTATGGGTCTAGTCTTTTGAGGGGTAAGGCTCAGGGGCCAATCGGGATAGTTCCTTCATTCTTGTAATAGTGAGTTTCCGCCCTGTAGCGGTGCGCACCACGATCCTGCCGTCTTCCGTGTAGCACGCGCGGCGCCCGAACTTCTCTTTCGCCGCCCGCAGCATCTCCTGTCGCACTGGAGTCAGCGACTCGGTGATGTAGATTCGCGACCCGGCTTCTTTTAGCTGTTTCTTCGCCGACCACACGGAGTGCCTGCTTTTGTAGGTAGCGAATTTAACAATAATGCAGCGTTTTCCTTCCTGCACGGCCTCGGCCATGCTACGGTTTGGTTTTCCCAACCGATGGCACCTCGCGATCTGGTCACTCTTGATGTCGACGTGCATCTTATTTCGGAATAAGTCCAGGACCTTCTCCTCCACGTTCTCCTGGACGTTCTCCTGCACTCCGTGAATAAGGAGACACTCGCGCCTTGAATACTGTTCCAAATCGTCCAGCCTATCTTCTTGAGATTCTATCCTATCCAATAAATAATGGAAGTCGTCCTTTTGCACTCTGAAACTTTCCTCCAACCGTGCCTCCAATTTACTCAGCTCGTCCTTGAGTTTCTTCGTTCCTTCTGAATCGTACGTAGCACTTGGGTCCCCGCTTCTTGACTGTGTTTCATTATCAATTTTTAGTTTGAAACTGTCCAGCTCGCCACGCACCTGCTTTTCGAAGCTTTCCAGCCGGTCGCCGAGTTCCTTGGCCACAGCACGAGACATCTTGGGTTGGTACGCGTGAAGCACAGTGGTTATGGCTTGCGACGAGCGTCAAATAATTATTCCAGTATTTTCTGTTAATTAACGTTGAAGTTGCACTTGCACACGTCAGTCCTGAACCTTGACACTACCTCTTCCTTGTGTGAAGATAAGAATCAGCCAGCAGCCCGATGTCCAGCAGAATTTTACAATCTTCTCCGGAGCCGATCAGCACGTCCTTAGCACACTTCCGCCATTCTAAATATATCTAAATCCACCCCCAAGAAGGACATATTTTGCTATTTTCAATTCACTTTTATGGTTTGTATCACAAAGTGACGCCCACCCAGGTCGAATAACATGGGTACCTGGGTTTAAACCCGGGGGGGTAAAGGCGGTCAGGGGCGTGATGCTGATCACATCACCTCCACTCACGACCGGATCAAGAAAGTGTGGGGCGTTACCCCCACACCCGCTATACGCCTTCATGGCGTGGTGCTAAGCACAGGGGAACAATTTACCTTTTTTTTACCTTTTATCACAAAGTGACCAACCCGAACCTTTTCCCTGTAACGTTTTCTGTTTTGACTTAAGTTCTTTACAATTTTTTTCATAAATATCATACAAAGAACGAATATCACATTTGTGTAAAATTAACACACGGGTACGATGAATATATTGTTCTTTTTCACTATGAGAATTTATATACATAGAGAATAGATTAATATATAGTTTGAGAGAACATCTTTCAAGTTTATTTTTAATTGCTTCTATAACATTTTCTTTCAATTTAACTAAAAATTTGGAATATCTGTATCTTCGTTATATATGTCCAATATAGTATATATTTTTGTATACAATTCTTTTTGTTTTTGGTTTCTGTTAATCATTTCTTGTTATTTTTTTATATAATTTGTACATATATTTTTTTAAAAAATAAAAAATGGTTTTATATATTAAGAAAATCTTTGGTTTTATATATTTATCTTTTTCAAAAATATGTTAGAACAATTTATACTTAATAATAATTAATTGTAAATTTATATGTTATTAGTATACTACAAACCAAATGCATATATAATTTTATATATAGCATTTTTCTTTCTTCTAAAAAAGACACACATGTACATTTTCAGAGGTAAAAAATTAATCGGAATATATTATTAATTTTAAAAATAATTTTACATACTCGAAATAGCACTGCAGTACTCAGAACTTAGAATATACACACTTTTAAGAAATAATTATATACGCAGCACTGTGCAGCATTGTAAAATAACTCAAAATAACCATCAATATATCTATTCCTCTTAAAAAATGTAGTAATTGTAAATATATGCTTAAAATATACTAATATAAGCTTAAAAGTAATTTTGTCCCCTATGAGTTGAGCTTTGATAAAAAACATAATTATTTTTATACTATAAAAATAGTAAACAGTGGATTTTTTGAATGTTTAACCTCTTAGAAAATTAGATGATATCAGGGTAAATAAATAAATAGCAAATAAATGGCCGGGAACAAATTATTATATCTACTTTGTGCGTGTGCCTTGAAGCCCTATGTAGCTATTTTGTGCGTGTGTGTGCGTGTGCTTCTAAGCCTTTTAGAGGCCTGTTTTGCGTGTGCCTAGAATCCTTTTTGTGCATGTACCTTGAAGCCTTTGATAGCTATTTTCGTGCGCGTGTGTGTTTGTGCTTCGACGCCTTTTAGAGCAATTTTTTGCGAGTGCCTAGAATCCTTTTATCAGCTATTTTTGTGCGTGTGTGCGTGTGCCTCGAAACCTTTTAGAGCTATTTTGTGCTTGTGCCTGGAAGCATTTTATGCCTTTTATGTGAATGTTAGTGTGTGCCCTGAATCATACTATGAGCATTATTTCGTGTGTTTGCTTGTGCCTTGAATCATTTTATGTGCTATTTTTGTGTGTGTGTGCTTGTGCCTCGAAGCCTTTTAGAGCTAATTTTATGCATGTGTGCGTGTGACCGGACTCGTACGAGATGAAGCTGGACGAGTCGAAGCCTTTAGAGCTAATTTTATGCTTGTGATTTGAATCCTTTTATGAGTTTCTTATATATGTGTGCGTGTGCCTTCAATAAATTTATGAGCTTTTCATGCGTGTGTGAGTGTGCCTTGAATCACTTTATGATCTCTTTGTGAGAGTGTGCTTCGAAGCTTTTTTTGAGCCACTGATTCTGAAGATGGATAAAACATTTTATCGCTAATTTCTCCGCAACCAAGCACCGCAGAGAAACTGGGTTTTGTGTGCTCGCATAGTCTCATTGCCTCTATTCCTCCAAAATCGGAATTCACATCGTTCATCATGATAACCGATTTCACACCCTGACATATTTCGTAAGTCCAGGGTTGAAAAACATGAAATGTCAAATATCTCGAAATCGGCTAGATATAGAGCACAAACAACACAACAAATCTCCCGCGTAAACCCACTTGTCGATTTCGGTGATATCGATTATGTGTACCAAGTTTGGTGGTCCTATCTTCATGCAAAGTTGGTGTTGGGTGTTGGGTGAGGCGACGGAAACATTTTTGGACAATATATTGATTGCTAATTTCTAGGCAACGAAATATGGCAGAGACACGGGTTTTCTTGCGATCGCATTGTCTCCATGTCCTCTATCCACGCAGACCAGAATGAAGATCTCTCATCATGGCAAATTATTTCATCCCCTTGAAATTTTTCAGTAGTCCGTGCCAGCAAAACGAACTTCAATATCTTCGTTATTTTCGTCATTTTCGCAAATATGACTTTATATTTTTTTTAATGAAACCGGGTGTTCTGGATCTAATGGCCAGGTCTGTATCCTTCTCCGATGGCCTTGTTAACCTACAGAGTAAACGTTCTTAATATCCTTGTTATTTCGGCATTTAGACGTATTGGGCTTTCTCAAATGGAAACTGGGTGGTCTGAATCGATTGGCGAGACAAATTTTCTTTTCCGATGGCAGGAAATTTAAAAAAATATTTTGTCATGAAATTTTGTACTCTATATAGATAGATACATTTCACGTTTCTTTAACACAACACAGCTTTAATATTACAGAGTTTGCAAAAACGTCTAGTACATTATCACGATGGTTATCGTATTTGTAGCCGGAGAGAGCCCTGTGATTTCGAATTACAGCCTGTCGCCTCCCTCGAAGGTGAATATTTCCGGGATTTTATCTTCTTCATCAGCTTCCAGAGGAAGGCAATGTCTATGTTCCCCGTTTAATAGAATGCGAGATATTTCTGGCCTGACTTCACTCTGTTGTGGCTGTCGGCAATTCGGATATAGGGAATCAGATACACCCACGGCACTTTGTTGAAAGAGAAGTGGATCACTTTAAATCTTCCCCTGAAGAAAAACTCGTAGTACGACTTGTAGACGTCCAAGATGGCTAGCGTGCTCGTCGAACGGGGACGACCTTTCCAGGTTCGGTGCGCTGTGTAAAATTATGATTTGAGTGGAAGTTAGACAGCTTAATATTGCTTCCAGAGCATCTTCGTTTCCGGAGACTGTAGTCCTTAGCTCACCTATAGCGCTTTGAACAGGATTAAACGCCCAGATATTGCAGTGATAATTTCTTGAAGCGAAGGCTTCTTCTGATTGTTGGCACGAAGAGTGTCGAGTTTTCGTGAAACTCGCGTACTTTTCCGCTTAAGACGGATAAAGTCGATTCGTGGGCGACGTTTTTGTCCTGCAACATAGTTATTATTTCCCTGAAGTTCGCTACGATTTCCTGCATGCTATCCATGACGGTCAATTTGGAATTTTACTTCGCCATCCGTCAACATGCGAATGCAGTTCCGTGAAAGCATCGCGAAGTTCTCACACATTCTCATACGTGGGCAAGGTTCGAATGACGTCCTGCAGTTCATTCATTTCGTTTCGAATGTTCTCGTTCGTTTCGCTACCGAAGTGAGTTAAGATGCTGGCCGCGGTCTCTTTGATTACCGTCAGTTCCTGGCTTGTGGGCAAATTGCCGACTGCCATTTCTAACGCGTGCAGGCTGCGTCTGATTGTTTCCACGTCCAAATTGTTCTCGTTCAATTGAACGTGAATGGGGGAAAGATGATTGCAGGCTAGTAGACCTAAAAAGAGAGTTGACCAACCGAAAGTGGGGCTCGGTGGGGCTTGCCTTAATGGTTTGCTCTTGAAAGGCATAAGCCCCATTTTCTCGCAGTGTTGCCAACACCTTACTCGATCACGATCTTACGTGGCCTATTTTTATTTTTCTTACGATTTTTTTTACGATCTTCAGTGATATAACTTAACCTATCATTTTTCTTATTTGCACACCGAACTAACTTACATTATATTTTATATAAGCTAAAAAATGTGTTGATTTTTTTTTTAGTATGTGGCAATTTTTTTTAGGAATTTTTTAAAACTGCTCCGTCACCCTCTCGTTCTTCACGTCGTACGTGAAGGACTTCTCTGCGACCAGGATGACGCTGCACACGAGTAGTGTAATTGATACTATAACCAGCGCGAGAAAGTATGACCCCCCTCAGATTGATTTGCCTACACTTAAAACTTGCTCAACATGCCCATATGAGCTTTTTGCTCAAGTGTGGAACCCCGTCTAATCCAAGATTTTTGTAAAAATGCCCTCGGGAATTTCCTGAGAAAGTATGACCCCCCTCAGATTGATTTGCCTACACTTATAAAAGGCACTTCTGTGAGATTGTTGTCCATAAATTTGTTAGAAATATGCCTTCCTTGATATTTTTTTTGCCCACACCTAAAACTATTCCAAGATACACACACACCCACACCCACCCACACCCACACACACACATATTTACTTCTGGTTTAAGTTCAATTGGGCACCAGCCTCAACTTGTATATCTAGTATTAAGATAATGTAATTCTTCTAGAATTGCTCTGTGACTCTCTCATTTCTTACATCATAAACATATGATTTTTCACCTATGAGAATAACACTACATACAGTGTCATCAGGGAGTGTATTGTGGAATTCACAGATAATTTTAATGTTTGTCCTGTCATTAACCACAACTTGTTTTCTTTTTGAAGTGTTGATTACAAACATGGGTCTCTGTGCTTTGAATTCATCTGGTGTGTAATACATGTCAGTATTGCCAGTAGTGACCCTTTTGTATGCTGTAAATGCTTCATATAATTTAAGGAAATCATCCTTGGACATGTCTAAATTATAATTTTCTCTAGGGAATACCTCATTTCTGCCATTTTTAAGATATATGTTCTTGATGTTGCAGTTATCAAATCTACTTGAATTTTTTTCCTGATTATTGTGTCTTCCAGTCTGAAACAGTACCACCACAAAATCCGGCATGTCATATTGTATACTGGAGAATGTATTTGTAGCATCAAACTCATAATAAGTACCAGTGGCAGGTTTCTGTACACATTGATATGTATAAAATTGTAAAGGAATCTGTGGATTTTTTATTATATCTGCTTTGTATTTAAGAGCATAACTGGCTTCATATTCAACAACTGGGATTCTTAGCTCCATAGTCTGAATAATGCATTTGCCTTCATCAGGTAGGGTATTGGGCAGAGCTTCTCCTGTAGAGTTTAATGTGCTGTACCTCATCAAAGCATTATTATCATTGGCAGCTCTTCTAAATGTGATTCTTAAACCACCCTTCCACATAATATCTTTGTAATCTGAGAAGAATCCTGGCAACAGGCGCATAGGAAACAATACTGTGTGGTTCTTAGATAATATCTTATCACCAGCCTCAAATCCACCTACTTTGTAGTAAGAAGCCTCGGTTTTGGATAATTTTAGTGTGGCCAAAGCTGTGGAGGTAATGCCGGGATAATCCACTCTGTTTATAACAACACCATGCTTTCTGATCTCAATTTCAGAGAACAGATGCGGCACAAAATTGTCCACCAATCTTATATTTGAATTTGCCGGATAATCTGTTCCATCGAGCTTTACAACATCAAATTTGATGTATAGATCTGCTCTGTGGGGGTGTATAAAGCCATCCCCTACATCAAGATCAACCTCAATTTCTGTGTTGGGTTGATTTAAATTTGCAAATGTCCTCCTGTTTGGGGGGAATGATTGTAGCTCATAACTCTCAATATTCTCCATTTTTTTTGTATGTATTTTTATTTAAATATTAATCTCTATGATTGCAGTTGTTGTGGCTCCAGCAAAATCAACTAATTCTTCTTTTTCATTAGTGACCATCAATTCAATATTATCTATTCTATTATGGCACACAGGAAAATATAATGTTGGGGATGGATTGTAGATGATGGGTTCCATAAATTCAGAGTTAGGTTTGAATGTTTGCAATGATGCCAGTTTGTTTGTGAGTGCCTATGCCATTTGATTTGGTGATCATACCCTCGGCCACATTACAGTGAATATTCAGAGTCTTTATGGCTAAGAACTTAGGTATATTAATAGCAGTGTGTTTGATGGCTCGTTCAAGTTTTGTGTTGTTCTCAAAGCCTAACAGCTCTCCTATAGTACCCAGATCCACTGTTTCTGTAGCAGATACAATCTCTACTCTGTGAGTGACAGAATTTTGAGTTAATACTATACCTCTGGGTAATTGAGCATTTAGAGTGGACAGATTATATTGCCCTGGAGTGATGACAATTTTTTGATCCCCTACTGCAATTTTGTTGTTGTGGTGTGTAATATTAGGGATCAAGTAAATGTCATAAAATGCTCTGAGAGCTATTGTTTTGGGATATACTATATCATCATGTAATTTGAGTTTCAATATTGAATTTTGGCTGGTGAGATGGAATACCCCCATGATGTTTTAAATACCACAAGGCCTTTTGAAAATTTTCAATTGATGGTTTATTTATTTCAGACATATATCTAAGAACAGATAAAAACAAATATTGTAATAAAGATTAGTTGATTTTAGATATTTTATTAAATTTTCAGGTGGAACACCTCCAAATGAATCAAACACAAATGCCTCATTGTTTAAATATTTAAGATAACAAATCCAGTGAGTGCCCTGATTTTTGTACTTATCCAAATTAACAATGCCACACTCTTTGTTGAGTGGTTGTTCTGGCAAAGAATCAGACAAGTACACACCTCTAAAATTTTTGATGCTCAGTGGCTTGATTAAAGCTTCAATATCTTGGTTTGTAAGCGGCTCTTGTTTTTTTTTAACTTATTCATGGCTCTCTTAACACCTTTGCCTTGTTTCTCCATGGCCAGGTTATGTCGCTTCAATTCATCTAATTCTACCCTATTTTTCTTGGCATCTATTACTGTTTTTGCTATGGCAGCTGATCCCCCAGCCAAGCTCCCCACAGCCCCGAGAGCAGCTAAGATGGCAGGGATAGTAAATATAAATCCCCCCACATGTGATTTTTTCCTGGATTGTTGTAATTTTTTTAATTGGGGGGTACTAAGTAATAATTTCATACCATGGCCCTTGGCAATACAAGAGCTTTTTTTCTTGCGCTGCTTTTTGGTTAAAAGACTATCAATAGTTTTAAGAGATTTAAGACCTGCATAAAGTATTTGATACATCACACCCTTGGCCTTCATTCTAGGTTTATTATATACATATTCACAGCCCCCACCCCAGTTTTTGTTTGGTGTTCATAGCTATGGTGGACCCCAATGCTGCTATTCTCTCACTCAAAGAAGCATCTTTGCTTACAAATCTACCAAATGCAGCCTCTTCTAATTTCTTGTCTGCAACATGTCTCTTGTCAAGATCAGAATGTGTGTTGTATGCTATGTCATGGTCTCTACAAGCAGCATCTAGGGGATTAACACCAGGGTCCCCTCTGTTTAATCTATGGTCCAATTTTGTACCGGGACCACAATACTGATAGCCTGGAATATGTAGTTCAAATGGCAGCTTGTTTATAATATCATTAACCAACCCCCGACCCTCAGAAATATTCCAAATTTTAGGTGGTAGAGTATTAATAATTTTTATAAGATATCCAATTTACTTAGTGTCATTCACTATAAAATTAGACAATTTTGTGCTTATCATGTCCATAATTCCAACCTTTTCATTGTAAAAATTGTGGTTGCCAGCATTTTCCTCCCCAGCTATCACCAATAACCTATCTACAAGTTTCCTGACATCATCAACCCAGACAAATTCTTTAGGTAGGGTGTTGTATTGTTCAATTCCACTGCCAGTCTTGATCTGTGACCATATGGTCTTGATTAAATTTTTGTATTTTGCTCCACTGCTAGACGTGACTCTTTTTTGTGTAGGATCATTGTTCTGGTATAGAGCATCTGATTTTATTAAATTTCTTTGTAGTGCTCATAGTCTTGATCTGTATAGCTGCCAGGCCTTTTCCTAATCATCAGTTCCCACAATCCAGGTGTGCCAAGATACTTAACAAAAGCACCTCTTTCTCCAAGATGAGATTCTGAATATACAATGATATCATCTCCCATAAATGTTACTCTGAAATTGCCAATTCTATGTATGATGCTACCATCACGCTCTGTGTCAGCATATAAGCCAAAGACCTCATCTTTGTTGTCTTTAGGTGTGCTTAAATATTTTTGAGCAAGAAGACCCAATTCAATAGGATCCCGAGTAGCTTCAATTCTTCGAGGAGCAACAGGACTAGGTGTATGAATACTAGAAAGTGGGGTGATTGGATAATCTAATATGTTCCTTGCAGCTACAGGTACAAGCTCTGTGATCAAATTTTGATTTTGCTCTGTAACAGTTCTGATATTTTTACCTAATTCACTAATAGCATCAATAATAGGCTGTTCTGTTTGTTTGTGTTGTTCATAAATTCCTCGGTTCTGTGATTTCCATCCCTTAAATCTTTTTACAAGATAATTTCTTAATTTATGATCTTCAATGATTGGCCTTTTCATGGTTATTTATTTATGTTTCAATGTCTAGAAAATTGTTGATTTTATTTCTGTCTTTGCCACTATTGGGTTTTCTTGTCATATCAATTGTGACAAACCCATAACTGTTTTGATTCCAGCACCTACTGCAAAACTTGGAAAAATCATTGTAGCTCAAGTCCCCACCTACATATTCATCATGCATGTGTTTGAGGTTGGTATGATCTTGATGAAATACACATATAAAATTGCTGTTGTCTCGGATCAGCTGCTTCGGTATTTTTGAAAAAGTCTGTGCCAGGTAGAAGCAATCAATGTTTTTGTGTCGGCCCTGTGTAAAGAAATTTCTAACCTTGTTTTGATTATCCAGTATAATGTCAGCAAACACAACAACAGAATTATCAAAACATTCATGGAGTGGCTTAACATCTGGTTCAAAAGTGGCAATATCTAATCCATCATATAGCTTCATCAGCTGCTGATATTTTAATTGTTCCAAGCTCTTAGAGAAGACATACAAGTGCCTGTTTTTCCAGTCTAACCAGTTGGGTGCCACTAAAAAATTATCAATCATTAGTTTTGTTTTACCACAAGCTGATGGTCCAACAATAAGACATCTAATATTTTCAGGCAGCAACTTGCCATTTCTCTTAATCTGCTGTTCAAGTTCTGGCAGCCTTTTTATAACATCCCAGGTGCTCATATTATCACTTTGTCTGCATCGATCCAGCTGTGGTCTGGAAGTCCTAGCCATTTGACAATTAACTTGTTGCCTTTTCTGCGGATGATTTTTTCTATGAGATATGTGTCAGGCTGTTTAGTTTTGTTGAGTTCTTCTTCATAGAACCGGCCTTTGAGAATTTCTCCTCGGTGGTATTTTATTATATATGTGTTAAGGGTCCCAGGTTTAACTTGAACCACTGTAAATAATTCAGTGCTCCAGTTTCTTGTAAAGCCTCTTTTGAATAAGTGCTTATATTTGCTGATTCTTACTTGATAACCCACCTTGTATTTGGCCTTTCTTGTTGTTGGCTGGTATCTAGGATAATAAACAGTCCTGATCAATTTTTGCTCATCAGATGGAGTTACTTCAGAGGTTTTCATGTTGATTGTGGAATGGACAGGGTTGTTATATTTATGTAGAAGTTCTGGAAGAATATTAAGCCATTTATAATTACCTTGAAGTGTAAATTGTTTATACATAAGATTTTTTAGGGTTTTGTTGAATCTCTCTACAATTGAGGCTTTGAGATCACTGTAACTCGAATAATGTTTTATTGACTGGCTTTTAATAAATTGTTGGAACACAGAATTATAAAATTCTTTGCCATTATCTGTTTGCAAATAGCGCGGTGATCTTCCACTCTGATTGATGATTGTCCTGATGGCTTCTGTAACACATTTTCCAGTCTTGGATTTGAGTGGCACAACCCAGGCAAATTTTGAAAATGTGTCTATTACAGTGAGTAGATACTTGTAGCCCTTGTTGATTTTGTCTAAGTTTTTCAGCTGTCCACTTGCCATCTCAATCAAGTCGCTCTGCCATAAATCATCTATGCCTTTTGTGACTACTGGCAGTCTCTTATAATTATGTCTGGCTTGTCTGTGTAATTCATCAACAATAATTTGTCTAGACATAATATGAAAACAAGAATATTGCAACTATGGGGTGTTCAGCAGCTGATACTACAGGATTTTTTAAATATAATTTGTCCCCTATTTGTATTTTAATTTCCAGAGAGCCATCATCTTCAGCATAGGCTGTTTCTAATGTATTGGGATCTGTAAAATTCTCTAACTCTACACTGGTGATTTTTGCTTTGTTATCAGCATTTGTTATTGATAAGGTGGGGTAGTGGTGTGCCTGTGGTTGAAGCCAATATTTGAACTTGATTGGTCTCAGTGTGCCCCCAACAAAAAATTGGTATTAAAATTGTGCAGGGGACAGCATATATATTTTGCCACCTGGTGTAAATGGTGAATCATATTCTTTGTTGGGGATGCTGTACAATTCAAGAATTACTGTATGTTTAGGATTCTCGATTATGCCGGTTATTTCTTTTTCTGCTGTAAGCAATCTGCTTGTTACAGATTCAAGATGCTCATTGATGGTCCTAACAACATTATCATGGCCTGGCTTGATTTTTATGTCCACAACAAGTTTCTTGTATTGTTGCACAATTTCTTGTAGCTGGGTGGCAAAAACAGACAGAGCGTTTGCTTCATTGGATTCCATGGTGCCTAGCTGTTGCTTGATATTAGCTACAATTTGTTGCAAATTTTAAACAACTGCCAATTTTGAATTTTGAGCAGTAAGATCATGGACCTGTCTTCTGATATCCTCAAACAGGGCATGCAGTTCATTAATATTTTGATTAGTTGGTAGAGTGGCCACTGTCTGAGTGAGTTGTTTGATCTCTGTCTGGATATTCTTGATATCTTCTGATTTCAATATGCGATTCACTGCCCTCTTTATATTTTTAAGTTCCTGTGATGTAGGGAGATTTGATACAGTATTTTGCAAAGATTCAAGTGCCAATTTCACATCATTGAATTCAGAAGCATCAGCCACATTTTGCATAGCATTTTGGAGCAGGGTTATATCTGCCTGAGTGGGTGTTGATTGTTGTAAAATTTCAAGTTTTTTTTGGATATCATCGATCAAGTGATGAAAATGTGATAGCTTAGATTCAGTGTTGAGGTTTTCAAGCTTTGAGATCTGTTCCTGGACACTTACAAGAGTGTCTACAATACCGGGGAAACGGGATTCTTGTAAATTTGTCAAATCACTTTGCACTGCTGCTATTGTACCCTCAAAATGGGTTATGGTACTTTGAATTTTTCCAAAATCTTCATATGTTTCAAGTTGCAGCTTGATGTTGGCAACACTCCGAGTTATTGCACTCAAAGCATCAGAAGATGGCAAGTTGTTCATAAAATTTTCAAGTGTCTCAATTTTTTCTTTAACCTCGGTTATGGCATGGTTCAAGGGGTCCAGATTAGGTATCTGGAGTGATTGAATCTGTTCCTTTAGAGTGGAAATCACTAGATGAAAATCTTCTTGTGATTTTATGCTTTTGACAATTGTTTGGAGCTGTGTCTGGACATTATTTATCTGCTCTTCCAATTGCTCAGAGTTGGTGGCCTGGGTCTTAAATTTGGCTTGAAGAGCTGCTACAGCTTCTTCTAAACTTTGAAAATTATCTAATGTGGCCAAATCAGTATATTTCTGAAGCAGCACTTTGAGTTCTGAGTCAATTTTAAGAAGAGGGTCCATGCATTGTGATTGTAAATTTGTAATTTCTATTTTAAGACTGGCATTGAGTGTGGTTTGTAAAGCTTGTAAATCACTTGTTAATTTCTTGACTCTGACATCAAGCATCAGAATCTCATCACTGTGATCTTCATGCCTTGTATGGCCAAATATATCATTAGGCATTTTTGTTTTAGTGGTTATTTATTATTAAATATCTGATTCTTAATTCTATAAAAAAAGGTATAAGCTTGTCATATGATCCAGGGACCTCAATATATAAGCAGTCACCAGCAGAAACAGTATATACAGTGCCAGAAATCATGTTTGAGTGCTTAATTCTATAAATATTTCTCCCTACTGATATCTTGGCATTACCCTCAGGGGTTGTAATAAATTGCAATTGACCAAATACAGGTAATTGGTAATGATTTAAATTATTGTTAAATATGTACAATATTTTACCTGTTTCATCATCAACATCTGTAATTATGCTGTTCAGATGAATAATTAACAAAGCACTTAGTTTAGATATTATATCAGAAGAGGGTTGTGGTGCTGGCAGGGCCATAATAGCCTGTTTTTTGAACCCAAATAAGTTCATAGGCATGTTTATTTATTTCAAATCATGCTCTGTAATTGGGCATTGATTACCACTTTTCAAATCACAATGACCCCATGGTAAAGTATGTATGCCACATGATAAAATGCATCTCTTATCATCATGTGGGTCCAGAGCCACTTTTCTTACAATATTGCTAGTCATCAAGTGATCCACACTCTGAATTCTATTTTCTGATGTTCTGATTTTGCTACATGATTTGATACAATTTTTGTAATCCTCAAATTCAAGCTCTTTGTCCACAGTCACTCTGCCAATGCCCTTGGCTTTTTTGGCAACAGCGCCACTACATGTTTCAAAACTGTACATCTTGGCTCTTAACCCAGCAAATGCCACAATAACATCACCAAGTGTCTCATCTTTTAACTTGCCAGGCACCTTTTTGTTGTGGGGTTGAATCTCTGTATGTTCACTGGTATGAAAATATTTAAACAATTCAGGCTGTGCAATATCTTGATAAACATCTTCTGTTTGAATATCAAAAACAAAACTATCTGTGTCCATGTACATCAGTTTTACACGATCCTTATAAAAAGGCTTCAACACATTATAATACAATTTTAACATGTGTAATTTGGCCAATTCCAATATCACAGCCCCTACATAAATAGGCTTATCAAACTTAATATTTGTTTTTTTCATGTTGAAAAGTGCCATATTTTCATCATAAATTCTTCTGTAATTGAAGTTGGGCTTTGCAATCAATTTTTTGCTCCGGCTGGGGTCAGTAATCATTTTAACATCAATATGTTTTCTGACATTTTCAATTGTTTTGCCATACACAGAATTGACCATCAATTTAAACAAGGTCTTATCAAATTGGCTCATTGCAGATGTTCGAAGCTCTGTGTTTGTATCAATATATGGCTTCAACCATCTTGAGTGCCTGAACCTCAAAACTTTTCCAACTTTGGTTTTTACATACCCCATCCAAATTTTTGTTTCGTGCTCATGGCGATGGTGGTGCCCAGTGCTGCAACTTTTTCTCCCAAAGAAGCGTCTCTGCTGACGAATCTTTAGAAAGCGGCATGCTCCAATTTCTTGACTGCTTCGTGACGTGCATCCAGATCGGTGCGAGTGTTGTAACCGATGTCGTGATCTTTGAATGCAGCGTCCAACGGATTCACACCCTTGTCTCCTCTCTCCAATCTTTTCTCGAGTTTGGTACCCGGTCCGCAGTACTGGTAGCCAGGTAAATGCATCTCGAAAGGTAACTTGTTGATGATGTCGTTCACGAGTCCCTTTTCTTCGGCCACGTTCCAAAATTTCGGAGGCAGAATGTTGATAATTTTGATCAGGTAACCTATGCCCTTGTCGTCTTTCACGATGAAGTTGGAAAGTTTCGTGCTGATCATGTCCACGATGCCAAGCTTCTCGTTGTAGAAATTACGATTGCCTGCATTCTCTTCACCGGCTATCACTAACAATCGGTCGATGAGTTTCCTCACGTCGTCCACCCAAACGAATTCTTTTGGTAACGTGTTTTGAAGCGTTTGACGCCGCTTTCACTCTTCAGCTCGTTCCAAATCGGTTTGATGAGATTCCTGTACTTCTCACCGCTGCTCGATTTCATCCTATTCTGCGAGGCATCGTTGTTCTGATACATTTCATCCATCATGATTAGAATTTCCCTGTAACTCTGGTAATCTTCGTCGGTGTAAACTTTCGGATATTTTTTGGCAACGTACCCGGAAACCTGGACCAACTATTTTTAAATTAACTTAATGTCGTTGCCTTCGAAGGTGACTTTCGATTTCCCAATCTTCCAAATCACACCCTCGTTGGTTTCCATGCACGGATACAATCCAAACACTTCATCCTTGTCGAATTTCTCCGTGCTCAGGTAGTCTCGTGTCAAAGGTCCCAACTCGATCTTATCCGAAGACGACGTTCTACCTATGGATTGACGTCGTGCCGGTACTTCCTTCAGTTCGAACGGCGTCGAAGGAATGCTTGAAATGGGCGTGGGTACAGTGTAACTTTTAGCTGCAAGTGGTACGAGTTCGTTGATCAAATTTTTATTTTGTTTCGTGACACTTTTAATTTATTTACCTAGACCGCTGATGGCGTCGATTACAGGTTGAACCTGTCGTTTCTTCTCTTCTTAGAATACACGATTCTCGGATTTCCAATATTTGAATCGCTTCACTAGATATTCCCGCAACTTGAGATTGTCTTCTTCTTGAAATTGAAGTTTTGATATTTTTCTATATACGTCGAAACGTTTCTGAAACGTCGAATTCTCAGCCTATACGTTCGGTTCTCGTAGTTTTCTTGCCGTCACCCACTTGAGACTATCCACTTTTCTAACACTCACTTTTTGTTTGTAAGTAGTGTTAACTTATCGTTTCAACGCAGTACTTTGTAGGTATCGTCTTTTAGCCTCTTTTTTATCAATTGAATATCACTTTTTGACATATTTTGACAATTTTTTGTCGATGTTTTAGCGCTTAGCGATGTTTTAGTAAAATTTTCAATTTTCCTCTTTTTTTCCCACTCGTACTTGGTAGGTATATCACGATCTTACGTGATATAACTTAACCTATCTATTTCTATCTACACGAGAGCCTCTACAGTAGATAGTATTTGTACCTTTGAGGCCAAATCTGATTTCTTGACCACACGACCACCAAAACCTCAAAATCTCACTTTCTCTCCACGTTCCGCGCCTCATTTATTGCGCTGACGATGTTTCACGGCGCAGAAAAGCCGGTACGAGTAAATTCACTCTCTCATCCTTGAAGTACGAATGCACCTTATCGTAATTTTCCAAGTCCGGGACCAATGTTTATATATCGTAAGCTTTTTAAACCTCTCTCGGGGGAACGATGTGCCACACACACATATGCGCGTGCGTGTCTCTCATTATTTCCGTATTGTGACGCAAACAAACAAATAATAATTGTTTTTTTTTTTAAGGATCTCTGGCCCCTATATAACCTCGCCAGGGGTGCATGGTGCCCAACCAAAAAAAGTAAAGGTTCTCTAACGGCTGCGGTTATAGATTACCACACCTCTATAGAGTTTCACGTGTTTGTTTGTTTTTTCTCTCAAACTTCCATGAAACTCTTCAGAGGACCTCCGTAATGCATGCAACGTGTACTAACGACTCTAGTGTTATTTTGATGTTGTAATTTTTTTGGATATAGAGTTTTATTGTGAGATGGATAAAAAAAATGTTTATTATAATATTTTCTTGATGAAGATGGAGAATATGTGTGTGTTACAAATAAAGTTGCATGCTTTTTTTTCTAGTGTGTGTATGTGTATGTGTTTTTTTTTATGTTCGACAGCACCTGAAATGAGAAAGCAAAAAAAATATTCATTGTAACTGATTGTCTCGTGCTATAGTGATGAAAAAAACAAAAAAAAACATTGTAACTGATAGTGCAAAAAAAACAAAAAACTGGTGAGATTGATATTGTAACTGATAACTGATGAAATTGACATTGTAACTGATCTGAACTAGTGAAATTCGTATTGTGCCATTGTAACTGATTGTGCTAGTACAAAATTCTTATTGTGCAAGAAAAAAGATGTTAAACCTGTTAAAACTGCTCTGTGACCCTCTCGTTCTTCACGTCGTAGGCGAAAGACTTCTCTGCAATCAGGATGACGCTACACACGGTGTCCTCGGGCAAGGCATCGTGGAACTCGCAGACGACCTTGATGTTGGTGCGATCGTTGACCACCACCTGCTTCCTCTTTGTCGTGTTGATGACGGTCATGGGTCTGTGGGTTTTGAATTCGCTGGGCGTGTAGTACATGTCCACGCTTCCCTCGGTCACGCGTTTGTAAGCCGAGAATGCTTCGTAAAGTTTGAGGTAATCATCTTTGGTCATGTCGAGGTTGTAATTCTCGCGCGGGAACACTTCGTTCCTACCGTTCTTGAGATAAACGTTCTTGATCTTGCAGTCGTCGAACTTGCTGGAATCTTTTTCCTGATTCTTATCGCGCCCGGTCTGAAACAGCACTACGACGAAATCTGGCATGTCGAGCTGTATGTTGTTGAACTGCGTCGTCACGTCGAATTCCATGTGACTTCCCGACGCTAACTTCTGCACGCACTGGTAACCGTGAAAGTGAATCGGTACCTGCGGACTTTTCAAGATCTCGGCTTTGTACTTGAGGGCGTAGTTTGTTTCGTATTCCACGATCGACATTCTCAACTCCATGCTCCGGATGACGCACTTGGCTGCTTCGGGTAAAGTGTTGGCTATCGGCGTGCCGTCTGCGTTCAAGTTGGTGTATCGCATCAGTGCGTCGTTGTCGTTGGCCGCTCTTCGAAACGTGATTCTCAGTCCTCCCTTCCACATGATCTCCTTGTAGTCCGAGAAGAATCCCGGAAGCAGACGCATGGGAAAGAGCACCGTGTGACTTCGCGTCGATATTTTGGTCCCCGCTTCGTACCCTCCCGCCTGGTAGTACGCTGCGTCCGTTTTGGATAATTTCAATGTTCCCACTGCCGTCGACGTGGTGCCTGGATAATATATTCTGTCGATGACGATATTGTGTTTCCTCACCTCCACCTGCGAGAACAGGTGAGGCACGAAGTTGTCCACGAGTATCAAATTTGCTGCTGCGGGAAACGCGTCTCCGCTTTCCATCTTCACCACGTCGAATTGAAGGTAGAGGTCCGCTCTGTGAGGATGAACGAACCCGTCGCCTACGTCCACGTCGTATTCGATCTCCCGGTTCGCTTCGTTCAAATTGGCGAACGTGCGACGGTTGGGAGGGAAAGATTGCAATTCGTAACTTTCGATCTGCTCCATTTTCACTATGCGTGTTATTTATTATACGTTGATCTCCACGATGGCCGTCGTAGTTGCACCTGCGAAATCCACCACGTCTCCTTTCTCGTTCGTCACCACCAACTCTATGTCGTCTATGCGGTTGCGACATACTGGAAAATAGATCGGCGAAGAGGGTGTGTAGATGAACGGTTCCATGAATTCGGAACTGGGTTTGAAAGTGGCTATGATTCCCGTCTGCTTGTGACTTCCTAACAATCCGTCCGAAGATTTCGTGATCATGCCTTCCGCCACGTTGCAGTGAACGTTCAAAGTTTCGTTGGCCAAGAATTTAGGAATATTGGTTGCTACGTGCTTGATGCCAGCTTCGAGTTTTGTGCCGTTCTCGAAACCTAAAAGTTCTCCCATGGTGCCCAGGTCCACGGTCTCCGTCGCGGACACGATTTCCACTCTGTGCGTGACCGAATTTTGAGAAAGGTACGTGCCTTTGGGTAATTGAGCTTGCAAAGCAGAAAGATTGTATTGACCTGGCGTGACGACGATGTGTTCGCTTCCGACGCTAATTTTGTTGTTGTGCTGGGTGACGTTAGGTATTAGGTACATGCTGTAGAATGCACGCAGAGCCACGGATTTAGGATAGACGATGTTGTCGTGCAGCGTGAGTTTCAAGATCGAAGATTCGCTCGTGAGATGGAACACGCCCATCGTGTTTAAGGTTCCACAATGCTTTCTGGAAATCTTTGATCGTAGGCTTATTTATTTTAGAGAGAAACGCGAGCATGGAGAGGCAGAGATGACCGCAGTTCTCGTCTCCGAAATTTTGAATGCGTTCGTCGTTGTAGTATATAGAAGTTTTGTCCGTTTTCAGATAATGGACTAAATTTGTAGGTGGAACACCTCCGAAAGAATCGAAAACGAATGCTTTGTTGTTGTTGTTTTTGTGGTAACATATCCAATGCGTGCCTGGATTTTCTTGACCGTCCAAGTTGACTACGCCGCATTCTCTTCTTTTAACGGTTGAAGGTAACGAGTCGGACATGAAAACGCCTCTGAAGTGTTTGATTTGTAACGGTTCGATCAGAGATTCAATGTCTCGGTTGGTGAGTGCTGCTGTTTCTTTTTTTTAAACTTTTTCATGACGCCCTTCCCCCCTTTCTTCTCCATGGCCAGGTTGTGACGTTTCTGTTCTTCCAATTCCGCCTTGTTCTTCTTCGAGTCGATGACGGTTTTCGTGATGGCGGCGCTTCCGCCGGCCAAACTTCCAACGGCCCCCAATGCTGCCAGGATGGCCGGGATGCTGAATATGAAACCTCCGATCTTTTGCTGTTTCCGCGAACGCTGCAAGCGTCTCAATTGAGGTGTGCTGAGAAGCAATTTCATTCCGTGTCCTTTGGACAAGCAAGAACGTTTCTTCTCGCGTTGTTTCTTGGTGAGTAACCCATCGAGGGCACCTAGATTTTTCAGATTGGAGTATGGTATCTGGTACACGACACCCTTGGGCTTCATGTTGATGCTCTATATATTTTTTTTCACGGTATGTTATTTATATATATAAATGTTCTGAGATTTTTTTTCCCTCTCTCGTGTAATTTTTTTTCAAGGTATGTTATTTTATATATACTCCGCGCAGCCCCGTTACACAAATTCTATTACGTGCTTTGTTTTCTTACCAAGAAGTTCCTTTGTCCCCTTGTACACGATTCGAGTTTTGTTCTCGATTAAAATAGATAGCTTCTCGTCGGATAACATGTTAGCGTATCGATCCGGTAAAAATAGACTGTATTGTCCGTCGAGCAACAGAAGCACCTTGGGACCATACTGGGTAGAAACGATTGAACCGTAAGTTATCGTTTAAGGTTTGCCGACTTCCAATTCCTGAATTTTTACATACTCGACTGACAAATTTAGCATTTGTTTTAATGCTTGGAGGTCACTCATTTTTTTTCATTCCTATCGAAGAGAAAAAATTTCAGAGGGTTAGAGAAATTTAATTTTTATTCACGATGTGTGTTATTTACATATACTTTTTTTTCACGAGATTTTTGTATCGAAGATTTTTTTTGTCTGTGTTAGAGGAAGAAAGTCCGTGCTTCCGACAACGCGATGATGTGCGTGATGATTTCTTCGGTCTCCTGGTTTGACTTGCGCCAATCATCCGTGTATCGTCTTCTCCCCTGCCTCGCCTCGTGCAATTCATCCAACCTATCGTTTAATTTTTCCCCTGCGGCCGAAAGAAGAGTGTCGAGATCACCGCACCTCATGCCACTGATCTCCCGAAGACGGTCCTTGACAGCCATTTCACAGGGATGCGAAAATCCGGCGTTGATCTAGCTATGATTAAAAGTTTATTGACATCTCCGTTTACTACCTGTTGGAATATTTTTCTAAGCAGTTCGTGCGGCAAATCAGTTATGCAAGCCATGTTGTTTTTTTTACTGTATGTTATTTATACACCCCACCCAAATTTTTGTTTCGTGTTCATGGCGATGGTGGTGCCCAGTGCTGCAACTCTTTCACCCAACGAAGCGTCCCTGCTGACGAATCTTTAGAAAGCGGCATGTTCCAATTTCTTGTCTGCTTCGTGACGTGCATCCAGATCCGTCTGCGTGGTGTTGTAGGCGATGTCGTGATCTTTGCAAGCCGCATCCAACGGATTCACACCCTTGTCTCCTCTCTCCAATCTTTTCTCGAGTTTGGTACCCGGTTCGCAGTACTGGTAGCCAGGTAAATGCATCTCGAAAGGTAACTTGTTGATGATGTCGTTCACGAGTCCCTTTCCTTCGGTCACGTTCCAGAATCTCGAGGCAGCGTGTTGATAATTTTAATGAGGTAACCTATGCCCTTGTCGTCGTTCACGATGAAGTTGGAAAGTTTGGTGCTGATCATGTCCACGATGCCAACCTTCTCGTTGTAAAAATTACGATTGCCTGCATTCTCTTCGCCGGCTATCACTAACAATCTGTAGATGAGTTTTCTCACGTCGTCCACCCAAACGAATTCTTTGGGTAACGTGTTGTAGCGTTTGACGCCGCTGCCTGTTTTGACCTGGTTCCAAATCGGTTTGATGAGATTCCTGTACTTCTCACCGCTGCTCGATTTCACCCTATTCTGCGAGGCATCGTTGTTCTGGTACAAGGCATCCGTCATGATCAAAATTTCCTTGTAACTCTGGTAATCTTCGTCGGTGTAATCTTTCGGCTGCTTTTTGGCAACGAGTTCCCACAGTCCCACCGTACCCGGATACCTGGTCCAACTATCCTTCTCGCCTAAATTAACTTTAATGTCGTTGGCTTCGAAGGTCACCTTCGATTTCCCAATCTTCCACACCACACCACCGCCTTCGTTGGTTTCCATGCTCGGATACAATCCGAACACTTCATCCTTGTCGAACTTCCCCGTGCTCAGGTAGTCTCGTGCCAAAGGTCCCAACTCGATCTTATCCGAAGACGACGACGTGCTACCTATGGATTGACGTCGTGGTACGTCCTTCAGTTCGAACGGCGTCGAAGGAATGCTCGAAATTGGCGTGGGTACAGCGTAACTTTTAGCTGCGAGTGGTACGAGTTCGTTGATCAAATTTTTATTTTGTTCCGTGACGCTTTTAATTTCTTTACCTAGACCGCTGATGGCATCGATCACAGGTTGATCCTGACGTTTCATCTCTTCGTAGGATCCGCGATTCTCGGATTTCCAACCTTTGAAGCGCTTCGCGAGGTATTCCCGCAACTTGAGATTGTCCTCTTCTTGAAATTGACGTTTTGACATTTTTCTATATACGTTGAAACGTTTTTGAAACGTCGAATTCTCAGCCTATACGTTCGGTTCTCGTAGTTTTCTTGCTGTCACCCGCTTGAGACTATCCACTTTTCTAACACTCACTTTTTGTTGTAATGGTTATTTTATATATGCTTGTCAGACGTTTGAAAAAAAAAGAACGTTTTTTCAAATTTTATTTTTTAGATTCTCGATTTTTTATTTTTTTGGATTTTTTTCTTCTTGTTGCAAATCTGAAATCGTCCTCTTGTTAGCCTTTGAGACGTCTAGTTAAACGTTTATTTTATTCCTATATTTTCCATGGTTTGCTTTTCGAGTCATGTCAATGGTCACGAATCCGAAATCACCTTGGTTCCAACAGTGGGAGCAGAATTTAGAAAATAGATTGTAATTCATGTCAGCCCCTACGTAATCATCGTGTGCGTGTTTTAAATTTGTGTGGTCTTGTCGAAACAAACATATGAAATTAGCATTATCGCGTAGCAGTTGTTTCGGAACCTTGGAAAAAGTTTGTGCCAGGTAGAAACAATCTAATCCTTTGTGACGACCTCGAGTGAAAAAATTACGAATCTCGTTTTGATTTTCCAAGATCATGTCGTCGAACACCACAACGGAATTCTCGAGACAATCGTCCAGTGGAATGATTTCAGTTGCGAAAGTTGCAATGCCCAGTCCCTCGTACAGTTTCATAAGTTGCTGGTATTTCGGTTGTTCGAGACTTTTCGAAAATACGTAGAGGTGTCTGTTTTCCCAGTCTAACCAATTGGGTGCGAGGATAAAATTATCAATGAGCAGTGTCGTCTTTCCGCACCCCGAAGGTCCTACGATCAGACATCGTACGCCGTCGGGGAGCAATTCGCCGTTTCTTTTCTTCGTTTGATTTTCCGAATCAGGTAGACGTTTCACGACATTCCACGTACTCATAGAATCACTTCGTTTGAATCGATCCAACTCGTTTCCGGAAGTCCCTGCCATTTCAGCAAAAGTTTGTCGCCTCTCTTGCGCAAAACTTTTTCGATGAGGTACGTGTCGGGGTATTTAGTTTTAGAGAGTTCCTCCTCGTAGAAGCGCCCCAATAAAATTTCACCGCCACTATGATTTATTATATACGTGTGACGGTTCCCGGGTAAAACTCGAACCACGGTAAAAAGTTCCGTGCTCCAGTTTCGTGTGAAACCCCTGTCGAACGTTCGCTTCAATTTACTGATCCTCACCTGGTCTCCAATTTTGTATTTAGCTTTTTTGTCGTGGGTGTGTACTTTGGACAGTAAACGGTAGAAATTAAACGCTGCTCGTCGGACTTGGTAACGTCAGCTGGCTTCATGCCTATCGTTCCGTGCACCGTGTGATTATAGTCGTTAACGAGTTCCGGAAGAATGGTGACCCACTTGTAGTTTCCCTGAAGCGTGAAGCGTGACCACATGCGCGATTTCAGAGTGCGATTAAATCTTTCCACGATGCTGGCTTTGATGTGACTGAAAGTCGAATAATGTTGAACGTCGTGTTTAAGAATAAACTTTTGGAATACGGCATTTTAAAATTCCTTCCCCTTGTCCGTGTGCAGAAACCGAGGTCGTCTGCAGCCGCGTTCGCGAAAAATTATCTTGAATGCTTCCGTGACGCATGTTTCTGTTTTCGCCTTCAAAAGTAGAGCCCATGCGAATTTCGAAAATGTGTCTATGACTGTGAGGAGGTACTTGTTGCCCTTGTTCAATTTATGTACGTTTTTTAACTTGCCGCTACTCATCTCGACGAGGTCGCTTTCCCAGAGGTCGTCGATGCCCTTGGTTACCACCGCTAAACGTTCGTAGTTGCGGCGTGCAGGTTTATGCAATTCTTGGACGATGGCTTGCCTAGACATTTTTTTTAGAGATTACGTTTGAAGAGAAGCACCAGCGTGATGGGATTCAAAGAGGGTGGTACCTCACTTGTCTCCTGCAAAGCGATCAAATCGTTCCTCAACTTTTTGACTCCGACATCCAACATGAGAATCTGTTCCACGTGGTCTACACGCTTGGTGTTGCCGAAAATGTCGTTAGGCATTTTGGTTAACGGTTATTTATAATAGGATAGACGATTCGTAATTCTAAGAAGAGAGGAACGAGTTTGTCGTAATCTCCTAGGAGTTCCACGTAAAGACAATCTCCTGCTGAAACATCGTACGCCATGTTAGAAAGCACCTTGTCGTGCTTCATTCGAAAAATGTTCTTGCCACTAGAAATTTTAATATTTCGCCCTTCGTTCTCCGGATTCACGGTGATCCGAAGTTTCCCGTCGATCGGAATTTCGTAAAAATGTAAATTGTTATTGAAGACGTAAACATCTTGCCCACATCGTCATCCAATTTCGTCCAAATACTGTTGAGATGAATGATCAATAGGCCGTTGAGTTTAGATAACACGGAAGGTAGATCTGTCGTCGTGCGGTGTATAGTCTCCATTGTTTGCTTTCGGAAACCAAAAAGATTCATTGTCCTTGCTATTTATTTTATTGTGTATGTGAGACAGTTAAAGTTTTTTTTTTCATTTGCATTGCCTACAATTTTTACTAATTTCTAAACGATAGTGTCCCCAAGGCAACGTGGATTCCACAAGACAAAATACATCTTTTATCGTCATGCGGATCTAATGCTAGTTTCCTAACTTCGTTTGTTGTAATCACATGGTCTACACTTTGGATTCTTTGTTCTATACTTAGTATCGTCGATTGTGAGTAAAGGCAATCGATGTAATCGTGGAAGGTGAGTTTGTTCTCCACCGTATTCTTGCCCACACCTTTTGCTTTCTTCGTGACGCTACTCTCTGTTCTCATGGCATACATCTTCGAACGCAAACCCGCGAACTCGACAATAATATCACCGTTACATTCATCTTTCAGTTTACCTAGGACTTTTTGTTGAGGGAAGGAATCCCAAATCTGTTGGGTTGAAGATATGCAGAAGTATCGAAATACTCGAGCATGGAAGGATTTTTTTGTCTTCATAGAGGTTAGGTGTTTGTATGCTGTAAATGAAGCTGTCGGTGTCCGTGTACAAAAGTGACATCTTATCATTGAAGAAGGGTTTCATCACGTCGTAATGAAATTCGAACATGCAGAGTTTCGACAAGTCGAGAACCGTTGCGCCAACGTAAATTGGTTTTCTGAATTTCATCAATTTTATATCTAGATTGAAAAGTGCCAAATTCTCGTTGTAAATTTTTCTCGACTTGAATCTAGGATCGGCCACCCACTTCATGCATTTATTTTTATCCGAAACCAATTTCACGTCTACGTGATTCCGCACGTTTTCCATCGTCTTGCCATACACCGCGTTATTCATAAATTTAAAAAAATCTTTGCCTAAATCGGAAGTGGCAACCGTCCTATGTTGCGTGTTTGTTTCAATGTACGGTTTGAGCCACTCGGAATGTTTAAACCTGAGGACTCTTCTAATATTCGCTACCTTAGCACCCTTCCCGATCAAGAATCGGAGATTCGAGTAATGAACAACGTATCTCTTTTTCCCCTCTAGAGTCAATAAAAGCTTGCATTGATTAGAATGAGGCGAAGATTTGAACTCGGATGCCGGTGGTAAATCGCTGAACATATCGTGTAAATGGTCGGGGAATTCGATATCCACCTCTGCGAAGAAGCCATACTCACTATCGTCGAAATTTTCTACGTCTATTGATGCCCATTCGAATCCTCCGTAAGGAAGTTTCTGTACCATGGCATGTCCGTAGAGGTTATTAACGTCGGCGTAGAAGATGTAATTCGATGCTCGATTTGAATCGTAATCTTCTTTCATGTGCACGTTGTTGGCTTTTGCATATCTCTGCACACATTGTAACATCCCGCCCCGAATCCCCCTCTCGATGAAAAGTAACATGTCCACGTCCGATATCAGTTCCAGCTTGACCTTTGTCTGGAATAACATTGCCGACCACGCTAAGCCCGGTAGGCTGTAGAAATACGCTGGATCTAATTTATAAATATTCGTTGCCGTTTTCCTGAACGCTTGAAAAACATCCGCGAGTATCGTTACGTCTAATTTTAAGTCGGCTTCGTGGTAGTCTCCGAGTGTCCTACATTCTAATTTATCCCACATGAGTTGCGCGTGTTGGTATTCTTCGTCCGTGATTCCTTTCTCTCTGAGTCTGCTGTAAAATTCTCTTGGAGGTGGGAGAGCGTCGTCGTTAAATTTAGAATCATCACTAACGTATTCGTAAGGATAAATCCCTTTACGTCTAACGAGTTCCATGTCTACGTTGGGAAAACTAGCATTTGTAATTTTGAATTGTTCGTCTAAAAGTTTGCCGGCAAGAGCGTCCAGGCTGGCAGAGAGAAATCTGTATGAATCGAGAAACCTCATCTCGATGGTATTTTTAGTCTCGGGAATCATAACTTTCTTACTTATGGAGATGTATCTTTCTTCGTTTTGAGCAAGAATATCTATTTTTTAAGCGTCGTATCCGAGTTTCCTAATTAAGGGATGAAAGTCGTAATTAGAACCATTGTGAAAGAATATGGGTACGAATTTTTTTTTTTGGATTTTGAGGTTGCATGCATTACAGATTCCGCTTATGAAGCGACCGTCCGTATGCGAATGGTGAAACACTTTACGATTGTCGTCTGTGAAGTGGTTATCGCACACAGGACACTTGACGGTGTCGTAGTAATTTTGAAGTTCGATAGCAGATAACGGAAGCATCGGTTTCGATGTTTGCAGCATGCATCCAATTTTTCCAACCTCCTCGATCATCTTTTCGAAGAAGCGTTCAATTGCATCGGGTCCTCGGTATACGTACGGTTCATCTATTTTTTCCTGTCGCACGACAACGTAACCGAAACTGTTTGGTTCGTGAAGCTGGTAAGGTGTGGTGGAATAAAGTTCGGGATCCGGATCGCAGTACGAGAGTGGTTTGAGGAACGCCTCGAAATCAGCAACGATGATGGCCGGATGTTCCAACAACGCCTTGTGAATCTTGAATTCTTCCACTTCGTTCTTTTCGGGCATCAACATTCGAACCGGTCTGTTGTTGCCGCAATATATTTTATGTTCGGCAAGTTTATCGATAGCAATTTGACGTCCGGTGTATTTTCGATAATCGACTTGTTTTATATCGTTGAACATGGTCAAACATCTCGGGCAAACTTCGATGCAATGTTCATACTTGGTAGTTTGACTTCTGACCAAGCGTGATAGTGAACGAATGAGACAGTAATGGTGAACACTGTCGTTTGAAATTAGAAGAAGATTAATCACACGAGCATCATCATCGTCGACATCGCTTATCCTGACGGGATGCACGACATGTTTATCCAACGTATAGGAATACACGTTGATGATTAAGCGTTTTCCTTCTTCACCTCGTGCTCGTGTTTCGAATTTTGATATATCAGAAATGGTCACCGGGTATTCGATGCCACTCATTGCATTTTCCAGTTCAGGTTCATGCTGCTTGTAATGATAAACCTGTTCTGGATGATTTGACCAATGAATCGGATGAAGTTCCGCCAACACACACCAAAGGAAACACTTGTTATCGCTATTCTGTATATTTAACACGGCCCTCTTGTGTTGAATGTTCGGTGGAAGAGGAACGTAGCTGGAAGCGCGAAGAGGCGAGAATCGGTTCACATAAACGGTTAACGTGTGAGGACTTCCACACAGAGACCATCCCGACCCTTTAGCCTCGAAATCATCATGTTTCTTAACCAGTTCATTTGAAAGATCAGAATAAAATTCGTCCAAATTATCGACGTCCGCCAAATGAAGAGGCTGGTTTTTTGTTCGATGATAAAAAATACTTGTTGTACCATCGACTTTTTCGTATTCGGAAAATAGATCAACATATACTTTTATGGAATTATTTTCCAATTTATTTTTTATAATATTTATCACGGATGTTTTCGTTTCACGCAAGAAACTAAGAATGTCCCGGCCTGGTTCCGAAGTAAAAGAGAAATCCTCAATATGACGGTTGAATGCAGATCTAATTGGTTTGCGTTCATCAGATAATTTAACTTGTTTGGAAGTGGAAGCTTCCGTTTCTGGATTATCGATTTTTCTTTTCAATGTTCTTCTTTCGGTCGATGGTTTGCAAATTTTAAGGTGTTTACTTAAATTTGTAATGCTGATCATCTTTGCGCATCGAGCACAAGGCTTAGAAGGTAACGAACGATTAATTCTCGAACCTGTTTCGCTACATCTTGCCCTGTGTACCGATAAATTGTTCCTTGAGATTAGCTTCCCACAAATAACACATTCAGTTTTATCATTTTTACGATTGAAACTGGTGGTGGATGCCATTGCGCTTTCTCCAAAATCAAAGAAATCAAAAAGTCTAGTTTATAGCGATACAATTTTCAGGTATGTTATTTTATATAGAATTTCTTGGGGTGAATACAAAAAACTCAAAAATTCAATCTATACTGTGAATAGAATTTCAGGTATGTTATTTTATACAGAATTTTCTTGGGTGCGAATACAAAAAACTCAAGAATTCAATCTATACTGTGAATACAATTTTCAGGTATGTTATTTTATATAGAATTTCTGGGGGGGAATACAAAAAAAATCAAAATTCAAATCTACTGTGAATATAATTTCCAGGTATGTTATTTTATATAGAATTTTCTCGGGGTTCATGCGTCATGGTCGCAGCCGGACTCTCCCCTTTCAACGTGAACTTTGGGAGTGGCGCGAATTCCACACCGGAACGTCCGTTCCGCCGGGCACGGAAGTCGATGTTTATCGCGGCAACACGAATCCCACCGGCTGCACGGACGCGGATCTCCACGTGTATTTCTCTCCCGACATGCTCAACGCCACGTGCATTCGCAAGATCATGGCCTTGCGTAAAAAAATCAAGGAAGTCAAGAATTGCAAGGAGAAGACCTTGCTGCCGGGCAAACTGCTCGAAATGGACGCGTAACAGAACACGGCAAAGTTGATGATGAATAGCATGTACGGTCAGATGTACGAGCTGAAAGACATACCCGAAGAGATTCGATCTCAGGTGAATCAATTTTACGTTCGAAGACCGTACGGGAAAACATGGGGCTCGTTCGTTTCGAAGAACCCCGCTTGTGCGTCCCTTGTCACTTTTCTGTCGCGAACTATCTTATTGAAATCGCGCGACGTGGTTGAAAATTTCCCCTCGAACCCGCGACCGCGCATGATGTACATGGACACGGATTCGCTTTTCATCCTCATGGCTAAACGCCATCAGGCTAACCTGATCGATTACCTGCACGAGCGGTTGGTTCCCGAACTGCGGGTGAAGGTTGAATTCGTACTGAAAAACTTTTTCGCGCTGACCAAGAAAAAATACGTCGTGCAGCTGGCCGACAGCGACGAGGTGCAATTTAAAGGGTTGAGGGCCGCCATAGACGTGCGAGAGAGGAATTTTTTACTTACGATCTTGAAGAAAGCATGGGGCGAATACTTCAACACGGGATATCGAACCACTGACTCGGTCGATCAGATCGTCACGAGCATCGTGTGGCCCACGGCAAAGCAGAAGCAGGTGGTGGTCAACGATCGAACCAACATCAAGGTCGTCTGCGAGTTCCACGATGCCCTGCCCGAGGACACCGTGTGTAGCGTCATCCTGATTGCAGAGAAGTCTTTCGCCTACGACGTGAAGAACGAGAGGGTCACAGAGCAGTTTTAACAGGTTTAACATCTTTTTTCTTGCACAATAAGAATTTTGTACTAGCACAATCAGTTACAATGGCACAATACGAATTTCACTAGTTCAGATCAGTTACAATGTCAATTTCATCAGTTATCAGTTACAATATCAATCTCACCAGTTTTTTGTTTTTTTTGCACTATCAGTTACAATGTTTTTTTTTGTTTTTTTCATCACTATAGCACGAGACAATCAGTTACAATGAATATTTTTTTTGCTTTCTCATTTCAGGTGCTGTCGAACATAAAAAAAAACACATACACATACACACACTAGAAAAAAAAGCATGCAACTTTATTTGTAACACTCACATATTCTCCATCTTCATCAAGAAAATATTATAATAAACATTTTTTTTATCCATCTCACAATAAAACTCTATATCCAAAAAAATTACAACATCAAAATAACACTAGAGTCGTTAGTACACGTTGCATGCATTACGGAGGTCCTCTGTAGAGTTTCATGGAAGTTTGAGAGAAAAAACAAACAAACACGTGAAACTCTATAGAGGTGTGGTAATCTATAACCGCAGCCGTTAGAGAACCTTTACTTTTTTTGGTTGGGCACCATGCACCCCTGGCGAGGTTATATAGGGGCCAGAGATCCTTAAAAAAAAAACTATTATTATTTGTTTGTTTGCGTCACAATACGGAAATAATGAGAGGCACGCACGCGCATATGTGTGTGTGGCACATCGTTCCCCCGAGAGAGGTTTACAAAGCTCACGATATATAAACATTGGTCCCGGACTTGGAAAATTACGATAAGGTGCATTCGTACTTCAAGGATGAGAGAGTGAATTTACTCGTACCGGCTTTTCTGTGCCGTGAAACATCGTCAGGGCAATAAATGAGGCGCGGAACGTGGAGAGAAAGTGAGATTTTGAGGTTTTGGTGGTCGTGTGGTCAAGAAATCAGATTTGGCCTCAAAGGTACAAATACTATCTACTGTAGAGGCTCTCGTGTAGATAGAAATAGATAGGTTAAGTTATATCACGTAAGATCGTGATATACCTACCAAGTACGAGTGGGAAAAAAAGAGGAAAATTGAAAATTTTACTAAAACATCGCTAAGCGCTAAAACATCGACAAAAAATTGTCAAAATATGTCAAAAAGTGATATTCAATTGATAAAAAAGAGGCTAAAAGACGATACCTACAAAGTACTGCGTTGAAACGATAAGTTAACACTACTTTTGTAATGGTTATTTTATATATGCTTGTCAGACGTTTGAAAAAAAAGAACGTTTTTTTTCAAATTTTATTTTTTAGGTTCTAGACCGTTGATTTTTTTTTTAATTTTCTTCTCGTTGCAAATCTGAAATTTTTCTCGTGTTAGCCTCAGGGTGATTAATATACTCTGAGACGTCTACATAAACGTTTATTTTATTCCTATACTTTCCATGGTTTACTTTTCGAGTCATGTCAATGGTCACGAATCCTAAATCAACTTGGTTCCAACAGTGGGAGCAGAATTTAGATAATAGATTGTAATTCATGTCAGCCCCACGTAATCATCATGTGCGTGTTTTAAATTGGTGTGGTCTTGTCGAAACAAGCAAATAAAATTAGCATTATCGCGTAGCAGTTGTTTCGGAACCTTGGAAAAAGTTTGTGCCAGGTAGAAACAATCTAATCCTTTGTGACGACCTCGAGTGAAAAAAAATACGAATCTCGTTTTGATTTTCCAAGATCATGTCGTCGAACACCACAACGGAATTCTCGAGACAATCGTCCAGTGGAATGATTTCAGATGCGAAAGTTGCAATGCCCAGTCCCTCGTACAGTTTCATAAGTTGCTGGAAATTCGGTTGTTCGAGACTTTTCGAAAATAAGTAGAGGTGTCTGTTTTCCCAGTGTAACCAATTGGGTGCGATGATAAAATTATCAGTGAGCAGTGTCGTCTTTCCGCACCCTGAAGGTCCTACGATCAGACACCGTATGCTATCGGGGAGCAATTCGCAGTTCCTTTTTTTCGTTTGACTTTTCGAATCAGGTAAACGTTTCACAACATTCCACGTACTCATAGAATCACTTCGTTCGAGTCGATCCAACTTGTTTCTGGAAGTCCCAGCCATTTCACCAAAAGTTTGACACCTCTCTTACGCAAAACTTTTTCGATAAGGTACGTGTCGGGGTATTTAGTTTTAGAGAGTTCCTCCTCGTAGAAGCGTCCCAATAAAATTTCACTTCCACTGTCCTTTTTAATATACGTGTGACGGTTCCCGGGTAAAACTCGAACCACGGTAAAAATTTCAATGCTCCAATTTCGTGTGAAACCCTTGTCGAACGTTCGCTTCAATTTACTGATCCTCACCTGGTCTCCAATTTTGTATTTAGGTCTTTTTGTCGTGGGTGTGTACTTTGAACAGTAAACGGTAGAAATTAAACGCTGCTCGTCGGACTTCGTAACGTCAGCTGGCTTCATGCCTATCGTTCTGTGCAATGTGTGATTATAGTCGTTAACGAGTTCCGGAAGAATGGTGACCCACTTGTAGCTTCCCTGAAGCGTAAAGCGTGCCACATGCGCGATTTCAGAGTCCGATTAAATCTTCCCACGAAGCTGGCTGTGACGTCACTGAAGGTCGAATAATGTTGAACGTCGTGTTTCCGAATAAACTGCCTGAACGTGGCATTGTAGAATCCTTTCCCCTTGTCCGTGTGCAGAAACCGAGGTCGTCTGTCGCATTCGCGAAAAATTAATTTGAATGCTTCCGTGACGCATGTTCCCGTTTTGGCTTTCAAAGGTAGAGCCCATGCGAATTTCGAAAATGTGTCTATGACGGTGAGGATGTATTTTTGCCCTTGTTCAATTTATGAACAATTTTTAAATCGCCGCTACTCATCTCCACGAGGTCACTTTCCCAGAGGTCATCGATCACCTTGGTTACCTCCTCTAAACGTTCGTAGTTGCGGCGTGCAGGTTTATGTAATTCTTCGACGATGGCTAACCTAGACATTTAGAGATTACGTTTGAAGAGAAGCACGAGCGTGATGGGATTCAAAGAGGGTGGCACCTCGCTCGTGTTTTGAATGATCAGCTTATCGCCGGCACTCACGTCGAAAACGGTAAGATCTTCGTCTTCGTGTATTTCATATATGTTGCGCGTTTCGTTCCAACATGCCAGAGGAATGTTTCTGCTTTCTGGACACCACGATTCGATATCAACGTCATGGTGGGAACGCTAGCTTTTCTGCCGTGAGACCAGTACGAAAATTCGTTTATCTGAATCGTGCCATCGAGGAGAAACTTATAATACGGATGATAAGGATGTAACATGTACAGTTTGTTACCTTCGACGAACGTTTAGATTCTCTATTGATTGGGTACGCTCTTGATTTCGATGGCTTGCAAGGTGAACAATTTGGCGATTTTAGTGTCGACGCTGAGCAGATTACTGTGAACGTGTCCAAGTTTATTTTCAATGGGCAACAATTGCTCGACTATGGTATCCGTTATGGCAGAAAATGACGGTTTGATTTTCACTTCCACGTTCAACTGCTTGTAGTTTTCGTTCAGTTCCTGCAACTTGGCACCGAAAGAGGCCAGCGTCGATTCCTGCGTGGATTCCAACACTCCAACTTGATCTCTGATGTTGACGACAATGTTCTGAAGGTTCTCAACTTGATTCAATTTCGAGCTTTTCTCGGTAAGATCGTTCACGATGCTTCGCATCTCCGTAAACTGCGTGTGAAGATCCGTGACGCTCTGCGAAGTGGGCAACGTCGACACCAGCGAATTAATTTCATCTCGAATCTCTTCCACGTTTGCCGTTTCCGTTTCTAGTCTTTTCAGCATTTGAGATATGTTCCTTTTCAAAGCGTGTAATTCTTTGGAGGTGGGGAGATTGGCCACCGTACTTTCGAGGTCGCTCAATGAACTTTTGATGTCACTCGAATCGGATAATGCTGTCACTGCCGTTTTCAATTTTTCCAAATCTTCCTTCGAAGGCACACTCGTCTGTAACGATTCCAAGTCACCCTGTATGTTGTCCAGTACGTGATGAAAATGAGCAAAGGTTCGATTCCACGTTCAAATTTTCTAAATATTCGATCTTCTGCTGAACCGTGCTTAACGTGTCTTGAATACTCGTCAACGCGCTTGCTTGAACGTGAATATTTTTAATTTCTTCGTTGATCAACTCCAAAGACGCCTAGAGCGTAGCGATGGTGGTTTTGAATGTGTTCGAAATCTTGATAAGACTCCAATTGAATTTTTATGTTCGCAACGCTTTTACTGATGACTTGCAGTTCGTCTGACGATGTTAGGTTTGTCATTGTATCTTCCAAAGTCTGTAACTTGGATTTAATTTCTTCCAACGTGCTGGTGAATTCTTCTTGTAATTTAGAAACGACGACATGCAAGCGTTCTACATCGATATCATTCACAACGGTTTGAAGTTCAGAGAAATTCTTTTCAATTGCGGAAGTTCGTTCTTCGATTTCGTGTTTCAATTTTTCCTAGTCTTTCGATTGAAATTGCTGTAATTTGGCCAAATCATTTTGAAGCATATTCACGCTCAACTGTATATTTTGAACGTTGTCGTAAGAAGGTATATCAACATATTTTTTTATGAGTGTTTTAAGTTCGGAATCGATTTTCAGAATAGGATCGAGACATTGCGTTTGGAGCGTAGCGATTTCCGATTGTAAGCTATTGTTTAAGGTCTCCTGCAAAGCAATCAAATCGCCTGCAGACACATCGTACGCCATGTTAGAAAGTACCTGGTCGTGCTTCATTCGAAAAATGTTCTTGCCGGAGAAGACTTTGATTTCGCCTGCGTTCTCCGGATTCACGGTGATCCGAAGTTTCCCATCGATCGGAATTTCGTAAAAATGTAAATTGTTGTTGAAGACATAAAAGGTTTTACCCAGGTCCTCGTCCAATTTTGACAAATGCTGTTGAGGTGAATGATCAACAGGCCGTTGAGTTTAGATAACATGGAAGGTAGAAATTCATGATCTGTCGTGCGGTGTACAGTTTCCATGTTGGTTTGCTTTCGGAAACCGAACAAGTTCATAGGCATGCTGGTTATTTAAGGATACGGTCAAAGTTTTTTGTAATGACAGTCAAAGTGTTTTTTTTTTTGTAATAACTTACAAAGTGATTTTTTTGTTTTGTTTTGTTTTTATGAATCTCCTGTTGAAGATGGGCATATGTTACATTTTTTGCTTTCTGCTAAGCGATAGTGCCCCCACGGCAGTGTGTGAATTCCGCACTTCAGGAAGCACCTCTTATCATCGTGCGAATCCAAAGCAATCTTCCTGACAATGTTGGTTGTCAATTTATGGTTGACGCTCTGGATTCGATACTCTTTTCGTAGAACAGGTGAGAGAGTTTCAGGCATTCAACATAATCCTCGAATTCGAGATGCTTTTGTACAACCTGCCTACCTACACCCTTGGCCTTCTTGGTGACAAACCCCTCGGCCCGAATTGCATAGGCTTTGGCCCGCGGTCCAGCAAACTCAAGAATAACATCCCCGTCCTTCTCGTCCTTGAGTTTACCGGGCACTTTTTTGTTTCGGGGCAGGATGCCGTACTGGTTCGGCTAGGGATAGTCTGATGTGTCGGAAAGCTTGATGAAAGCTGGAATCGACGCTATATCCTTATATGCATCAACTGTGCGAACATGGTAGACCAAGCTGTCCGTATCTGTATATAAAAGAGAAATGCTACGATCATAATGTTTGCACAGTGTACCATAATGTGTCTCAAACATATGCAACTTGCTCAAGTCCAGAGTCGTGGCACCAACATAGATTGGCTTGTTCAGGTGCACCACAGGTTTATCCATGTAGGCCAGAGCCAACTGCTCATTATAAATGGTCCTTGATTTAAATAACGGGCTTGCAATCAGCTTACGACATCGCTTCGCATTGGTAACCAGCCTAACGTCCACGCGATTTCTCACGTTCTCCATCGTTTTACCGAACACAGCATTGTTCATCAGCTTGAAGAAGTTTTTGTCAAGCTCCGAGGTTGCAGCGATGCGGTGTTCGGTATTGGCTTTGATGTAGGGTACTAACCAGTTACCGTGCTCGAACCTGAGGATGCGATGAATTTTACCAATTGTAACACCTTGCCTCATCAACCAAGCAAGATTCAGGTAATGTAGCACATACCTCTCTTTGGGCTCAACATCCATGATGAGCTTGGGTTGATTCGAGTTAGGTAAACGCTTAAATTCTGGAGCAGGTGGTAACTCGCTGAATACATCATGGAGCTTCTCGGGGAATTTAATGTCCACCTCGGCAAAAAATCAGTATATACTATCTTCGAAATTTTTCATGTCGAAATCCGAAGGATAAACTAACACGAATCCCTTGTACGGGAGTTGCTGCATCATGGAAAATCCATACAGGTTGTTTACATCTGTGTGGAGGATGTAGCTTATTGTTTTAGGGGGATCGTAACCGGTGGCCAACGTGCATAGCGTTGCGTCACCTGGACCATACCGCCTTGGATACCTCGTTCCAAGAAAAATAACTTTTCCACATCAGTAAGAAGCTGGAGTTTAATCCTGGTCATGAGCAGCATGGCCGACCATGCCAGTCCAAGGAGGCTGTAGAAGTAGGCAAGGTATAGGTGGTAGATGTTTATTGCTGTCGCGCGAAACGCCTGCAAAACGTCCGCGAGGAGCGTCACGTCAAGCTTTAAATATGCGTCGTGATAATCCCCAAAATTTCGACAACCTAACTTTTGCCACATGGACTGGGCGTGCTGGTATTCCTCATTTGTTATGCTAGAGCGTCTCAGCCGACTGTAGAATTTATCCTCTGGAGGGAGCGATGTTTCCTTGAACTTGTGGGGTTCTGTTACGTACTCGTAGGGGTAGACCCCCTTACGTCTGATGAGCCCAACATCCAAGTTTGGAAAACTAGCTGCAGTGATAGTCAGCTACTCGTCCCTAAGCTTGCCTGCAAGAGCATCGAGGCTTGCATGGAGGAAACGCAGCGAGTCAAGAAACCGGGGATAGACACCCACTTACTCACGCTAATGTAGCGCTCCTCGTTCTGTGCTAAGACCTTGATACGACTTTCAACGTAGCCGAGATGGGGTACCAAGTGATGAAAATCGTATCCCGAGGCGTTGTGAAAGAAGATAGGAATAAAGGGCGGGTCCCTAGCTTTTATGTTGCACGTGTTGCACCACGGACCGATGTAGCTACCAGTACCATAATGGTCGTGGTGGTGCACTTTACTGTTATCGTCGGTGAAGACCAAGTTGCAAACAGGGCAGTTGGTTGCCTCCTCGTGCCTACGCTTATTCTTATGAGAAAGTCGTCGCATGCGCTTGGGGGACAGCAACACCTTTCCTATCTTTTGGGCCTCCTCTACCATCCTCTGCAAGAAGTGCTTGACCGGGTCGGGACCGCGATAGACATACGGCTCGGGGGCAACACGTTGGTCTCGCCATACCACAACATAGGCGTAACTCGAGGCCTCGTGGAGTTTGTAAGGGGTGGTGGAAGAAACTTTGGGATCGGGATAGCAGGTGGAGATGGGTGCGAGGAAGGCTTCGAAGTCTGCTACAATGATGGCAGGATGCTTTGCCATGGCACTGTGCATGCTAAATTTTTCTGTCGCATCAGGATTGGGCAGAATAGTTCGTACAGGTTTGTTGGTACTGCAGTAGAGCATGTGGCGAGCGAGCTTTTCGGCAGCGATGTTTCCTCCTTGTAAGCTTTGCTGTTTTTGTTGTTGGTTGTCAAAAGTGATCGGACACCTTCGACAAACTTCTATGCTACCATTATGCTTGCTTTTTTTACTCGACACCAACCGGGAGAGCGAGCGAATGAGGGTGTAGTGGTGTTGTGTCTCATTCTTCATGAGCAGGAGGTTGATTTCTCGTGCCTCGTTGTTGTTGCTCACCCGGATGGGGTGGACCTCATTTTTGTTCTCGGTGAGACCGTAAACGTTTATGGCTAATTGTAAGTTTCGAGCACGTGCCTCAAACTTGCCAACATCCGAAAGCGCCACCGGGTAGTCGATTCCCACCATTGCATCCTCCAACTCCGACTCGTACTGCTCGTAGTGGCCAACACGATGCGGTTTTTTTTCCAGTCGACGGGGTGCAACGCTGCCAGCACCGACCAGACGAAGCACTTGTTATCCCTGTTCTGAATATTCAGAACAATCTTCTTTGCTGCAACATCTGGTGGTAGAGGGACCTAACTAGACCCGGACATTGGTGCAAACTGACTCAAAGTAACACACAATTTATGGGGTTCCCCGCACAGCGAACCGCCCGAGCCTGTGGCCTCGTGCTCCTCCTGTTTACCCAGCAGCTCTTCGGCAAACTTGTCGTAAATTTCCCCAATGCTGTCACCTTCCGCCAGTTTTGTTTTCGTTGCATGAAAAAAAAGTGTACCTTTCATCGGTCGGCTACTTGTATGTGCAACATAGCATACCGTAGAATTTAGTGGAGGAGTGCGTAGCCAGTGCATTACTAAGAATAGAAACTATCTCTGCTCGCTTCTCCTCTAAAAAGCTACGAACTTTGCAAGAGCCGTCCGACAATCGGACATAATCTTCTAATATTCCTACGAAAGCAGACCGGTCTGCTTTCATCGCAGGCTTGACGCGTTTGGTGGGTGGTGCATTGATGGGGCTGCTTCTGCCTTCCTCTTGAGTAGTGTAAAATACAATAATATAAACTCGATAAATGATGAGCCCCCCTCAGGCAGATTTGGCTACACCTAAAACTAACTCAAGATGTGCATATGAGCTTATTGCTCAAGTGTGGTACTCTGTCTAACCCAAGGTTTTTGTAAAAATGCCCTCGGGAATTTCCCGTGAAATGATGAGCCCCCTCAGATTGATTTGCCTACACTTACAAAAGCCACATCTGCCAGATTGTTGTCCATAAGTTTGTTAAAAATAAGCCCCTCTTGATATTGTTTTGGCTACACTTAAAACTAAGCCAAGATGCTCATATGAGCTTATTGCTTTTAGTGTAATACCCTGTAAAATGCAATCTTATTAGCTACATCTATACCCATGCACACCCACACCCACACACACCCACACATATTTACTTCCGGTTTAAGTTTAATTGGACACCAGGCCCAACTTGTGCAATATGCAAAAGTCTTCTAGAATTGCTCTGTGACTCTCTCATTTCTTACATCATAAACAACCTCGATAAATATAAGGGGTTGGACTGTTTGTGTGATATGTGTTTACCAATTTCAGAGCAAAACCACAAGCGACATGTTTAGCAATATGTGTTGTGTATGATGAATTTGAATCTAGGAGGCATACTGCCATTGGTTTCTGTATTGTCTCAAAATCAGCATAGATCACAAATGGATGGTGCACTAGTGATTTAAAATTTTTGAATTTTATAGTTTTGAGTGGAAATTTATAAGTCAAACAAGGGTAGAGGTAACATTTTTCAATATGTTCCTTTAATTGTTCTTCTCTTGTTTTCATACTTGTGCCATGAAATATTGATAGGCAACAATCACATATGGTAATTCTATTATGATGTAATGTTATTTGGTTTCTCACTAATTTTGGGAGATCCTGTATCAAACAATAATGCTTTTGATTTCCCTCAGAAACATACAGCAATCTAATAATATGTGCATCATTAGCTGGTGGATGGTGTCTAAGTACATTAATGTGGATTTTTTCATCATAGCCATAAACAAACACAGCTAATGGTTGATTGTGGTGCTGTTCATATTGTTTTTCAAATTGCTGGACAGCTGAAATACCTACTGGATATTGGATACCAAACATTATTTGTTCAAACTCATCAAAATATTTCATATAGTGAGAGACACGATGTTCATTATTTGGTGCTGGATAAAAAGGTGCTATAATACACCAAAGAAAACACATATCATCTTCATTTTGAATATTTAACACAGCATGTTTGTTTCTAATCTTTTTGGGCAGCTCAATACAACTAGACCCACCACCAAAGGGAGTATATGGAGCTAATTTAATTTCAAGTTTATGATCAGTATTACACAATCGCCATCCTGAACCTCTGCCTTCAAATTCTTGTTGTTTTAGTTTAAGTATTTCACACATTTTATTATAAATATCATTCAAACAAGTGATATCATCACGGTGTAAAATTGACACACGGGTACAATGAGAATATTGTTCTTGTTCACCACAAGGATTTATATACAGTGAGGATAGAGTGAAGTATATTTTGAGGGAACATTTCAAAAGCATGCTTTGAATTGCATCTATAATTTTTTGCTTCAGTTTAGCCAGAAAATTTGGAATATCTGAGAGATCATCATCTATGTCATTTGTAGTATATTCATTTCTATAAAAAATTTCTTGTTTTTGGTTTGATCTAATTCTTTTGTTACTCACTTTTTTACCTATTGTTTATTTATATACAATTAGAAAAATTTGTTGGAATAACTCACACTTAACTAAAATTGTTATAATTTTATGTTAATAAAAAATATAGAAAAACAACAAATATCATGAAATAGAGTTTATACTGGGGTATATGTTTATTTTTATAGGTTTCTTTTTCAAATTGTATAATTTCAGGCAATAAATTATTAATATACAATATTTAAGAACAGAGCTTTATATTCACACACCTTTAGCACTTAAAAAACCTCCTAGACTAGCTATAGAACAACAAACAGCACTGTGCACTGACTTATATAGTTTTGTCGGACCAATCAAAACCTTGCTTGCTTTAGCCAATCAAAATCTTGCTTGCTTTAGCCAATCAAAACCTCTGTGTATTAACTGTCCAATCTTGTCTATTCTTATCCTGTCTTGCCCAATCTTGTCTGGACAGGTCCTAACCTATAATATTGTGTCCTGCCTTGTTGAATCTTGTCTATTCTTGTTCTGCCTTGTCCAATCTTGTCATATCGTGTCCTATCTTGTCCTATCTTACTGGATGACTATCTTAAATTGTTTGAAGCTTAAGGTGTCTATAAACAGGTCACAAAAATGCAAGAGAGATCACACGACACACCCTTGACACAAAGTTGCGTGATTGCACTTGAAGTTAAGTGCCCGATAGGGGCAAGTTACACTGTATAACCAGAAGTGAACCGGAAGTGGACCGGAAGTAGAGACCGGAAGTGGACCGGAAGTGGACCGGAAGTGTGTGTGAGTGGCCTCTTACAGAGGAGTGGCCTCTTGCAGAGGGGTAGCCTCTTGCAGAGGGGTAGGCATAGATTTAAATTGCACTTCTTAAGTGCCTGCTGACAAGTTACACTTGTATAACCAGTTATAACCAGTTTAGCCCAAGATGCACTGTTCCCTACTGGGAAATAACATGTTCTAACATGCATGTTCCAAGATGCAAGATGGGCACATGACACATCCCAACACAGGGTCACCTCATTGCACTTGTTAAGTGCCCGATGGCACATGAAACTTTTGTATAACCAGTTATAACCGGTTTGTTTTTAAATGCCCGTTTTCTATCTACTAGTGTGTTTGATGGCAGGTTCAAGTTTTGTGTTGTTCTCAAAGCCTAACAGCTCTCCTATAGTATCCAGATCCACTGTTTCATTAACGGATACAATCTCTACTCTGTGAGTGACAGAATTTTGAGTTAACACTATACCTCTGGGTAACTGAGCATTTAGAGTGGACAGATTATACTGCCCTCGAGTGATGACAATTTTTTGATCACGAACTGCAATTGTGTTGTTGTGGTGTGTAATATTGGGGATCAAGTACATGCCATAAAATGCTCTGAGAGCTATTGTTTTGGGATACACTATATCATCATGTAATCTAAGTTTCAATATTGAATTTTGGCTGGTGAGATGGAATACTCCCATGATGCTTCAGATACCACAGGCCTTTTGAAAATCTTCAATTGATGGTTTATTTATTTGAGACAGATATCTAAGAACAGATAAACACAGATGCCCACAATTAACATCTTTGAAGTTTTGAACACGGGCATTATTGTAATAAAGATTAGTTGAGTTTAGATATTTTACTAAATTTTCAGGTGGAACACCTCGAAATGAATCAAACACAAATGCCTCATCTTTTAAATATTTAAGATAACAGATCCAGTGAGTGCCATTATTTTTGTACTTATCCAAATTAACTATGCCACACTCTTTGTTGAGTGGTTGTTCTGGTAAAGAATCAGACATGTACATACCTCTAAAATATTTGATGCGCAGTGGCTTGATTAAAGCTTCAATATCTTGGTTTGTAAGCGGCTCTTGTTTTTTTTTAAACTTATTCATGGCTCTCTCAACACCTTTGCCTTGTTTTTCCATAGCCAGATTATGGCGCTTCATTTAATCTAATTCTGCCTTATTTTTCTTAGAATCTATTACTGTTTTTGCTATAGCAGCTGATCCCCCAGCCAAGCTCCCAACAGCCCCCAAAGCTGCTAAGATGGCCGGGATAGTAAATATGAAGCCACCTGTATGCAATTTTTTTCTAGATTGCTGTAATTTTTTTAATTGAGGGGTGCTAAGTGACAATTTTATACCATGGCCCTTGGCAAGACAAGAATTTTTTTTCTTGCGCTGCTTTTTGGTTAAATGACTATCAATAGTTTTAAAAGATTTAAGACCTGCATAATGTATCTGATACATAACACCCTTAGCCTTCATCCTATGTTTATTATATACATATATTCTGGGATTACATAGTTTAATTAAGAGGCTTAAATTTATTTAATTTATCACAACCCCCCCTCCAGTTTTTGTTTGGTGTTCATAGCTATGGTTGTCCCCAATGCTGCTATTCTCTCACTTAAAGAAGCATCTTTGCTTACAAATCTACCAAATGCCTCCTCTTCTAATTTTTTGTCTGCAACATGTCTCTTGTCAAGATCAGAATGTGTGTTGTATGCTATGTCATGGTCTCTACAAGCAGCATCTAGGGGATTAACACCAGGATCCCCTCTGTTTAATCTATGGTCCAATTTTGTACCGGGACCACAATACTGATAGCCTGGAATGTGTAGTTCAAATGGCAGCTTGTTTATGATGTCATTAACCAGCCCCCGACCCTCAGAGATTTTCCAAAATTTAGGTGTTAGAGTATTAATAATTTTTATAAGATATCCAATCCCCTTAGTGTCATTCACTATAAAATTAGACACTTTGTTGCTTATCATATCCATAATTCCAAACTTTTCATTGTAAAAATTGTGGTTGCCAGCATTTTCCTCCCCAGCTTTCACCAGCAACCTATCTAAAAGTTTCCTGACATTATCAACCCACACAAATTCTTTAGGCAGGGTGTTGTATTGTTTGATCCCACTACCTGTCTTTATCTGTGACCATATGGTCTTGATTAAGTTGTTGTATTTTGCTCCAATGCTAGAATTGACTCTTTTTTGTGTGGGATCATTGTTCTGGTATAGATCATCTGATTTTATTAATATTTCTTTGTAATGCTCATAATCTTGATCTGTATAGCTGCCAGGTCTCTTCCTAGTCAACAGTTCCCACAATCCAGGTGTGCAGGGATACTTAAGAAAAGCACATCTTTCTCCAAGATGAGATTCTGAATATACAATTATATCATCTCCCATAAATGTTACTCTGAAATTGCCAATTCTCTGTATGATGCTACCATCACGCTCTGTGTCAGCATATAAGCCAAAGACCTCATCTTTGTTGTCTTTAGGTGTGCTTAAATATTTTTGAGCAAGAAGACCCAATTCAATAGGATCCTGAGTAGCTTCAATTCTTCGAGGAGCAACAGGACTAGGTGTATGAATACTAGGAAGTGGGGTGATTGGATAATCGAATATGTTCCTTGCAGCTACAGGTACAAGCTCTGTGATCAAATTTTGATTTTGCTCTGTAACAGCTTTGATATTTTTACCTAATTCACTAATAGAATCAATAATATGGTTGTTCTGTTTGCTTGTGTTGTTCATAGATTACTCGGTTCTCTTATTTCCATCCCTTAAATCTTATCACAAGATAATCTCTTAATTTAAGATCATCAATGATTGGCCTTTTCATGGTTATTTATATATGTCTCAATGTCTAGAAAATTGTTGATTTTATTTCTGTATTTACCACTATTGGGTTTCCTTGTCATATCAATTGTGACAAAACCATAGCTGTCCTGGTTCCAGCACCTACTGCAAAACTTGGAAAAACCATTGTAGCTCAAGTCCCCACCTACATATTCATCATGTATGTGTTTGAGGTTGGTATGATCTTGATGAAACACACATATAAAATTGCTGTTGTCAAGGATCAGCTGCTTCGGTTTTTTAGATCAAGTCTGTGCCAGGTAGAAGCAATCAATATTTTTGTGCCGCCCCTGTGTAAAAAAAATTCTAACCTCGTTTTGATTATACAGTATAATGTCATCAAACACAACAACAGAGTTATCAAGACATTCATGCAGTGGCTTAACATCTGGTTCAAAAGTGGCTATATCGAGTCCATCATATAGCTTCATCAGCTGCTGATATTTTAATTGTTCCAAGCTCTTAGAGAAAACATACAAGTGCCTGTTTTTCAAGTCTAACCAGTTGGGTGCCAATAAAAAATTATCAATCATTAGGGTAGTTTTACCACAAGCCGATGGCCCAACAATAAGACATCTAATATTATCAGGCAGCAGCTTGCCATTTCTCTTAATGTGCTGTTCAGGCTCTGGCAGCCTTTTTATAACATCCCAGGTGTTCATAGTATCACTTTGTCTGCCTCGATCCAGCTGTGGTCTGGGAGACCTAGCCATTTCACCAGTATCTTGTTGCCTTTTCTGCGGATGATTTTTTCTATGAGATATGTGTCAGGCTGCTTAGTTTTGCTGAGTTCTTCTTCATAAAACCTGCCTTTGAGAATTTCTCCTCGGTGGTCTTTTATTATATATGTGTATCGGGTCCCAGGTTTAACTTGAACCACTGTAAATAATTCAGTGCTCGATTTCTGGTAAAGCCTCTTTTGAATAAGTGCTTATATTTGCTTATTCTTACTTGATAACCCACCTTGTATTTGGCTTTTCTTGTTGTTGGCTGGTATCTAGAATAATAAACAGTGCTCATCAATTTTTGCTCATCAGATGAAGTTACCTCAGAGGGTTTCATGTTGATTGTGGAATGGACCGAGTTGTTATATTTATGTAGAAGTTCTGGAAGAATATTAAGCCATTTATAATTACCTTGAAGTGTAAATTGTTTATACATATGAATTTTTAGGGTTTTGTTGAATCTCTCTATAATAGAGGCCTTGAGATCACTGTAACTCGAGTAATGTTGTATTGACTGGCTTTTAATAAATTGTTGGAACACAGAATTTTAGAATTCTTTGCCATTATCTGTTTGCAAATAGCGCGGTGATTTTCCACTCTGATTGATGATTGTCCTGAAGGCTTCTGTAACACATTTTCCAGTCTTGGATTTGAGTGGCACAGCCCAGGCAAATTTTGAAAATGTATCTATGACAGTGAGTAGATACTTGTTGATCTTGTCTAAGTTTTTCAGCTGTCCACTTGCCATCTCAACCAAGTCACACTGCCATAATTCATCTATGCCTTTTGTAACCACTGGCAGTCTCTTATAATTATGTCTGGCTTGTCTGTGTAATTCATCAACAATAATTTGTCTAGACATAGTATGTAAACAAGAATATTGCAACTATGGGGTGTTCAGCAGCTGATACTACAGGATTTTCTAAATACAGTTTGTCTCCTATTTGTATATTAAATTCCAGAGAGCCATCATCTTCAGCATAAGATGTTTCTAATGTATTGGGGTCTGTAAAATCCTCTAACTCTACACTGGTGATTTTTGCTTTGTTATCAGTATTTGTTATTGATAAGGTGGGGTAGCGGTGTGCCTGAGGTTGTAGCCAATATTTGATCTTGATTGGTCAAAGTGTGCCCCCAACAAAAAATTGGTAATAAAATTGTGCAGGGGACAGCATATATATTTTGCCACGTGGTGTAAATGGTGAATCATATTCTTTGTTGGGGATACGGTACAATTCAAGAATTAATGTATGTTTAGGATTCTCGATTATGCCAGTTATTTCTTTTTCTGCTGTAAGCAATCTACTTGTTACAGATTCAAGGTGTTCATTGATAGTCCTAACAACATCATCGTGGCCTGGCTTGATCTTTATGTCCACAACACGTTTCTTGTATTGTTGCACAATCTCTTGTAGCTGGGTGGCAAAAACAGACAAAGCATTTGCTTGGTTGGATTCGATGGTCCCTAGCTGTTGCTTGATGTTGGCAACAATTTGCTGTAGATTTTCAACAACTGCCAATTTTGAATTTTGATCAGTAAGATCATGGACTTGTCTTCTGATATCCTCAAACAGGGCATGCAGTTCATTAATATGTTGATTAGTTGGTAGAGTGGCTACTGTCTGAATAAGTTGTTCGATCTGTGTTTGGATATTCGTCATATCTTCTGATTTCAATATGCGATTCACTGCTCTCTTAATATTTTTAAGTTCCTGTGATGTAGGCAGATTTGATACAGTATTCTGCAAAGATTCAAGTGCCAATTTCACATTATTTAATTCAGAAGCATCGGCCACACTTTGCATAGCATCTTGGAGCAGGGTTATGTCTGCCTGAGTAGGTGCTGATTGTTGTAAAATTTCAAGCTTTGTTTGGATATCATCGATCAAGAGATGAAAATGAGGTAGCTCAGATTCAGTGTTGAGGTTTTCAAGTTTTGTGATCTGTTGCTGGACACTGACAAGGGTATCTACAATACCAGGCAAGCGGGATTCTAGAGATTCTTGTACATTTGTCAAATCACTTTGCACTGCAGCTATTGTACCCTCAAGATGGGTTATGGTACTTTGAATTTTTCCAAGATCTTCATATGTTTCAAGTTGCAGCTTAATGTTGGCAACACTCCGAGTTATTGCACTCAAAGCATCAGAAGATGGCAAGTTGTTCATCAAATTTTCAAGTGTCTCAATTTTTTCTTTAACCTCGGCTATGGCATTGTTCAGAGGGTCCAGATTAGGTATCTGGAGTGATTGAATCTGTTCTTTTAGAGGGGAAATCACTAGATCAAAATCTTCTTGTGATTTTATGCTTTTGACAATTGTTTGGAGCTGTGTCTGGATATTATTTATCTTCTCTTCCAATTGTTGTTTCAATTGCTCAGAGTTGGTGGACTGGGTCTTAAATTTGGCTTGAAGATCTGCTACAGCTTCCTCTAAACTTTGAAAATTATCCAATATAGCCAAATCAATATATTTTTGAAGCAGCAATTTGAGTTCAGAATCAATTTTAAGAAGAGGGTGCATGCATTGTGATTGTAAATTTGTAATTTCTAGTTGAATACTGGCATTGAGTGTGGTTTGTAAAGCTTGTAAATCACTTCTTAATTTTTTGACTCTGACGTCAAGCATCAGAATCTCATCACTGTGATCTTCAGGTCTTGTATGGCCAAATATATCATTAGGCATTTTGATTTAGTGGTTATTTATTATTGAATATCTAATTCTAAATTCTATAAAAAAGGTATAAGCCTGTCATAGGATCCCGGGACCTCAATATATAAGCAGTCACCAGCAGAAACAGTATATACAGTGCCAGAAACCATGTTTGAGTGCTTAATTCTATAAATATTTCTCCCTACTGAAATCTTGACATTACCCTCGGGGGTTGTAATAAATTGTAATTGACCATCTACAGGTAATTGGTAATAATTTAAATTATTGTTAAATATGTACAATGTTTTACATGTTTCATCACCAACATCTGTAAGTATGCTGTTCAGATGAATAATTAACAAAGCACTTAGTTTAGATATTATATCAGAAGAGGGTGCTGGTGTTGGCAGGTCCATAATAGCCTGTTTTTTGAACCCAAATAAGTTCATCGGCATATTTATTTATTTCAAATCATGCTTTGTAATTGGGCATTCATTACCACTTTTCAAATCACAATGAACCCATGGTAGAGTATGTATGTCACATGACAAAATGCATCTCTTATCATCATGTGGGTCCAGAGCCACTTTTCTTACAACATTTGTAGTCAACAATTGATCCTCACTCTGAATTCTGCATTCTGATGTTCTGATTGAACTCTGTGATTTGAGACAATTTTTGTAATCTTTAAATTGGAGCTCTTTGTCTACAGTTACTCTGCCAATGCCCTTGGCTTTTTTTGCAACAGCACCACTACATGTTTCCAAACTGTACATCTTGGCCCTTAACCCAGCAAATGCCACAATAACATCACCAAGTGTCTCATCTTTTAACTTGCCAGGCACTTTTGTTGTGGGGTTGAATCTTTGTATGTTCACTGGTATCAAAATATTCAATCAATGCAAGCTGTGATATATCTTGATAAACATCTTCTGTCTAAATATCAAGAATAAAGCTATCTGTGTCAATGTACATCAGTTTTACACGATCACCATAAATAGGCTTCAACACATTATAATACAATTCTAACATGTGTAATTTGGCCAATTACAATATCACAGCCCTACATAAATAGGCTTATCAAACTTAATCTTTGTTTTTTTATAGTAAAAGTGCCATGTGTTCATCATAAATTATTCTGTAGTAGAAATTAGGCTTTGCTATCAATTTTTTGCTCAGGCTGGGATCAGTAATTAATTTAACATCAGTATGTTTTCTGATATTCTCTATGGTTTTGCCATACACTGAATTTACCATCAATTTAAACAAAGTCTTATCAAATTGGCTCATTGCAGATGTTCGAAGCTCTGTGTTTGTATCAATATATGGCTTCAACCATCTTGAGTGCCTGAACCTCAAAACTTTGCCAACTTTGGTCACTTGAACACCATGATCCATTAGGAACTGGAGGTTTTTGTAATATATGACATAATCCTGTTTTGGCTCCCGAGTCAACATCAATTTCTTTTGTTTAGAGCCAGGTGAACACTTAACCTCAGGAATTGGGGCCAGATCAGAAAATTTCTTGTGTAAATCATCAGGAATTGTCAGATCAACCTCTAAGAACAGGCCATAGTCACTGTCATCAAAATCCTGAAGATCTTCAATATTGAAATCTTCAACCCACTCATGCCCTGCATATGGCAATTTATCCATCATAGCATAACCATAGAGGCTATTGGCATCCACATACAGTATTTAATTTGATGGCAGTGCTGGATCATAATTGAAAATATACTTGTTATTTGCTCTGGCATATCTCTGAGAACATTGCACAATGCCTCCTCTTATACATTGTTAAATAAACAGATACATGTCTTGATCCTGGTTAAGATCCAATTGCATTTTAGTATTTAAAAACATTGCAAACCATGCTAGGCCTGGAGCACTGTAGAAATACATTGGGACCAGCTCATAATTTTCCATGGAAGATTTTCTAAATGCCTGAAGTATATCAGCTAAGAGAGTCACATCAAGTTTTAAATATGCCTTGTGATAATCACCAAATATCTGGCATTTTAAATTGTTCCACATCAACTGGGCATGGTGATAATCTTCATCAGTGATTCCAGATGCTCTGAATTTGCTGTAGAACTCTTGTTGTGGTGACAGAGCACACTAATCAAATTTAGAAAAATCTGTAACATAATCATATGGGTATACACCCGTCCACTTAAATAATTTCAGGTCCTGATTTGGAAACAAAGCACATGTGATTTTGAATTGATCATCAGATAATTGGCTGGCCAGTGTAGCCAGGCTAGCGGACAGAATTCTGTATGAATCAAGAAATCTTAAGTGAATGGGAACACCATTAACTTTAATTATCTTGCTAATGGCAATATATTTCTCATTATTTTCTGCTAAAATATTTAAATTCTGCTTGTCAAACCCCTCGTACCTGATCAAATGATGAAAATCATAATTGGATGCACCATGGCAAAATATAGGGACAAATTTTGGTCTCTGGATCTTAATATTATAGCTACTACACATTGCCATTTTGAATTTACCATCTATATGAGAATGGTGTTTCACCTTGATATTTGTATCTGAAAATTCAGAATCACATACCGGGCATTTTTCTGCATTGTTGAAATTTTCAATCTGTTTCTCTGTTAAAGGCAACATAGGTTTTGATTTAAAAGGACATTAGATGCTATGTTATTTCACTCACTTTCTATTCTATGTGCAAATTTTTTGATGGCATCTGCTCCCATGTATAAATATTCTTTACTAACCACACCATCCTGTACAACAACATAATAAAAACTAGAAGGTTCATGTAACTGGTATGATGTAATTGAAGATTCATCAGGATCTGGGCTGCAGAATGCAAGGGGTTTGAGGTTTGATTCAAAATCACAGACTATATATGCTGGGTGTTCCAACAAGACTTAAATTTTTTTGAATTTGGCATTTTCACTTGGATTAGGCATCACCATATGAACAGGTATATGGTTGCCACAGTATTTCAGATGCTCAATTAACTTGTTTTTAGCAATTTCTGTATTCACTTCACGAACCCCATTTATTATTTTTTGTTCATCAAATACAGTTAAACATCTTCTACACAACTTGCAATATTGTCTTAGATTTGTCTAGTTGTGTTCTAACTAAAGCTTCAAGATTATGTATCAGAGTGTAATGGTGTGTGCCATCCTCTTCAATTAAGAGCAGATCAATCGGAACAGCAGAATCATCATCAAGTGTACTGATTCTGAGAGGTGCTATCAAGCAATTGCCACGGCCAGTAGAACAAATAAATACATTAATAGATAATTGTTTACCATTGATATCCCGGCCTTTTTTCAAATTTATCAATATTCTGAACAGACATTGGATATTCTAAGCCCTCCATTGCATCATCAAAATCATGTTCATGTTGTTTATAATAAGTTAATGTCTGAGGATTCCTTAAAAATGGATACAAAGCAGCTAAAATACACCACAGAAAGCATTTCTCATCATTATTTTCTATGCTAACCACGGCTGTTTTGTTTTTAACATTGCCAGGTAATGGCAGATATGTAGATTCTTGTAAAAGGACTGAATTCAGAAATATTAATATATAACTTGTGTGGAGTTCTGCATAGGCTCCATCCTGATTCTTTTGCTGCAAATTCAGAGTGTTTAATATTCAATTGATCTATCAAACTGCTTATTATTTTGTCTGAATTTGTATTTGAATATATAGCTACAGTTTCTGTTATGTGGGGCTGTGTAAATTTTGTGCCATTTGGCTTCTTATATTGTGTAAACAATTTGAGGGACAGCTTATAAGAGCCATTTTGTGCATTTAGAATTGCCTGCACATCAGGATTTATACTGTTCAAAAAATTCTTAAAGTCACATTTTGGCTCTGATATAAAACGGTGATCCCTAAGTTGGCCATTAAAACTGCTATGGATGGGTTCATAGCGTGGCTGCTTTGCTGCTCTAGCATTAACAGGTGTTTCATGCTTCCTTTTCAGACCAGATGAAGATGGTTTTGTAGGCAATGTTGATCACTGTGCAGAACAAATATCTATATGTTTATATGTGAAATATTCCATGATATATTTTCTATGGCATTTTTGGCATATTTTTGTAGGTGTTCTGCATTTTTCTGGATCACAATTCTTTTGGTGCCTAGCCCAATTGGGGCTGGATATATTTTTATTGCATTGATTACAATATTTTTGATTTGGCATTTTTGTTGTTGTTTATTATATAAAATTTCTTGGGATTGAAATCAAAATTCTAAGCTTAATAAAAAATATCAGTTGGGTTCAGCAGTGCGCTTTGTATATTTAGTGTGTGTGTGTGTGTGTGTGTGTTAATATTTTTGGCTTTGGTATTTATATAAAATTTCTTGGGGTTCAAATCAAAACTCTATACTTAATAAACCTATGACTGGTTGCATAAAGCTGATAGCCTACATGCACAAAAATAGAATAAGTACAGAAGCACTGCCCTACCACAACTGCATGTTTACACAGGCATGTCCTAGAAAAACAATAACCTAATACCATGTGTCATGTATAACAAACTGGGGCAGATATAAACCCTTTGTTCAATATATTACAAATATGTTTGATATGAATAATAAAAAATTCTGTATATTAAATCAAATAGATTTGTAATTCAATTTATATAAATTTGCAATATTTTTGTGTTTAAAAAAATATGAGGAGCACTGCAACAACATACCCTTACTCTTCAACAACTCTCACAATACTGGCTGATATGCAATGCAAAATCTCTTTATATAGCCTAAGCACGGACCGCATTGAAAACATCTGAAACAATAAGTCAATCAGAATATAACATATCATCACATTATGTCATAACCAACCAATCAGAAAACAACACATGCCTAATAATTTATTGCATAATATTGGGTAATAATTTGTTGCAAAACATGATGCAATAGAAATAAACCAGAAATAGGCCACAAGTGGGCCACAAGTGGACCGGAAGTGGACCGGAAGTAAACAGGAAGTGGAGCGGAAGTGACCGGAAATGACCTGAAATGAACGGAAGTAGACCGGAAGTGGACCGGAAGTGGCCGGAAATGGGCCGGAAATGACCGGAAGTAAACCGGAATTGGACCGGAAGTTACCGGAAATGACCGGAAATGACCTGAAGTGGACCAGAAGTGGACCGGAAGTAAATATGTGTGGGTGTGGGTGGGTGCAGGTGTATGTGGGTAGCTCATATGAGCATCTTGGCTTACTTTTAGGTGTAGCCAAAACAATATCAAGAGGGGCTTATTTTTAACAAGCTTATGGACAACAATCTCACAGATGTAGCTTTTGTAAGTGTAGACAAATCAATCTGAGGGGGCTCATCATTTCACGGGAAATTCCCGAGGGCATTTTTACAAAAATCTTGGGTTATACAGGGTACCACACTTGAGCAATAAGCTCATATGCACATCTTGAGCTAGTTTTAAGTGTAGCCAAATCTGCCTGAGGGGGCTCATCATTTATCGAGTTTATAGTATTGTATTTTACACTACTGTCTTCTTGGAGGTTGAAGGCTGAGCCCCAGATGTACTTTCGCTTAGACAAGTAAGCCTATGCTTCTTGGCATACGCAATTGTGATGTGTTTATTGCATCCGGAACACAGTTCGGTGGCAGGCAAATGCTTGCCTGGCACGCAGGTGCGACAATGTCTTGCAAAATGTTTACTTGATATGGTTCTTTTGCACACAGGGCAACTTTTCATGGAGCGCATTTTTTTCGGGGTATGTTTATTTATATGTGATCTGTTAGTGGTAGAGTGTTTACAAAAAAAAATGCCTTATGAGAAAAATTTCGTAGGCTAATTCTAATTAGTGTTAGTTTGAGGGGTTTATTTATGTGCTTTAGTCAACCCTGTAAAAAAATAAAAAATATATATATAAGAAAAATTTGATTGTAGATAGAAAAAAAGCACAATAAATATTGTATGCATGTGTAATTCTATTTAGCTTATTTTTGCTAGACACGAATCTTCTTCAGATTTTATTGCCGATTAGTATATTTTTCTACCAATCTAGTAGAGGTGTGAAACTATGAAAATGTTATTGTTTATATATATTCTATTGTTTTGGCTTATATAATAGCAAATATATATATATATATATATATAGCTATTTTGAAATTCTAAAACTTTCAGGTATACTTTCAGGTATTTTTTAATTTATTTGTGTTTATAGTATTTGTCGGGCAATAGCAGATAAAACAAGAATAGTTTTTCTACGACCCATAGTTTACGAGTTACAAAACAACTTAGAAATTACATCTTGAAATTTTAACTTATAATAACTCGAAAACAGTAAGCACTAATCATTATGTTTCCAATAGGTTGCAGAGTACTTTCAATTTTTTTATCAAATATCATTAAAATTTTCGAAATAGGGTAAAAACTAAGGCAGCAAATCAAGTTTCTCAAAAAATAAAAAAAATGTCTATATTTTCGAAACTTGAGGGTGTGGAATCGATTTTATTTGCTAGTCGAATAGTTTTCGTCAAATCCTATCCAACAAACCTAAAATCATCATCCTAGGTCAATTAGGAGCCAAGAAAATCGATGTCTTGGAAAAACATCTTAAGACAAATGTTTAAGAAAATTTTCTTGAAAGACCGGAAGTAACATCTTGAGATACCGGAAGTCGACTTTCTTAAAGATTAAGATATTTGTATTAAGACGTTTTCCAAGACATTGATTTCCTTGGCTCCTATGGGGCCTAGAACCATGTAACGTTGATCTATGTATATACCAGTACTTTTCCTACATGTTCACTCACCTTACAACCCACCCGATCAAAAAATAAAATTCACACATGTATAAATTTAAATATAGGCTCCATATTGAAACAAAATATCATTTTTTTCCCCTCCTCTCTCTGGCCAAGATTGCAAATAATTGCACGAATAATACCATGATATTTTTAGACTGTAGGTCCAGGTCCCCCGAACCAGACAAGATTTGAGTTGGTGTTTTTAAGTCCACTTTATGTGCAGTAAGGCTAATTGGGACTGGACCTACAGAGTACTAAAGTGTTATCCGAACCACTTGTGCCTCCAGCGAGTATCGAACGCTTGATTGCAAGACTACCACTGCGCCATAGGGGAGGCCCAGACGACTTATTTGCACTACAACAAGCAAAAAATAAATTCATATTTGTGCATATGGGAAGTCCAATATATAGTTGGCAATGTGTGATGTGATCAGCACCAAACATTTAATTTTTATGTATGTATATTTAAGTTCCGTGTTTGCCCGACCCTGTGGCCGAGTGGTTAGCGCATCGCGCTGCGAGGCCAAGGGTCCCGGGTTCGAATCCCGGTCGGGTATGGTTGTTTGTGAATGTCCATTTTCATCCATTTCATCACTCATCCCCTTCTTCGCAAATTAGCCAAGAGGTACAAAACGCGAAGTAAAATAAACTAAATCAATCAATCAATAAATCATTATGTTCCGTGTTGCACTCATGAAATTAAATTTTAATTAACTTTCTTTCTATCCATCTCTCAATCTATATATTGCCTGTTCATATTTGGCACAGTCATTGCGAGTCGGCCATTTTGTTTACGTAGCAAAAAAAAATTGAAGCTATTTTTTTCCGAAATACTCGCTGTGACCACAAGCATAATTGGATATAGTTGTCAGATTTTATTTAATTTTAGGTTTAATGTCAATAAGCGTGTATAAAAAAACTAAATATTTTAAATAAATAAGATTCGAATAACTATGTACTTGCACTAGCCATTGCGATGGCGCAGCGATAGCGTCGTTGAATTGTAATCAAGAGATCTCGGGTTCGATACTCGCACAATTGGTTCTTGAAACTGTAGGTCCAGCCCCGATTAGCCTTACTGTGCATAAAGTGGACTTAAAACATCAAATCAATCAATCAATCAGTACTTCCACTAGCTTCTGCGATGGCACAGCGATAGCGTCGTTGCCTTGTAATCAAGGGTTCGATACCCGGTGGAGGCACAAGTGGTTCTTGAAACTGTAGTTCCAGTCCTGATTAGCCTTACTGTGCATAAAATGGACTTAGAAAACACCAACTCAATCATTCAATCAGTACTTCCACTAGATATCAAAAACACGCAACTCTCCTCTATTTTTTCTTGCCTTCCTCTAACAATTTAACACATTTATTTTTTTGAAATATGCCCCGCACACATATTTTCCTACCTACCAACAACGGCACACAGAAGAAAAAAGATATTCCAGCTACCAAGATGCATGCTCCAAATATATAAGGCAGAGAGAGAGACATGAAACATCTTCTATATTCGTATCATGCCCAAGGCATGACTCGAATCCGGGACCCCGGACGCCATAGTCCGATAGCCTAATCGTTTCATAAAAAAGGCCCGAGTATGAAAGAAGCTGGATAGAGCTTCTTTCAAGCAAATGCCACCTGCGATCTTCAGCGGATGTAAAAAAACCGCTGATACGAATTCTTCCGGAATCGCAGGAACAATACTGCAAACACAGCTTTACGCTGAAAGCACCGTTATTGAGAGACGCGGTCCCTCAACGGCCGAAGTTCGAATTTCGTTTAAATAGCTCGAGAGAATATTTCTCACCCCAGTCGGTATCTGAAATCTATCGCGTGCACAGTTAGTGCCTCGGAATTATACAAGTTGTTGAACTAAGAAAGTTATGGCGTGAATAGTTGTTACCGAACGTTACAAACTGAGTTACAGCGAGGAGTAGTACGCTATCGAAAAGGAGTTTTATTTCAGGAGAGTTCATCTGAGTTTCATCAACGAACCAGCGAGTAGATTGTCACTTCCAGATCTACAGGTAAAGAACGTTCCTCTATCCTTGTCTTTCATTCTCTCACACCCTTGCCAGACCAGCTAATTATAGTGTTTAAAGTTAATCGTGAGTGTAGTTCTTATTTCACGGGGCTAGTCCCCTTGCTTGGTTAAGTGTAGACGTAGCTCTTCAGAGTTATACCCCCCTCTTACAATACACCTCTCGCAGCCAAATAACCTAGAATATCAGGCTTCACATAGCCTATCTACGATCCCTTAATATAAAACAATCGGGGATTGTAGGTGGTGGAGGTTTTGCGCGGCCTTTTTTTTCATACATTTCCCCTCGCGAAATATATGTCCAATTTTTCGTGGTTATTTTTGCCCCCTGTGCTTTAACACGTTCACTCCGTTTACAACTTAACCTTCTATTATTTTTACCGCTTCCAGTTACTTCCATTTATATTTACATTTTTGCGTCTTTTTTACCCCCCTCTTGTGTTTTTATTGTCTTTCAACACGCGTTAATTTTGACGACACGGTCCCCTAGCGAAGTGTCGCCACCTGTTCGAAGCCCGAACGCTCCCCGCTGTAACTCCTAGTCCTTTGGTTTACGCCCCCAAGCCGTTCCGTAATGGCTTTTTTCTTGTTTTATGAACCCCCTTATGCTAGAAGGCCTCCAGTTCAATGGAACGGCCGGGGAGGATGTCACGCGCTTTCTTGACCGCGTAGACAGCTTCGCAACGCTTAATGAATGGGATTCCGGAAAAAAGTTGCGAATGGTTTCTGCTTTTCTGGCAGGTTCAGCGTTTCGTTGGTTCGAAGGCTGAAAAAGCTGTACAGGTAGACGAAGCAGTGACCTACGATTATTTAAAAACCCAGTAGCTCGACGAGTTTACAGATTTGGCCGATAAATTGCAGCTGAAAGAGAAAATCAAATGTCGCCTCCTCACGGACGTCGAATCTGTCATGGAGTATATTCGCGACAAGATACAAATGTTGCACCGTCTCGATTTCAACATGCCCACGGTCAAAGTTATCAAACACTTGACCAGGGGCCTCCAACCGGAATTTATGCGCGAGACGTACAGGCGAGAATACGCTTCCGTCCCGGACTTTTTACGCGATTTAAAAGAAGTCGAGAAGCTTCAGTTCCTTATAAGAAAACGTAAGGCACAGCAACTTTTGTCCGACGCTAATAAAGATTCCCTGCTGCGCCAGATGGGCGACCTTACCGCGCAGAGTCCCAGGAATCTCGCGTTTCAAGACACCGCGGCGCCGGCTCAGGATCTCCCACGGACCGGTGAAACCCCGGACCTTGAACAGAAAGTCGCAGCCCTTGAAGCTGAGCTTGACTCGCTCAAGCATAACTACGAAGGGAACTCGAACCCGAGACCTCCGTCTAACGAGACCGGTATCGCAGAACAGTTAAAGAACTTGTCTCGGATAATCGATGCACTTTCCAGTGTTTCTCCCCGTCAGCAGCCACCTGATGTAAGGAGGTGCGATGATTTTTATCGCGCCCCCCATAACTCCCGCGCCCAGTCCTCTGAAGGTTCTTTTTATAGCCAAGACCAGTTTCGCCCGCAGTTCAACGATTGTAACAGGTCTTCCCGACATGACCGAAGACAGCAGTCACCGGACGGATATTCACGTTTCCAGCCCCCACGTTTTCAATCATCATCGCCGCGAGTGGTCAAGGGGAACGCCGAGACGGAATTCCGTGTTCTCGAGGTTCTTACCCCCATCGCACAGCCGATGTTTGCCAGGCCAGGGAAAATAATTTACAACGGCCACTAGCGACCGGGGAAAGAGACGTGCCAACGCCCCCAGTTGTTAACTGTCTATCCGTTCAGATGTTCCCAAACGCAGAGTTGGTATCTATTAGCGTATTGCAGGCAGGTAAACCGTATAATTTCATTATTGATACGGGTTCTATGATTTCGGTAATTGGTGCCAAGGACGTTCCAGCAAGTGCACCACGTTTTCAGATTCCCACTCTCATACAGGGTGTGACAAGCACACCCCTTGCGCTAAAGGAGATCGCGCTTTTAAAATTTTCCGTAGATGGCTTTACATTCCGCAACCCGTTTCGAGTTCCTCCGACGTTTGAACAGGGTGCAATTCTGGGGAACAACTTTTTGAGTAATCAGCGGGCTACTTTGGACTTCCGCACAAATCGTCTCACCCTATATCGTTTTGGATCTCCAGTAAAATCTACTCTTAGGACCACTATCCACAGGGCGTTCGACGTGTCTATCAAGCTTGCGCACATGATAAAAGCTAATCTCACTCCCGAATTTGTCACGGCGAGGAAGATAATAGTGAAAGCTCGCTCTCACCTTTGTATTCCCGTGCGCTTGGTGAATGGAATTGCCGATTCCGACACGTTATTGGAACCTGACCTTCCGTTTCAACAGAAATCTGGTATATTAATTCCCAGGGGTATTTTAAATGCCCAGACCAACCTTCTCTGGATTAGCAATCCATTGACGCACAAGATTACCATTTCCAAAGGCCAGCGTCTTGGTTCGGCTGACGCTTGGCAAATCCCGGTCGCCCCTGCCGACCCGAACGGGGACAGGGCGTGTGACACCGCCGGAATATTTCCCACCCCGGCTCAGGTGAATGTCACGACAGAAACTGAAGATGCTAGTAACGCATCTCCGGTTGACAAGCAGTTCGACATAAATCCGGACCTTACGCCCGTACAAAAACAACAATTGTTGCAACTCTTGAATAAATATTCCTACGTTTTTTCTTGGTCCGAAACTGACGTTGGTCGAGCTACAAATTACGTACACCGCATTCGACTGGAAGACGATGTTGTTTTCCTATCAAGGCCGTACCCGGTGCCCATTCATTTGAGAAAAGAAATGAATGAGCAAATCGACTCCCTGTTACGGCAAGGGGTCATCCGGGAATCTACGTCCCCTAACAACTCGCCTGTGTTTCTCGTGCGCAAAAATAACGGGAAATACCGCATGGTGCAGGGATCTTCGTGCACTGAATTCTAACACCATCTTTGATGCGATTGGTATGAACGATCTCAATGAGACTCTATATCAAATGGGCGGCAAACGTTTCTATTGTAATCTTGATTTGCACCAGTCGTATTTTCAGTTACCTCTGTCGGAAGACAGCAAGCCGTATACGGCATTCACAGTGCCAGGGAAAGGCCATTTTGAACTTAATTTTGCTGCAATGGGCGCAAGCACCAGTCCTATCGGATTAACAAGGTCGATTCACCTGGCTTGTGCACAAATGGATCCTTCCACGTTCGCCTCCTACATGGATGATCTATACTGTTTTTCAACGAGTTCTCAGTCTTATTGACCACCCTCGAACAACTGTTCAAGTGTTTAGAGGCGGCCGGTTTGAAACTTACCCCTTCTAAATGTTCCTTCGGTTATAGCCAGATCATCGCCCTCGGGAACCGAGTTGGCCATTTCGGTTATTCTATCTCGGATAAGATTATCGACTCAATTACACATTACATCCAGCCCAAAACCGTGCGTCACGTGCGCCGCTTTTTGGGTCTTACTTCCTACGTCCGGCGGTATATGAAAAACTACTCGGACATTGCCGCACCGCTTCAGGCTTTGGTAGGAAAGAATAAGCGTTTTCAATGGGAAAAGGAACAACAAGACACCTTTGAAACATTAAAGAAGGCTCTTATTACGGCCCCCGTTCTCTTGCCGTATAAGCCTGACAAAGAAGTTCGGGTTTATACTGATGCGTCGACTACCGCGATTTCCGGGATATTGATGCACCAAAACTCTGAAGGGGCGTGGCTCCCTTGTGCTTACTGCTCACGAAAATTGAAAGATTACGAGACTAGGCTCGGGATCATTGAACTTGAACTGTTGCCCATTCTTTATACGTTAAAGAGCTTCAGGTTCTATCTTTTAGGACGCCACTTCTTTTTGTTCACCGATAACAAAAGTATAAGGTATCTGCGCACAGCGAAAACTCTCTCCCCTAAACTCTTACGTTGGTCCTTATCGATAGATGAATATTTTTTTACGGTTTCACATTGCCGCGGTACTCAAAATCCAGCGGACCCCTTGTCCCGGGATACTGGTATCGAACCTACCGACGACGCCCCAGAACTGGAAGAGACCAAGGTTTTATTCATGCAGGATAAAACCATTGATATTGCCTCTCATCAGCGCGCGGATGAAACCCTTGGCAGTATCATTCGCATTTTGGAGGATCCACAGGGGGAGGGCAGCCAGGCCCCCGCCCCCCTCCAACGGCAGGCGTGTTACCATTCCATCGAAAATGGGTTGCTCTATCAGCTCCATCGAATGGCCTCGGGTGCACAGAAGCTTCTGTGCATACCGACCGCCCTCCGTGACACGGTGATTGAATCTCTCCATTCATTGCCGACCGGAGGCGGCCACATGGGTTTTTCCAAAACTTACAATCGAGCCCTCAAAGAAATTTATTTTCCCTTTATGAAGAACTTCATACAGCGAAATATCAGGGAATGCGCAGTGTGCCAAGCGAATAAGAAGCCGCCCGGTTATCCGGCCGGCGAGTTATTAACTTATCCGCCGCAAAAACCATTCCAATCAATCGCGATTGACTTCAGTGGCAGTTATCCCGCTTCAGGACCGCTCAGACATAAATACATACTCGCGGCGACTGACTTTTCAACCCGGTATATGGTCGCACGTTCGACTCCCGACGTGTCGGCTCAAACGGCGGCCGACTTTCTGTATGAAGTGATTATATTCCGGTTTGGGATCCCAGAGACCATCCATACGGATAAAGGAAGCGCATTTACCTCTAAGCTTTTCCAGGAGTTGAATGAAAAGCTAGGAGTAAACCTCAAGTTCGCGCCCACGGCGTGTCATAATTCCTTGGGTATTCAGGAGAAAGGACATTGCAGTTTGCAACAGATTCTCAAGAACTATGTAAATTCGTCCCACACTAATTGGGAAATGTATCTTGGCCCCGTCCTCTTTTCTTATAATACGGCCCGCCAGCAGAATATGCGTTATTCGGCGTTCTATCTATTGCATGGTTTCGAACCTCGCACTCCTTGGTCTGCAATGTTACACAGGAGCGTGTGTGCAAGCGTAGAGAATGAAATGAGATTTAAAATCCTGGATATGGCACGTGCAGCGGCCGCAGAACATCTCCAAACTCGCCTCCACGGCGTTAAGCCAGCTTATGACGGACGACATTCTCAAATCTCGTTTAATAAGGGCGATGAAGTCCTTATTTTTGATGCCACCCAGCGCATCGGAACTTCTAGAACATTTTCGGGACGTTTCACCGGGCCTGGTACTGTAATCGAACGCGTTCACCCTAATTCGTACCGGGTCCAATTGACAAATAAGCGCGGTCAGGTGATTATTGACGAGATTGGAATAAAGCGCCTTAAACTGTATCATCCGCCCCATGACGATTAGCGAACACCGGGAATAAGGGAAGGTTGCCACCCACAACCCCCCTTTTTGGCTACTTACCGACGGTCACCTATAACTTTTGCTATATATCAGTGGTCAATGAGCAGCAACGATCAGACAGGCAATTTTTTTTTACAATAAATTTAACTTTTACATAAATCGCTAATAAACAAATATCTCCCTTATGCGAAAATGTTGTGAAAGGTATTGTTTTTCGCCAATCACCGCAGCTGCACGTAGTGCAGACTGTACGTCACCCACACCATAATTATGAAGGTCACGAAGAAGTAAGAGATGTTAAATAACACTATGAGTGTTTCTATGTAGCGCACAGTGTAGTAGTCTCAACGATAAGTTAACAATTCAGTTAAAATGCGCTTATTATATTATATACAAGTCCCACCAGGGGCACCTTCTGTTTAACAGAGGGGGAAGGACGACGTATGCCGGAGGCTTTTGAATTTTTTATCAAGTCGTGTGCTGAGCACACGATAAAGGACTTACACGAAGTACATTCTTCACGAGTTTGGTGTGCGGATGGACGAAACTGGCGTTAAGAATACGTTCACATTTTTACGCATATTATTTTTTTTTTTGCATTAGAGTGGAAGGATTTAATAGATTTTATACAAATAGTACCTTTGTCGCTTGCACGGGAAAATATACCTCACCGCACATTCGTAATAATTGTGCTCAGAGTTCATTCCAGTTACATTAAATATAGAGAGATAAATAACGACGACAGAGATTTAAAGGTGCTGCGCCAATGAAGAGACAATGAATAAATAAATCAGTGCATGAAGCGAAGTCGGCTTCATTAAGTAATCAAGCGACGGTTAGATTATTATTCTCCCGTTTGCTCCCACACTTGAATAAGTATATAGCTACTGACAGCATAGACCTATAATATGGCGTTACTTGCTTCATAAGAGATTTAACTTTGTTTTTCTCAACAGTGCAAGCGTTAAGTTTAAAAGAAAGGAATAATTAGTTAAGCACTTACTTATCACTGTAGTTTTGGTACTTTCATCTTTATAACTGTAATAGCGATTTGTTTGTTTTTACTTAGAAGCTGCCTGCTTCATCGTTTCCCGCTCACGACCCGCTTTCGCGCAGTCTCCATGCTGCAGCTCATATTACTAGGACCTCATAATAAGCGAAATAGCATCGATACCTATCACACTTATGAAAACAAAGGCTTTACCATAGTAAATGCGGCCATACATATTAGCGTATTAGTCCAAGTCAGTGCACACTCGGAGCTGGAAGTGCGTCCTCAACACACCACGCTCCGCGCTCCTATGTCAATGTGATCCTCCCTCCCGCGAACGCTTGCGTGCAGGACGAGGTCCTGGATTTACCACTGCCGTTTCACATTACCCAAGCGGGGGAAAGCCTCTGTCATTTATCGCCCATCTATCGTATGATGACATGTCCCTATTTTAAAACCATCCTTTTTGATGGGCAGAGAGTCGTTCCGGCGGCCCACTTTTCAGCACCTGTTTATGTCTTGACTCAGGAAAAAGGGATGGCGTTTGTTTATCACAACAGGCATGGTGACCTGGAACTGCATTGAACGGCGTCTGAAATTCTGCTGAACTTTCTCGACCTCGTGTTGGTAATCAGGAGGCATCTCCATTCGAATCCACGCCGGGAGCGCCCGCCATCCCAGCTCGCTCTCAAGAACGAAAAATTTTTCGAAGTACATTTGTTTGTTCCCGGCACATTTTCTCCGCGCACCTCCCGTGGCAGAAAAACCTCCCCCCCCTTTTCGTCGCGCACCCCGCAAATATAACGCACGGGAAACCTCACAGCTCGCTTTTCGCGACGGCAGTAGTATAATTGATGCTATAACCAGGACGAGAAATGATGAAACCCCCTCAGGCAGATTTGCCTACACTTAAAACTAGTTCAACATGCCTATATGAGCTTTTTGCTCAAGAGTGGTACCCTGTCTAATCCAAGATTTTTGTAAAAATGCCCTCGAGAATTTCCTGTGAAATGATGAGCCCCCTCAGATTGATTTGCCTACACTTACAAAAGCCACATCTGTGAGATTGTTGTCCATAATCCTGTCAAAAATATGCCCCTCTTGATATTTTTTTGGCTACACCTAAAAGTAAGCCACCCTCACCCACACCCACCCACATACACATACACACACACACACACACACACACACACAAATCACACTACTGAACCCAACTGACATTTTTTATTAAGTATAAAGTTTTGATTTGGACCCCAGGAAATCTTATATAATAAACAACAACAAAAATGCCAAATCAAAAATATTGTAATCAATGCAATAAGAAAATAACCAGCCCCAATTGGGCCAGGCACCAAAAGAATTGTAATCCAGACAAATGCAGAACTCCCACAAAAATATGCCCTAAATGCCATAGAAAATATAGTCTGGAATATTTCACATATAAACATCAAGGTACTTGTTCTGCACAGTCATCAATATTACCCCCACAACCATCTACATCTGGTCTGAAAAGGAAGCATGAAACACCTGTTAATGCTGGACCAGCAAAGCAGCCACGCTATGCACCACCTATCCATAGCAGTTTTAATGGCCAACTTAGGGATCACCGGTTTGTATCCGAGCCAAAATGTGATATTAAGAATTTTTTGAACAGTTCAAATCCAGATGTGCAGGCAATTCTAAATGCACAAAATGGCTCTTATAAGCTGTCCCTCAAATTGTTTACACAATATAAGAAGCCAAATGGCACAAAATTTACACAGCCCCACATAACAGAAACTGTACCGGTATATTCAAATGCAAATTCAGACAAAATAATAAGCAGTTTGATAGATCAATTGAATATTAAACACTCTGAATTTGCTGGAAAAGAGTCTGTATGAAGCCTATGCGGATCTCCACACAAGCTCTATGTTAAATTTCTGAATTCAGCCCATTACAAGGATCTACATATTTGCCATTACATGCCAATATTAAAAACAAACAAACCGTGGTTAATATAAAAAATAATGATGAGAAATGCTTTTTGTGGTGTATTTTAGCTGCTTTGTATCCAGTTTCAAGGCATCCTGAGCGAATAAGTTATTATAAACAACATGAAAATGATTTTGATGAAGCAATGGAGGGTTTAGAATATCCAATGTCTGTTCAGAATATTGATAAATTTGAAAAAAAGGCCAGGAATATCAATGGTAAACAATTATCTATTAATGTTTTTATTTGTTCTACTGGCCGTGGCAATTGCTTGATAGCACCTCTCAGAATCAGTACATTTGATGGTGATTATGCTGTTCCGATTGATCTGCTCTTAATTGAAGGGGATGATACACACCATTATACTCTGATACAAAATCTTGAAGCTTTAGTCAGAAAACAACTAGACAAATTTAATAGAACATTTAAGTTGTGCCGAAGATGTTTAACTGTATTTGATGGTCAAAAAATGGTAAATGGGGTTCGTGAAAAAATGCAGAAATTGCTAAAAACAAGTTAATAGAGCATCTGAAATACTGTGGCAACCATAAACCTGTTCATATGGTGATGCCTAATCCAAGTGAAAATGCCAAATTCAAAAAATTTGAAGCCTTGTTGGAACACCCAGCATATATAGTCTGTTATTTTGAATCAAATCTCAAACCTCTTGCATTCTGTAGACCAGATCCTGAGGAATCTTCAATTACACAATACCAGATACAAGAACCTTCTAGTTTTTATTATGTTGTTGTACAGGATGGTGTGGCTAGTAAAGAATATTTATACATGGGACCAGATGCCATCAAAGAATTTGCACATAGAATAGAAAATGAGTGCCATGACATAGCATCTAATATCTTATTAAAATCAAAACCCATGTTGCCTTTAACAGAGAAACAGATTGAAGATTTCAACAATGCAGAACAATGCCCGGTATGTGATTCTGAATTTTCAGATACAAATATCAAGGTGAAACACCATTCTCAAACAGATGGTAAATTCGTAAGGGCCCTGTGTAATAGCTGTAATATTAAGATCCAGAGACCAAAATTTGTCCCCATATTTTGCCATGGTGCATCCAATTATGATTTTCATCATTTGATCAGGTACGAGGGGTTTCACAAGCAGAATTTAAATATTTTAGCAGAAAATAATGAGAAATATATTGCCATTAGCAAGATAATTAAAGTTAATGGTGTTCCCATTCACTTAAGATTTCTTGATTTATACAGAATTTTATCGGCTTGCCTGGCTACACTGGCCACTCAATTATCTGATGATCAATTCAAAATCACATGTGCTTTGTTTCCAAATCAGGACCTGAAATTAATTAAGCGGAAGGGTGCATATCCATATGATTATGTTACAGATTTTTCTAAATTTGATGAGTGTTCTCTGCCACCACAACAAGAGTTTTACAACAAAATCAGAGCATCTGGAATTACTGATGATGATTATCACCATGCCCAGTTGATGTGGAGCAACTTAAAATGCCAGACATTTGGTGATTATCACAAGGCATATTTAAAACTTGATGTCACTCTCTTAGCTGATATACTTCAGGCATTTAGAAAATCTTCCATGCAAAATTATAAGCTGGATCCAATGTATTTTTACAGTGCTCCGGGCCTAGCATGGTCTGCAATGTTTTTAAACACTAAAATGCAATTGGATCTGATCCAGGATCAAGATATGTATCTGTTTATGGAACAATGTATAAGAGGAGGCATGGTGCAATGTTCTCAGAGATATGCCAGAGCAAAAAACAAATATATTCCTGATTATGATCCAGCACTGCCATCAAATTATATACTGTATGTAGATGCCAATAGCCTCTATGGTTATGCTATGATGAAAAAACTGCCATATGCAGGGCTTGAGTGGGTTGAAGATTTCAATATTGAAGATCTTAAGAATTTTGATGACAGTAACTATGGCCTGTTCTTAGAGGTTGATCTGACAATTCCTGATGATTTACACAACACATTTTCTGATCTGCCCCCAATTCCTGAGGTTGAGTGCTCACCTGGCTCTAAACAAAAGAAATTGATGATGACTCTAGAGCCAAAACAGGGTAATGTCTTATATTACAAAAACCTCCAGTTCCTAATAAATCATGGTGTCCAAGTGACCAAATTTGGAAAAGTTTTGAGTTTCAGGCACTCAAGATGGTTGAAACGATATATTGATACAAACACAGAGCTTCGAACATCTGCAATGAGCCAATTTTATAAGACCTTGTTTAAATTGATGGTCAATTCTGTGTATGGCAAAACAATAGAAAATGTAAGAAAATATGCTGATGTTAAATTAATTACTGACCCCAGCCGGAGCAAAAAATTGATAGCAAAGCCCAACTTCAATTACAGAAGAATTTATGATGAAAATATGGCACTTTTCAACATGAAAAAAACAAAGATTAAGTTTGATAAGCCTATTTATGTAGGGGCTGTGATATTGGAATTACACATGTTAAAATTGTTTTATAATGTGTTGAAGCCTTTTTATAAGGATCGTGTAAAACTGATGTACATGGACACAGATAATTTTGTTCTTGATATTCAAACAGAAGATGTTTATCAAGATATAGCACAGCCTGAATTGTTTAAATATTTTGATACCACTGAACATTCAAAAATTAAACACCACAACAAAAAGGTGCCTGGCAAGTTAAAAGATGAGACACTTGGTGATGTTATTGTGGCATTTGCTGGGTTAAGGGCCAAGATGTACAGTTTTGAAACATGTAGTGGCGCTGTTGCCAAAAAGGCCAAGGGCATTGGCAGAGTGACTGTAGACAAAGAGCTTGAATTTGAAGATTACAAAAATTGCCTCAAATTATGTAGCACAATCAGAACATCAGAATCCAGAATTCAGAGTGTGGATCACTTGTTGACTACAAATATTGTAAGAAAAGTGGCTCTGGATCCACATGATGATAAGAGATGCATTTTATCATGTGGCGTACATACTCTACCATGGGGTTATTGTGATTTGAAAAGTGGTAATCAATGCCCAATTACAGAGCATGATTTGAAATAAATAAACATGCCTATGAACTTATTTGGGTTCAAAAACAGGCTATTATGGACCTGCCAAAACCACAACCCTCTTCTGATATGATATCTAAACTAAGTGCTTTGTTAATTATTCATCTGAACAGCATACTTACAGATGTTGATGATGAAACAGGTAAAACATTGTACATATTTAACAATAATTTAAACCATTACCAATTACCTGTAGGTGGTCAATTGCAATTTATTACAACCATTGAGGGTAATGTCAAGATTTCAGTAGGGAGAAATATTTATAGACTTAAGCACTCAAACATGATTTCTGGCACTGTTTATACTGTTTCTGCTGGTGACTGCTTATATATTGAGGTTCCGGGATCCTATGACAAGCTTATACCTTTTTTTATAGAATTAAGAATTAGATATTCAATAATAAATAACCACTAAATCAAAATGCCTAACGATATATTTGGCCATACAAGACATGAAGATCACAGTGATGAGATTCTGATGCTTGATGTCAGAGTCAAGAAATTAAGAAGTGATTTGCAAGCTTTACAAACCACACTCAATGCCAGTCTTCAACTAGAAATTACAAATTTGCAATCACAATGCATGGACCCTCTTCTTAAAATTGATTCTGAACTCAAATTGCTGCTTCAAAAATATACTGACTTGGCCACATTGGATAATTTTCAAAGTTTAGAAGAAGCTGTAGCAGCTCTTCAAGCCAAATTTAAGACCCAGGCCACCAACTCTGAGCAATTGAAACAGCAATTGGAAGAGCAGATAAATAATGTCCAGACACAGCTCCAAACAATTGTCAAAAGCTTAAAATCACAAGAAGATTTGATCTAGTGATTTCCACTCTAAAGGAACAGATTCAATCACTCCAGATACCTAATCTGGACCCCTTGAACAATGCCATAGCCGAGGTTAAAAAAAAAATTGAGACACTTGTAAATTTTATGAACAACTTGCCATCTTCTGATGCTTTGAGTGCAATAACTCGGAGTGTTGCCAACATTAAGCTGCAACTTGAAACATATGAAGATTTTGGAAAAATTCAAAGTACCATAACCCATCTTGAGGGTACAATAGCAGCAGTGCAAAGTGATTTGACAAATGTACAAGAATTTCTAGAATCCCGGCTGCCTGGTATTGTAGACACTCTTGTCAATGTCCAGCAACAGATCACAAAGCTTGAAAACCTCAACACTGAATCTGAGCTATCTCATTTTCATCACTTGATCGATGATATCCAAACAAAACTTCAAATTTTACAACAATCAACACCCACTCAGGCAGATATAGCCCTGCTCCAAAATGCTATGCAAAATGTGGCTGTTGCATCTGAATTAAATAATGTGAAATTGGCAATTGAATCTTTGCAAAATACTGTAACAAATCTGCCTACATCACAGGAACTTAAAAATATTAAGAGAGCAGTGAATCGCATATTGAAATCAGAAGATATCAAGAATATCCAGACAGAGATCAAACAACTTACTCAGACAGTGGTCACTCTACCAACTAATCAACATATTAATGAACTGCATGCCCTGTTTGAGGATATCAGAAGACAGGTCCATGATCTTGCTGCTCAAAATTCAAAATTGGCAGTTATTGAAAATTTGCAACAAATTGTAGCTAATATCAAGCAACAGCTAGGGACCATGGAATCCAATCAAGCAAATGCTCTGTCTGTTTTTGCCGCCCAGCTACAAGAAATTGTGCAACAATACAAAAAAATTGTTGTGGACATAAAAATCAAGCCAGGCCATGATGATCTTGTTAGGACCATCAATGAGCACCTTGAATCTGTAACAAGCAGATTGCTTACCGCAGAAAAAGAAATAACAGGCATAATCGAGAATCCTAAACATACAATAATTCTTGAATTGTACAGCATCCCCAACAAAGAATATGATTCACCATTTACACCAGGCGGCAAAATATATATGCTGTCAACTGCACAATTTTATTACCAGTTTTTTGTTGGGGGCACACTGAGACCAATCAAGATCAAATATTTTCTTCAACCACAGGCACACCACTACCCCACCTTATCAATAACAAATGCTGATAACAAACCAAAAATCACCAGTGTAGAGTTAGAGGATCTTACAGATCCCAATACATTAGAAACATCTTTTGCTGAAGATGATGGCTCTCTGGAATTTCATACACAAATAGGAGACAAATTATATTTAGAAAATCCTGTAGTATCAGCTGCTGAACACCCCATAGTTGCAATATTCTTGTTTTCATATTATGTCTAGACAAATTATTGTTGATGAATTACACAGACAAGCCAGACATAATTATAAGAGACTGCCAGTAGTCACAAAAGGCATAGATGATTTATGGCAGAGCGACTTGATTGAGATGGCAAGTGGACAGCTGAAAATCTTAGACAAAATCAACAAGGGCTACAAGTATCTACTCACTGTAATAGACACATTTTCAAAATTTGCCTGGGCTGTGCCACTCAAATCCAAGACTGGAGCATGTGTTACAGAAGCCTTCAGGACAATCATCCATCAGAGTGGAAGATCACCGCGCTATTTGCAAACAGATAATGGCAAAGAATTTTATAATTCTGTGTTCCAACAATTTATTAAAAGCCAGTCAATAAAACATTACTCGAGTTACAGTGATCTCAAAGCCTCAATTGTAGAGAGATTCAACAAAACCCTAAAAAATCTTATGTATAAACAATTTACACTTCAAGGTAATTATAAATGGCTTAATATTCTTCCAGAACTTCTACATAGATATAACAACTCTTTCCATACCACAATCAACATGAAACCCTCTGAAGTAACTTCATCTGATGAGCAAAAATTAATCAGGACTGTTTATTATCCTAGATACCAGCCAACAACAAGAAAGGCCAAATACAAGGTGGGTTATCAAGTAAGGATCAGCAAATACAAGCACTTATTCAAAAGAGTCTTTACAAGAAACTGGAGCACTGAATTATTTACAGTGGTTCAAGTTAAACCTGGGACCCTTAACACATATATAATAAAAGATCACCGAGGAGAAATTCTCAAAGGCCAGTTCTATGAAGAAGAACTCAGCAAAACTAAATAGCCTGACACATATCTCATAGAAAAAATCATCCGCAGAAAAGGCAACAAGTTACTTGTCAAATGGCTAGGACTTCCAGAACACAGCTGGATCGATGCAGACAAAGTGATAATATGAGCACCTGGGATGTTATAAAAAGGCTGCCAGAACCTGAACAGCAGATTAAGAGAAATGGCAAGTTGCTGCCTGATAATATTTTGTGTTATTGTTGGGCCATCAGCTTGTGGTAAAACTACACTAATGATTGATAATTTTTCATTGGCACCCAACTGGTTAGACTGGAAAAACAGGCACTTGTATGTTTTCTCTAAGAGCTTGGAACAATTAAAATATCAGCAGCTGATGAAGCTATATGATGGATTGGATATTGCCACTTTTGAATCAGATGTTAAGCCACTCCATGAATGTCTCGATAATTCTGTTGTTGTGTTTGATGACATTATACTGGATAATCAAAACAAGGTTAGACATTTCTTTACACAGGGCCGACACAAAACATTGATTGCTTCTACCTGGCACAGACTTTTTCAAAAATACGGAAGCAGCTGTTTCGAGACAACTGCAATTTTATATGTGTGTTACATCAAGATCATACCAACCTCAAACACATACATGATGAATATGTAGGTGGGGACTTGAGCTACAATGATTTTTCCAAGTTTTGCAGTAGGTGCTGGAATCAAAACAGTTATGGGTTTGTCACAATTGATATGACAAGAAAACCCAATAGTGGCAAATACAGAAATAAAATCAACAATTTTCTAGACATTGAAACATAAATAAATAACCATGAAAAGGCCAATCATTGATGAACTTAAATTAAGAGATTATCTTGTAAAAATATTTAAGGGATGGAAATCAGAGAACCTAGGAATTTATGAACAACACAAACAAACAGAACAGCCTATTATTGATGCTTTAGTGAATTAGGTAAAAATATCAAAACTGTTACAGAGCAAAATCAAAATTTGATCACAGAGCTTGTACCTGTAGCTGCAAGGAACATATTAGATTATCCAATCACCCCACTTTAGAGTATTCATACACCTAGTCCTGTTGCTCCTCGAAGAATTGAAACTACTCTGGATCCTATTGAATTGGGTCTTCTTGCTCAAAAATATTTAAGCACACCTAAAGACAACAAAGATGAGGTCTTTGGCTTACATGCTGACACAGAGCGTGATGGTAGTATCATACATAGAATTGGCAATTTCAGAGTAACATTTATGGGAGATGATCTAATTGTATATTCAGAATATCATCTTGGAGAAAAAGGTGGTTTTGTTAAATATCCCGGCACACCTGGGTTGTGGGAACTGATGACTAGGAAAAGGCCTGGCGACTATACAGATCAAGATTATGAGCACTACAAAGAAATATTAATAAAATCAAATGCTCTATACCAGAACAATGATCCCACACAAAAAAGAGTCAAGTCTAGCAGTGGAGCAAAATATAACAATTTAATCAAGCCCATATGGTCACAAATTAAGACAGGCAGTGGAATCAAACAATACAACACCCTGCCTAAAGAATTTGTGTGGGTAGATGATGTCAGGAAACTTGTAGATAGGTTTTTGGTGATAGCTGGGGAGGAAAATGCTGGCAACCACAATTTTTACAATGAAAAGGTTGGAATTATGGACATGATAAGCACCAAATTGTCTAATTTTATAGTGAATGACACTAAGGGGATTGGATATCTTATAAAAATTTTTAATACGCTACCACCTAAATTTTGGAATATTTCTGAGGGTCGGGGGTTGGTTAATGACATTATAAACAAGCTACCATTTGAACTACATATTCCAGGCTATCAGTATTGTGGTCCCGGTACAAAATTGGACCATAGATTAAACAGAGGTGATCCTCGTGTTAATCCCCTAGATGCTGCTTGTAGAGACCATGACATAGCATACAACACACATACTGATCTTGACAAGAGACATGTTGCAGACAAGAAATTAGAAGAAGCTGCATTTGGTAGATTTGTAAGCAAAGATGCTTCTTTGAGTGAAATAATAGCAGCATTTGGAACCACCATAGCTATGAATACCAAACAAAAACTGGGGTGGGGGCTGTGAATATATATATATAATAAACCTAGAATGAAGGCCAAGGGTGTTATGTATTAAATACCTTATGAAGGTCTTAAATCTCTTAAAACTAACTATTGATAGTCTTTTAACCAAAGAGCAGCGCAAGAAAAAAAGCTCTTGTATTGCCAAGGGCCATGGTATGAAATTGTTGCTTAGTACCCCCAATTAAAAAAATTACAGCAATCCAGGAAAAAATCACATGTGGGGGGTTTCATATTTACTATCCCGGCCATCTTAGCAGCACTTGGGGCTGTTGGGAGCTTGGCTGGGGGATCAGCTGCCATAGCAAAAACAGTAATAGATGCCAAGGAAAATAGGGCAGAATTAGATGAATTGAAGCGCCATAACCTGGCCATGGAGAAACAAGGCAAAGGTGTTAAAAGAGCCATGAATAAGTTTTAAAAAACAAGAGCCGCATACAAACCAAGATATTGAAGCTTTAATCAAGCCACTGGGCATCAAACATTTTAGAGGTGTGTACATGTCTGATTCTTTACCAGAACATCCACTCAACAAAGAGGGTGGCATTGTTAACTTGGATAAGTACAAAAATCAGGGCACTCACTGGATCTGTTATCTTAAATATTTAAAAAATGAGGCATTTTTGTTTGATTCATTTGGAGGTGTTCCACCTGAAATTATAGTAAAATATCTAAAATCAACTAATCTTTATTACAATAATGCCCGTGTTCAAAATTTCAAAGATGTTAATTGTGGACATTTGTGTTTATCTGTTCTTAGATATATGTCTCAAATAAATAAACCATCAATTGAAAATTTTCAAAAGGCCCTGTGGTATCTGAAACATCATGGGGGTATTCCATCTCACCAGCCAAAATTCAATATTGAAACTCAAATTACATGATGATATAGTATATCCCAAAACAATAGCTCTCAGAGCATTTTATGGCATGTACTTGATCCCTAATATTACACACCACAACAACAAAATTGCAGTAGGGGATCAAAAAATCGTCATCACTCCAGGGCAGTATAATCTGTCCACTCTAAATGCTCAATTACCCAGAGGTATAGTATTAACTCAAAATTCAGTCACTCACAGAGTAGAGATTGTATCTGCTACAGAAACAGTGGATCTGGATACTATAGGAGAGCTGTTAGGCTTTGAGAACAACACAAAACTTGAACCAGCCATCAAACACACTGCTATTAATATACCTAAATTCTTAGCCATAGAGACTCTGAATATTCACTGTAATGTGGCCGAGGGTATGATCACCAAATCAAATGGCATAGGCAGTCACAAACAAACTGGCATCATTGCAACATTTAAACCTAATTCTGAATTTATGGAGCCAATCATCCCCAACATTATATTTTCCTGTGTGCCATAATAGAAAGAATTATATTGAATTGATGGTCACTAATGAAAAAGAACAATTAGTTGATTTTGCTGGAGCCACAACAACTGCAATCATAGAGATTAATATTTAAATAAAAATACATACAAAAAAAATGGAAAATATTGAGAGTTATGAGCTACAATCATTCCCCCCAAACAGGAAGACCTTTGCAAATTTAAATCATCTTAACACAGAAATTGAGGTTGATCTTGATGTAGGGGATGGCTTTATACAACCCCACAGAGCAGATCTATACATCAAATTTGATGTTGTAAAGCTCGATGGTACAGATTATTCGGCAAATTCAAATATAAGATTGGTGGACAATTTTGTGCCGCATCTATTCTCTGAAATTGAGATCAGAAAACATGGTGTTGTTATAAACAGAGTGAATTATCCCGGCATTACCTCCACAGCTTTGGCCACACTAAAATTATCCAAAACCGAGGCTTATTACTACAAAATAGGTGGATTTGAGGCTGGTGATAAAATATTATCCAAGAGCCACACAGTGCTGTATCCTATGCGCCTGTTGCCAGGATTCTTCTCAGATTACAAAGATATTATGTGGAAGGGTGGTTTAAGAATCACATTTAGAAGAGCTGCCAATGATAATAATGCTTTGATGAGGTACAGCACATTAAACTCTACAGGGGAAGCTTTGCCTAATACCCTACCTGATGAAGGCAAATTCATTATACAGACTATGGAGCTATGAATCCCAGTTGTTGAATATGAAGCCAGTTATGCTCTTAAATACAAAGCAGATATAATAAAAAATCCACAGATTCCTTTACAATTTTATACATATCAATGTGTACAGAAGCCTGCCGCTGGTACTTATTATGAGTTTGATGCTACAAATTCATTCTCCAGTATACAATATGACATGCCGGATTTTGTGGTGGTACTGTTTCAGACTGGAAGACACAATAATCAGGAAAAAAATTCAAGTAGATTTGATAATTGCAACATCAAGAACATATATCTTAAAAATGGCAGAAATGAGGTATTTCCTAGAGAAAATTATAATTTAGACATGTCCAAGGATGATTTCCTTAAATTATATGAAGCATTTACAGCATACAAAAGGGTCACTACTGGCAATACTGACATGTATTACACACCAGATGAATTCAAAGCACAGAGACACATGTTTGTCATCAACACTTCAAAAAGGAAACAAGTTGTGGTTAATGACAGGACAAACATTAAAATTATCTGTGAATTCCACGATATCTGTGAATTCCCTGATGACACCATATGTAGTGTTATTCTCATAGGTGAAAAATCATATGTTTATGATGTAAGAAATGAGAGAGTCACGGAGCAATTCTAGAAGAATTACATTATCTTAATACTAGATATACAAGTTGAGCCTGGTGCCCAAGTGAACTTAAACCGGAAGTAAATATGTGTGTGTGTGTGTGTGTGTGTGTGTGTGTGTGTGTGTGTGTGTGTTAATACGTTTGGCCTAGTTTTAAGTGTAGCCAAAAAAAATCAAGAGGGGCATATTTTTAACAAATTTTTGGACAACAATCTCACAGAAGTGCCTTTTATAAGTGTATGCAAATCAATCTGAAGGGGGTCATACTTTCACGGGAAATTCCCGAGGGCATTTTTACAAAAATCTTGGATTAGACAGGGTTCCACACTTGAACGAAAAGCTCATATGGTCATGTTGAGCTTGTTTTTAGTGTAGGCAAATCTGCCTGAGGGGGGTTCATACTTTATCGCGCCAATAATAGGTCAAATCATACTACTGGCATGTACTTGATCCCTAATATTACACACCATAACAACAAAATTGCAGTAGGGGATCAAAAAATTGTCATCACTCCAGGGCAATATAATCTGTCCACTCTAAATGCTCAATTACCCAGAGGTATAGTCTTAACTCAAAATTGTGTCACTCACAGAGTAGAGATTGTATCTGCTACAGAAACAGTGGATCTGGGTACTATAAGAGAGCTGTTAGGCTTTGAGAACAACACAAAACTTGAACCAGCCATCAAACACACTGTTATTAATATACCTAAATTCTTAGCCATAGAGACTCTGAATATTCACTGTAATGTGGCCGAGGGTATGATCACCAAATCAAATGGCCTAGGCACTCACAAACAAACTGGCATTATTTCAACTTTCAAACCAAACTCTGAATTTATGGAGCCCATCATCTACACTCCATCCCCAACATTATATTTTCCTGTGTGCCATAATAGAATAGATTACAGTGAGTTGATGGTCACTAATGAAAAAGAAGAATTAGTTGATTTTGCTGGAGCCACAACAACTGCTATCATAGAGATTAATATTTAAATAAAAATACATAAAATGGAAAATATTGAGAGTTATGAGCTACAATCATTCCCTCCAAACAGGAGGATATTTGCAAATTTAAATCAACCGAACACAGAGATTGAGGTTGATCTTGATGTAGGGGATGGCTTTATACACCCCCACAGAGCAGATCTATACATCAAATTTGATGTTGTAAAGCTCGATGGTACAGATTATCCGGCAAATTCAAATATAAGATTGGTAGACAATTTTGTGCCACATCTGTTCTCTGAAATTGAGATCAGAAAACATGGTGTTGTTATAAACAGAGTGGATTACCCCGGCATTACCTCCACAGCTTTGGCCACACTAAAATTATCCAAAACCAAGGCTTCTTACTACAAAATAGGTGGATTTGAGGCTGGTGATAAAATATTATCCAAAAGCCACACAGTGCTGTTTGCTATGCGCCTGTTGCCAGGATTCTTCTCAGATTACAAAGATATTATGTGGAAGGGTGGTTTAAGAATCACATTTAGAAGAGCTGCCAATGATATTAATGCTTCGATGAGGTACAGTATATTAAACTCTACAGGGGAAGCTCTGCCTAATACCCTACCTGATGAGGGCAAATGTATTATTCAGACTATGGAGCTAAGAATCCCGGTTGTTGAATATGAAGCCAGTTATGCTCTTAAATACAAAGCAGATATCCTAAAAAATCCACAGATTCCTTTACAATTTTATACATATCAATGTGTACAGAAGCCTGCCACTGGTACCTATTATGAGTTTGATGCTACAAATTCATTCTCCAGTATACAATATGACATGCCAGATTTTGTGGTGGTACTGTTTCAGACTGGAAGACACAATAATCAGGAAACAAATTCAAGTAAATTCGATAGCTGCAACATCAAGAACATATATCTTAAAAATGGCAGAAATGAGGTATTTCCTAGAGAAAATTATAATTTAGACATGTCCAAGGATGATTTTCTTAAATTATACGAGGCCTTTACAGCATACAAAAGGGTCACTACTGGCAATACTGACATGTATTACACACCAAATGAATTCAAAGCACAGAGACCCATGTTTGTTATCAACACTTCAAAAAGAAAACAAGTTGTGGTTAATGACAGGACAAACATTAAAATTATCTGTGAATTCCACGATACACTCCCTGATGACACTATATGTAGTGTTATTCTTATAGGGTAAAAATCATATATTTATGATGTAAGAAATGAGAGAGTCACAGAGCAATTCTTGAGGGCCTCCGCATATCGCACAAGTTGAGCCTGGTGTATAATTAAACTTAAACCGGAAGTAAATATGTGTGTGTGTGTGTGTGTGTGTGTGTGAGGGGTGTGTATGTGGTTGGGTGTGGGTGAGGTTGGCTTACTTTTAGGTGTAGCCAAAAAAATATCAAGAGGGGCATATTTTTGACAGGATTATGGACAACAATCTCACAGATGTGGCTTTTGTAAGTGTATGCAAATCAATCTGAGGGGGCTCATCATTTCACAGGAAATTCTCGAGGGCATTTGTACAAAAATCTTGGATTAGACAGGGTACCACACTTGATCAAAAAGCTCATATAGGCATGTTGAGCTAGTTTTAAGTGTAGGCAAATCTGCCTGAGGGGGGTTCATCATTTCTCGTCCTGGTTATAGCATCAATTATACTACTGACGGCGAAGGCTGATCTTTTCCCGCTACGGAAAATATGAACTTTGGCCGGAGCAACAGACTACCGAACCAAGGTTGCCAGTGCAATTTATTTCCATTCTTTTTAAAGACCGTGTCGCTTGAACCAACGGTGATATATCGACACTCCCCCCCCTTTTCACATCAGCAGGATAGGCGATTGCAGTTATTTCGCCCTTTTTCTCTGAGCTGCTTCTCTCATCAACTGACCTTCGCTCCACTTCCAATCACCTCCCGGCATTACAATTCAGTGTTGCCAGCCCTAAGGCTCTGGTTTCCAATCCGCCGTCTTTCAACTCCTAAGAACGAAAAATTTCTCGAGACAAGTTGCGCATCAAACGTCGCCAGTAGCTTTCGGACTTTGGACCTCGCATACGCCTGGGAAAATCACGTTCCGTCGAGGAATTCAGAAAGACAGGACTCAAATTACTTTGCCAGAGCTGTGATTCCTGCACGACGACCTGTATTCTGTATCCTCCTATGCCAAGTTCCATAATATTGCTAGCCGCAAAACAAGGACACAATTTTCTATCCGTTCACTTTCTTAGAACAGAGGGTTTTTTATTAACGTAAATAAAAATTCCTGGAAGCGAATATTCCATATTGGTTTTTACAATTTTGTCTCGTTGAATGGTGCTTTACTTCGAACATTGCATTCCAACGTTTACGTCAGCCTATCGATGTAACCCCTTGACATGTGAAAGCAGTATATTCACTTGATAAGTGACACCTTTTTTAAGGGTTATTAAAAAAAAAAGGACTGGGTCCTGCAGTGCTCAGCCATTTTCCTTCCGAATTTTATTATGTTAATCACAGGAAATTGGCGTTTGGGTTAATGTTTTCAGTGGCATTCAGAAAACGGTTACCTTCGCTAACCACGGCGATAATATCCGCCTTTCGGCGGTACAGTTTCAATTATGTTTCAGTTATTTATAACTTCCACACTCCCTTCTCGTGGCAAGCAGCCAATTATTTTCCTTATTTTAATTCTCGGCACATTCTATTTAATACATGTAATTCATATATTCCACTTATGCTTTCAATTCAGCCACAATGAATTCTCGCGTTTTAGAACAACGTTACAGAAATGTATTCCCTCATAGTTTTTTTAAGGGGCATCATCTTATGAACATTAATTACATTTTCCTTCGTTTATTGCGTACGCTCGGCCGTACTGGAACCTACAATCGGTTACATTCTCGAAATAAATCGTCGCTTGAACCGATACCTTTGAGTAGTGTGTTTTGTGGTACAACCAGGACGAGAAATGATGAACCCCCCTCAGGCAGATTTGGCTACACTTAAAACTTGCTCAACATGCCCATATGAGCTTTTTGCTCAAGTGTGGTACTCCGTCTAATCCAAGTTTTTTGTAAAAATGCCCTCGGGAAGTTCCTGAGAAATGATGAGCCCCCTCAGATTGATTTGTCCACACATACAAAAAGCACTTCTGTGAGATTGTTGTCCATAATCCTGTCAAAAATATGCCCCTCTTGATATTTTTTTTGCCCACGCCTAAAACAAAAGCTCTTGCATCATGTTATGCATCAAATTATGATCCAAGAGCTTTTGTTTTATGCAACAAATTATGATGCAAGAGCTTTTGTATTATGCAACAAATTATGATGCAAGAGCTTTTGTATTATGCAACAAATTATGATGCAAGAGTTTTTGCATTGTGCAACAAATTATGATGCAAGAGCTTTTGCATTACACATCAGTTAGTATTGTGAGAGTGGCTGAGGAGTACAGATATGTTGTTGCATTGCTCCTCTTATTTTTTTTTAGATATCGCAGATTTGAATAAATTGAATAATAGGTTTGTTTGATTCAATATATAGAATTTCCTAATATGTTGAACAAAGGGTTTATATTTGCCCTTGTTTGTTATACAAGATCAATACATGACACATGGTATTAGGTCAATGCCTTTCCATGCACATCACGACATGCCTGTGCAGACATGCAATTGAGAAAGGTCAGTGCTTCAGTGGATCCATACTTATTCTATCTTTGTGCATGTAGGCCATCCTGTACAACCTGTCATAGGTTTATTAAGTATAGAGTTTTGATTTGAACCCCAAGAAATTTTATATAAATACCAAAGCCAAAAATATTAACACACATACACACACATATACACACACTAGGTATACAAAACACACTGCTGAACACAACTGATATTTTTATTAAGCATAGAATTTTGATTTGGACCCCAGGAAATCTTATATAATAAACAACAACAAAAATGCCAAATAAAAAATATTGTAATCAATGCAATAAGAAAATAACCAGCCCCAATTGGGCCAGGCATCAAAGGAATTGTAATCCAGACAAATGCAGAACTCCCACGAAAATATGCCCTAAATGCCATAGAAAATATAATCTGGAATATTTCACATATAAACATAAAGGTACTTGTTCTGCACAGTCATCAACATTGCCCCCACAACCATCTACATCTGGTCTGAAAAGGAAGCATGAAACACCTGTTAATGCTGGACCAGCAAAGCAGCCACGCTATGAACCCATCCATAGCAGTTTTAATGGCCAATTAAGGGATCACCGGTTTGTATCAGAGCCAAAATGTGACATTAAGAATTTTTTGAACAGTATAAATTCTGATGTGCAGGCAATTCTAAATGCACAAAATGGCTCTTATAAGCTGCCCCTCAAATTGTTTACACAATATAAGAAGCCAAATGGCACAAAATTTACACAGCCCCACATAACAGAAACTGTACCGGTATATTCAAATGCAAATTCAGACAAAATAATAAGCAGTTTGATAGATCAATTGAATATTAAACACTCTGAATTTGCTGCAAAAGAATCAGGATGGAGCCTATGCGGATCTTCACACAAGTTCTATGTTAATATTTCTGAATTCAGCCCATTACAAGGATCTACATATCTGCCTTTACCTGCCAATATCAAAAACAAAACCGCCGTGGTTAACATAAAAAGTAACGACGAGAAATGCTTTTTGTGGTGTATTTTAGCTGCTTTGTATCCAGTTTCAAGGCATCCTGAGCGAATAAGTTATTATAAACAACAGGAAAATGATTTTGATGAAGCAATGGAGGGTTTAGAATATCCAATGTCTGTTCAGAATATTGATAAATTTGAAAAAAAGGCCAGGAATATCAATGGTAAACAATTATCTATTAATGTTTTTATTTGTTCTACTGGACGTGGCAATTGCTTGATAGCACCTCTCAGAATCAGTACATTTGATGATGATTCTGCTGTTCCGATTGATCTGCTCTTAATTGAAGGGGATGATACACACCATTATACTCTGATACAAAATCTTGAAGCTTTAGTCAGAACACAACTAGACAAATTTAATAGAACATTTAAGTTGTGCCGAAGATGTTTAACTGTACTTGATGGTCAAAAATGGTAATTGGGGTTCGTGAAAAAAATGCAGAAATTGCTAAAAACAAGTTAATAGAGCATCTGAAATATTGTGTCAACCATAAACCTGTTCATATGGTGATGCCTAATCCAAGTAAAAATGTCAAATTCAAAAAATTTGAAGATTTGTTGGAACACCCAGCATATATAGTCTGTGATTTTGAATCAAATCTCAAACCCCTTGTATTCTGTAGCCCAGATCCTGATGAACCTTTAATTACATCATACCAGTTACATGAACCTTCTAGTTTTTATTATGTGGTTGTACAGGATGGGGTTGTTAGCAAAGAAGATTTATACATGGGAGCAGATGCCATCAAAGAATTTGCACAAAGAATAGAAAATGAGTGCCATGACATAGCATCTAATATTTTATTAAAATCAAAACCCATGTTGCCTTTAACAGAGAAACAGATTGAAGATTTCAACAATGCAGAAAAATGCCCGGTATGTGATTCTGAATTTTCAGATACAAATATCAAGGTGAAACACCATTCTCATACAGATCGTAAATTCTTAATGGCCCTGTGTAATAGCTGTAATATTAAGATCCAGAGACCAAAATTTATCCCTATATTTTGCAATGGTGCATCCAATTATGATTTTCATCATTTTATCAGGTACGAGGGGTTTGACAAGCAGAATTTAAATATTTTAGCTGAAAATAATGAGAAATATATTGCCATTAGCAAAATAATTAAAGTTAATGGTGTTCCTATTCACTTAAGATTTCTTGATTCATACTGAATTTTATCGGCTAGCCTGGCTACACTGGCCACTCAATTATCTGATGATCAATTCAAAATCACATGTGCTTTGTTTCCAAATCAGGACCTGAAATTAATTAGGCGGAAGGGTGTATATCCATATGATTATGTTACAGATTTTTCTAAATTTGATGAGTGTTCTCTGCCACGACAACAAGAGTTTTACAGCAAAATCAGAGCATCTGGAATCACTGATGAAGATTATCACCATGCCCAGTTTATGTGGAACAATTTAAAATGCCAGATATTTTGTTATTATCACAAGGCTTATTTAAAACTTGATGTCACTCTCTTAGCTGATACACTTCAGGCATTTAGAAAATCTTCCATGCAAAATTATAAGCTGGATCCAATGTATTTTTACATTGCTCAGGCCTAGCATGGTCTGCAATGTTTTTAAACACTAAAATGCAATTGGATCTGATCCAGGATCAAGATATGTATCTGTTTATGGAACAATGTATAAGAGGAGGCATGGTGCAATGCTGTCAGAGATATGCCAGAGCAAATAACAAATATATTCCTGATTATGATCCAGCACTGCCATCAAATTATATACTATATGTAGATGCCAACAGCCTCTATGGTTATGCTATGATGAAAAAACTACCATATGCAGGGCTTGAGTGGGTTGAAAATTTCAATATTGAAGATCTTCAGGATTTTGATGACAGTAACTATGGCCTGTTCTTAGAGGTTGATCTGACAATTCCTGATAATTTACACAACACATTTTCTGATCTGCCCCCAATTCCTGAGGTTGAGTGTTCACCTGGCTCTAAACAGAAGAAATTGATGATGACTCTAGAGCCAAAACAGGGTTATGTCTTATATTACAAAAACCTCCAGTTTCTGATGCATCATGGTGTTCAAGTGACCAAAGTTGGAAAAGTTTTGAGGTTCAGGCACTCAAGATGGTTGAAACCATATATTGATACAAACACAGAGCTTCGAACATCTGCAATGAGCCAATTTGATAAGACCTTGTTTAAATTGATGGTCAATTCAGTGTATGGCAAAACAATTGAAAATGTCAGAAAACATATTGATGTTAAAATAATTACTGACCCCAGCCGGAGCAAAAAATTGATAGCAAACCCAACTTCAATTACAGAAGAATTTATGATGAGAATATGGCACTTTTCAACATGAAAAAAACAAATATTAAGTTTGATAAGCCTATTTATGTAGGGGTTGTGATATTGGAATTGGCCAAATTACACATGTTAAAATTGTATTATGATGTGTTGAAAGCTTTTTATGGTGATTGTGTAAAACTGATGTACATGGACACAGATAGTTTTGTTCTTGATATTCAAACAGAAGATGTTTATCAAGATATAGCACAGCCTGAAATGTTTAAATATTTTGATACCACTGAACTTTCAAAAATTAAACACCACAACAAAAAGGTGCCTGGCAAGTTAAAAGATGAGACACTTGGTGATGTAATTCTGGCATTTGCTGGGTTAAGGGCCAAGATGTACAGCTTTGAAACATGTAGTGGTGCTGTTGCAAAAAAAGCCAAGGGCATTGGCAGAGTAATTGTTGACAAAGAACTTGAATTTGAAGATTACAAAAATTGCCTCAAATCATGTAGCACAATCAGAACATCAGAATCCAGAATTCAGAGTGTGGATCACTTGTTGACTACAAATGTTGTAAGAAAAGTGGCTCTGGACCCACATGATGATAAGAGATGCATTTTGTCATGTGGCATACATACTCTACCATGGGGTCATTGTGATTTGAAAAGTGGCAAAAAATGCCCAATTACAGAGCATGATTTGAAATAAATAAACATGCCTATGAACTTATTTGGGTTCAAAAAAACAGGCTGGTATGGACCTGCCAACACCACAACCCTCTTCTGATATAATATCTAAACTAAGTGCTTTGTTAATTATTCATCTGAACAGCATACTTACAGATGTTGATGATAAAACAGGTAAAATATTGTACATATTTAACAATAATTTAAATCATTACCAATTACCTGTAGGTGGTCAATTGCAATTTATTACAACCCCTGAGGGTAATGTCAAGATTTCAGTAGGGAGAAATATTTATAGAATTAAGCACTCAAACATGATTTCTGGCACTGTATATACTGTTTCTGCTGGTGACTGCTTATATATTGAGGTCCCGGGATCATATGACAAGCTTATACCTTTTTTTATAGAATTAAGAATCAGATATTCAATAATAAATAACCACTAAAACAAAATGCCTAATGATATATTTGGCCATACAAGGCATGAAGATCACAGTGATGAGATTCTGATGCTTGATGTCAGAGTCAAGAAATTAACAAGTGATTTACAAGCTTTACAAACCACACTCAATGCCAGTCTTCAACAAGAAATTACAAATTTACAATCACAATGCATGGACCCTCTTCTTAAAATTGATTCAGAACTCAAAGTGCTGCTTCAGAAATATACTGACCTGGCAACATTGGATAATTTTCAAATTTTAGAAGAAGCTGTAGCAGATCTTCAAGCCAAATTTAAGACCCAAGCCACCAACTCTGAGCAATTGAAACAGCAATTGGAAGAGCAGATAAATAATATCCAGGCACAGCTCCAAACAATTGTCAAAACATAAAATCACAAGAAGATTTTGATCTAGTGATTTCCACTCTAAAGGAACAGATTCAATCACTCCAGATACCTAATCTGGACCCTCTGAACAATGCCATAGCCGAGGTTAAAGAAAAAATTGAGACACTTGAAAATTTTATGAACAACTTGCCATCTTCTGATGCTTTGAGTGCATTAACTCGGAGTGTTGCCAACATTAAGCTGCAACTTGAAACATATGAAGATTTTGGAAAAATTCAAAGTACCATAACCCATCTTGAGGGTACAATAGCAGCAGTGCAAAGTGATTTGACAAATGTACAAGAATCCCGCCTGTTTGGGATTGTAGATACCCTTGTCAGTGTCCAGCAACAAATCACAAAACTTGAAAGCCTCAACACTGAATCTGAGCTATCTCATTTTCATCACTTGATCGATGATATCCAAACAAAACATGAAATTTTACAACAATCAACACACACTCAGGCAGATATAGCCCTGCTCCAAAATGCTATGCAAAATGTGGCTGATGCTTCTGAATTAAATAATGTGAAATTGGCACTTGAATCTTTGCAAAATACTGTAACAAATCTGCCTACATCACAGGAACTTAAAAATATAAAGAGGGCAGTGAATCTCATATTGAAATCAGAAGATATCAAGAATATCCAAACAGAGATCAAGCAACTTACTCAGACAGTGGCCACTCTACCAACCAATGAAAATATTAATGAACTGCATGCCCTGTTTGAGGATTTCAGAAGACAGGTCCATGATCTTACTGCTCAAAATTCAAAATTGGCAGATATTGAAAATTTGCAACAAATTGTAGCTAATATCAAGCAACAGCTAGGGACCATGGAATCCAATCAAGCAAATGCTCTGTCTGTTTTTGCCACAAAGCTTCAAGAGATTGTGCAACAATGCAAGAAACTTGTTGTGGACATAAAAATCAAGCCAGGCCATGATGATGTTGTTAGGACCATCAATGAGCACCTTGAATCTGTAACAAGCAGATTGCTTACAGCAGAAAAAGAAATAACAGGCATAATCGAGAATCCAAAACATACAGTGATTCTTGAATTGTACAGCATCCCCAACAAAGAATATGATTCACCATTTACACCAGGTGGCAAAATATATATGCTGTCCCCTGCACAATTTTATTACCAATTTTTTGTTGGGGGCACACTGAGACCAATCAAGATCAAATATTGGCTTCAACCACAGGCACACCACTACCCCACCTTATCAATAACAAATACTGACAACAAACCAAAAATCACCAGTGTAGAGTTAGAGGATCTTACAGATCCCAATACATTAGAAACATCTTTTGCTGAAGATGATGGCTCTCTGGAATTTCATATACAAATAGGAGACAAATTATATTTAGAAAATCCTGTAGTATCAGCTGCTGAACACCCCATAGTTGCAATATTCTTGTTTCATATTATGTCTAGACAAATTATTGTTGATGAATTACACAGACAAGCCAGACATAATTATAAGAGACTGCCAGTAGTCACAAAAGGCATAGATGATTTATGGCAGAGCGACTTGATTGTGATGGCAAGTGGACAGCTGAAAAACTTAGACAAAATCAACAAGGGCTACAAGTATCTACTCACTGTAATAGACACATTTTCAAAATTTGCCTGGGCTGTGCCACTCAAATCCAAGACTGGAAAATGTGTTACAGAAGCCTTCAGGACAATCATCAATAAAAGTGGAAGATCACCGCGCTATTTGCAAACAGATAATGGCAAAGAATTTTATAATTCTGTGTTCCAACAATTTATTAAAAGCCAGTCAATACAACATTATTCGAGTTACAGTGATCTCAAAGCCTTAATTGTAGAGAGATTCAACAAAACCCTAAAAAATCTTATGTATAAACAATTTACACTTCAAGGTAATTATAAATGGCTTAATATTCTTCCAGAACTTCTACATAAATATAACAACTCGGTTCATTCCACAATCAACATGAAACCCTCTGAGGTATCTTCATCTGATGAGCAAAAATTGATCAGGACTGTTTACTATCCTAGTTACCAGCCAACAACAAGAAAGGCCAAATACAAGGTGGGTGATCAAGTAAGAATCAGCAAATATAAGCACTTATTCAAAAGAGGCTTTACAAGAAACTGGAGAACTGAATTATTTACAGTGGTTCAAATTAAACCTGGGACCCTTAACACATATATAATAAAAGACCACCGAGGAGAAATTCTCAAAGGCCAGTTCTATGAAGAGGAACTCAACAAAACTAAACAGCCTGACACATATCTCATAGAAAAAATCATCCGCAGAAAAGGCAACAAGTTACTTGTCAAATGGCTAGGACTTCCAGAACACAGCTGGATCGATGCAGACAAAGTGATAATATGAGCACCTGGGATGTTATAAAAAGGCTGCCAGAACCTGAACAGCAGAATAAGAGAAATGGCAAGTTGCTGCCTGATAATATTTTGTGTTATTGTTGGGCCATCAGCTTGTGGTAAAACTACACTAATGATTGATAATTTTTTATTGGCACCCAACTAGTTAGACTGGAAAAACAGGCACTTGTATGTCTTCTCTAAGAGCTTGGAACAATTCAAATATCAGCAGCTGATGAAGCTATATGATGGATTGGATATTGCCACTTTTGAATCAGATGTTAAACCACTTCATGAATGTCTCGATAATTCTGTTGTTGTGTTTGATGACATTATACTGGATAATCAAAACAAGGTTAGACATTTCTTTTCACATTGCCGACACAAAAACATTGATTGCTTCTACCTGGCACAGACTTTTTCAAAAATACCGAAGCAGCTGATCCGAGACAACAGCAATTTTATATGTGTGTTTCATCAAGATCATACCAACCTCAAACACATACATGATGAATATGTAGGTGGGGACTTGAGCTACAATGATTTTTCCAAGTTTTGCAGTAGGTGCTGGAACCAGGACAGTTATGGGTTTGTTACAATCGATATGACAAGAAACCCCAATAGTGGCAAATACAGAAATAAAATCAACAATTTTCTAGACATTGAAACATATATAAATAATCATGAAAAGGCCAATTATTGATGATCTTAAGTTAAGAGATTATTTTGTAAAAAGATTTAAGGGATGGAAATCAGAGAGCCGAGGAATTTATGAACAACATAAACAAACAGAACAGCCTATTATTGATGCTATTAATGAATTAGGTAAAAATATCAAAACTGTTACAGAGCAAAATCAAAATTTGATCACAGAGCTTGTACCTGTAGCTGCAAGGAACATATTAGATTATCCAATCACCCCACTTTCTAGTATTCATACACCTAGTCCTGTTGCTCCTCGAAGAATTGAAGCTAGTCAGGATCCTATTGAATTGGGTCTTCTTGCTCAAAAATATTTAAGCACACCTAAAGACAACAAAGATGAGGTTTTTGGCTTATATGCCGACACAGAGCGTGATGGTTGCATCATACATAGAATTGGCAAATTTCAGAGTAACATTTATGGGAGATGATCTGATTGTATATTCAGAATCTCATCTTGGAGAAAGATGTGCTTTTCTTAAGTATCCCTGCACACCTGGATTGTGGGAACTGTTGATTAGGAAGAGACCTGGCAGCTATACAGATCAAGATTATGAGCATTACAAAGAAATATTAATAAAATCAGATGCTCTATACCAGAACAATGATCCCACACAAAAAAGAGTCAAGTCTAGCATTGGAGCAAAATACAACAACTTAATCAAGACCATATGGTCACAGATAAAGACAGGTAGTGGGATCAAACAATACAACACCCTGCCTAAAGAATTTGTGTGGGTTGATAATGTCAGGAAACGTTTAGATAGGTTGCTGGTGAAAGCTGGGGAGGAAAATGCTGGCAACCACAATTTTTACAATGAAATGGTTGGAATTATGGACATGATAAGCACAAAATTGTCTAATTTTATAGTGAATGACACTAAGGGGATTGGATATCTTATAAAAATTATTAATATTCTACCACCTAAATTTTGGAATATTTCTGAGGGTCGGGGGTTGGTTAATGACATTATAAACAAGCTGCCATTTGAACTACACATTCGAGGCTATCAGTATTGTGGTCCAGGCACAAAATTGGACCATAGATTAAACAGAGGTGACCCTGGTGTTAATCCCCTAGATGCTGCTTGTAGAGACCATGACATAGCATACAACACACATTCTGATCTTGACAAGAGACACGTTGCAGACAAGAAATTAGAAGAGGCTGCATTTGGTAGATTTGTAAGCAAAGATGCTTCTTTAAGTGAAAGAATAGCAGCATTGGGGACCACCATAGCTATGAACACCAAACAAAAACTGGGGTGTTGGCTGTGAATATGTATTTAATAAACCTAGAATGAAGGCCAAGGGTGTTATGTATCAAATACCTTATGCAGGTCTTAAATTTCTTAAAACTATTGATAGGCTTTTAACCAAAATGCAGCGCAAGAAAAACAGCTCTTGTATTGCCAAGGGCCTTGGTATGAAATTATTACTTAGCACCCCCCAATTAAAAAAATTACAGCAATCCAGGAAAAAATCACACGTGGGGGGTTTCATATTTACTATCCCGGCCATCTTAGCAGCACTTGGGGCTGTTGGGAGCTTGGCTGGGGATCAGCTGCCATAGCAAAAACAGTAATAGATGCCAAGAAAAATAGGGCAGAATTAGATGAATTGAAGCGCCATAACCTGGCCATGGAGAAACAAGGCAAAGGTGTTAAGAGAGCCATGAATAAGTTTAAAAGAAACAAGAGCCGCTTACAAACCAAGATATTGAAGCTTTAATTAAGCCACTGGGCATCAAAAATTTTAGAGGTGTGTACATGTCTGATTCTTTGCCAGAGCAACCACTCAACAAAGAGTGTGGCATTGTTAATTTGGATAAGTATAAAAATCAGGGCACTCACTGGATTTGTTATCTTAAATATTTAAACAATGAGGCATTTTTGTTTGATTCATTTGGAGGTGTTCCACCTGAAAATTTAATAAAATATCTAAAATCAGCTAATCTTTATTACAATAATGCCCGTTTTCAAAATTTCAAAGATGTTAATTGTGGACATTTGTGTTTATCTGTTCTTAGATATCTGTCTCAAATAAATTATCCATCAATTGAAGATTTTCAAAAAGCCCTGTGGTATCTGAAACATCATGGGGGTATTCCATCTCACCAGCCAAAATTCAATATTGAAACTCAAATTACATGATGATATAGTGTATCCCAAAACAATAGCTCTCAGAGCATTTTATCGCATGTACTTGATCCCTAATATTACACACCACAACAACAAAATTGCAGTAGGGGATCAAAAAATTGTCATCACTCCAGGGCAGTATAATCTGTCCACTCTAAATGCTCAATTACCCAGAGGTATAGTATTAACTCAAAATTCTGTCACTCACAGAGTAGAGATTGTATCTGCTACAGAAACAGTGGATCTGGGTACTATAGGAGAGCTGTTAGGCATTGAGAACAGCACAAAACTTGAACCAGCCATCAAACACACTGCTATTAATATACCTAAATTCTTAGCCATAGAGACTCTGAATATTCACTGTAATGTGGCTGAGGGTATGATCACCAAATCAAATGGCATAGGCACTCACAAACAAACTGACATTATTGCAACATTTAAACCTAATCCTGAATTTATGGAGCCTATCATCTACACTCCATCCCCAACATTATATTTTCCTGTGTGCCATAATAGAATAGATAATATTGAATTGATGGTCACTAATGAAAAAGAAGAATTAGTTGATTTTGCTGGAGCCACAACAACTGCAATCATAGAGATTAATATTTAAATAAAAATACATACAAAAAAAATGGAAAATATTGAGAGTTATGAGCTACAATCATTCCCCCAAACAGGAGGACATTTGCAAATTTAAATCAAGCCAACACAGAGATTGAGGTTGATCTTGATGTAGGGGATGGCTTTATACACCCCCACAGAGCAGATCTATACATCAAATTTGATGTTGTAAAGCTCGATGGAACAGATTATCCGGCAAATTCAAATATAAGATTGGTAGATAATTTTGTGCCGCATCTGTTCTCTGAAATTGAGATCAGAAAGCATGGTGTTGTTATAAACAGAGTGGATTATCCCGGCATTACCTCCACAGCTTTGGCCACACTAAAATTATCCAAAACCGAGGCTTCTTACTACAAAATAGGTGGATTTGAGGCTGGTGATAAAATTATATCTAAGAGCCACACAGTGCTGTTTCCAATGCGCCTGTTGCCAGGATTCTTCTCAGATTACAAAGATATTATGTGGTAGGGTGGTTTAAGAATCACATTTAGAAGAGCTGCCAATGATAATAATGCTTTGATGAGGTACAGCACATTAAACTCTACAGGGGAAGCTCTGCCCAATACCCTACCTGATGAAGGCAAGTACATTATTCAGACTATGGAGCTAAGAATTCCGGTTGTTGAATATGAAGCCAGTTATGCTCTTAAATACAAAGCAGATATTCTAAAAAATCCACAGATTCCTCTACAATTTTATACATATCAATGTGTACAGAAGCCTGCCACTGGTACTTATTATGAGTTTGATGCTACAAATTCATTCTCCAGTATACAATATGACATGCCGGATTTTGTGGTGGTATTGTTTCAGACTGGAAGACACAATAATCAGGAAAAAAATTCAAGTAGATTTGATAACTGCAACATCAAGAACATATATCTTAAAAATGGCAGAAATGAGGTATTTCCTAGAGAATATTATAATTTAGACATGTCCAAGGATGATTTTCTTAAATTATATGAAGCATTTACAGCATACAAAAGGGTTACTACTGGCAATACTGACATGTATTACACACCAGATGAATTCAAAGCACAGAGACCCATGTTTGTCATCAACACTTCAAAAAGGAAACAAGTTGTGGTTAATGACAGGACAAACATTAAAATTATCTGTGAATTCCACGATACACTCCCTGATGACACTATATGTAGTGTTATTCTCATAGGTGAAAAATCATATGTTTATGATGTAAGAAATGAGAGAGTCACAGAACAATTCTAGAAGAATTACATTGTTTTAGTACTAGATATGCAAGTTGAGCCTGGTGTCCAATTGAACTTAAACCAGAAGTGGACCGGAAGTAAATATGTGTGGGTGTGGGTGAATGTGGGTGGGTGTGTGTGTGGGTGGGTATGGGTGGGTGTGGGTGTGGGTGTATCTTGGCTTAGTTTTAAGTGTATCCAAAAAAAATCAAAAAGGCATATTTTTGACAGGATTATGGACAACAATCTCACAGAAGTGCTTTTTGTAAGTGTGGACAAATCAATCTGAGGGGGCTCATCATTTCTCAGGAACTTCCCGAGGGCATTTTTACAAAAAACTTGGATTAGACGGAGTACCACACTTGAGCAAAAAGCTCATATGGGCATGTTGAGCAAGTTTTAAGTGTAGCCAAATCTGCCTGAGGGGGGTTCATCATTTCTCGTCCTGGTTGTACCACAAAACACACTACTCCTTTGCCTAATCGCAACAAATTTTATTACCATAGCATTCACGCTGGCGTGAAGGAACATATAGATTACTTTATTGCCCTTGTGTTTTTGATTCATTTTCAAACATCAGCAGGATAGGCGATTGCATCTGCTTCATAGTTACGCCATCTTTGTTTTTTTAGTCAATTTAGTACCCCTTGTACACTAAAATAATTACCCCGCCTCCAATGCAGAGGACGGGATATTTCACTTGTTGCAAGTTCATCACCACCCGCGGGAAGATAACGTCCTTTATCAATTTATTATTTTTTATGATTATTATTATTATTACTATTATCGTTCTCGCCACGGTAACCCGTCCCCATCTTAACGAATAACCTTTGGGCTAGTGCTTTTCTTTTGCAATTGCATATTTTAAAGAATAACTTTTAAACCTAACCCCCCCTCCATATATCTTGCGTTTTATTGCATTTTATTTACATTTTCTAGATTTTCGCTTCACTCGCGATATTTTGGATTTATTTTTCAAGAAGCAACGTTTCAGTTTGCACCCCTACTTTTTTAAACGATCTGATCTGGTTTTCCTCTTTATTTTTCAGCTGCCCCTTACCCTACCTTTTCACAACGTTCGTCTCGGCCCAGCAAGGAATGTCTCCGCAGTATGACGCAGACACCACATCAGATGCATCCAGCATCCCCAGGATTCATCATGTTTCAGATCAGCATCTTCCAGAGGTTCGTCCCCTCTAGGACAAAAGTGCACCCCCTCCCTACTGGAACTACCATTCTTGCGACGCGTGATCACCAGACGTTGTTCGAGTCCAGCAGTGCACTCCACCCCTCAGACTTGTCATCTTTGTGATCAGCACCTTTCAGAAGTGCATCATCAACCCGGGACTTTTCATCCTCGTGATCATCACGTTCCTGACACGCAAGCACCAGTTATTCTTGCGACCCGCAATCACCATAAGTGGTTCGTCTACAGCAGTGCGCCCAAACCCCCAACGACTCATAATAATTAGTGATCAGAACCTTAAAGAAGTCATCAGTGTTTATGGGCAGAAATCACCAGAACCCCCATCAGAATTTATCAGTTTGGAGAGCAGAGTTCCTCCGACCCCGCCGTCAGCTTTTATCATGGGGATGACCATTACTTACCAGATGCCCACCCCCAGAGTCATCAGTTTCGTGACCCGCAACGCAACAGTGCCCTCGTCACACTTCAGGGATTCACGTTGCAGCCACCGTCCTTCCGCCATTCTAGGATCTTCAAGACGACCCCCTCCCCCTCGTCGAGGCTTCACTATTAGGCGCCAGTGCCCCTTCTCCGCACCTCATCTCACCTCCAAGTGCGTCGTTCAGTGCTCACCCTAAACCCCCAGGAAAGCACCCAGTCTGCAGTCGACAGTGTCACCCTCCCCCCTCCAGATGGCAAGGATTCTTCACACATGTTCGTGGGTTCAACACCGGTTCCAGGCTTGCCCAACATACATCGCGCGCGTCGTGTGTTCGGGTCCAATCACCGAAAAATGTGAAAATGGACGCTCTACCTGTGCCGTTTTCGCGTGTCTATTCCGTCTGGACTCCCACTGTTCGCGAGTCAGAACTTTTCCCTCGCACAAACTGCCAGTGTGTTCTCCTTCGTCCAGCAATAGCCTTTCGTTGACGTTTTTTGGACTCATTGGAAAAACTTGTTTCCAGTTTCCGGTATATATCCTCTGTGCGTGTGTTGCGTCGCGTATATAAATGCGTGTGTCCCTGTCGATTCGTGTGCTCCGTGTGTTCCTGGTTCGACTCTCGTCGCCGGATTTTCAAGAACCTTTCGCCGATCTCCGTTAGCAATGGACGCTCGCCATCGCGATTGCTAATGGGGTATCCTTCAGTTACATCAAGAACGCTACCTAAGCGTCTTTTTTTCTGTTTCCCTCTGGCAAACCAACATTTCGGCCAGTACTATATGTCAAAAACCCAAACTCGAAGTGTCACATTGGGAATCAGTTTTTTTCAGACCGGCAGAAAGACTTAAATTATTTTCTACCTCAATTTCTGCCACACTGTTATTTTTTTTTCCTTTTCAAATTATGTGTATTGGGGGCGGAACGCCCAATGTGTATATATATCATATCGCAATTTGGATTTTTGTACTTGTGAATCCTTCAGGTTGATCCTGCTGTATATATTGCATGCCAATTTTTTTTCTTGGGTGCTGCTTCACAAGTTTTTTTTTAATAACGTATTTAAACAGTTGAAAGTGTATAAACATACTCCGCGTTTCTTGACCTATATGCAATGGAACTGACCTTGCAAAGGAAGCGAAAATACTTTCTTCTTCCGTGTGCTACAGTGTTTCCGTGTGTTCCGTGTGTACAGTGATAAACACCGCTACGGTGACACCATGAGAAATGGCGAGTCAGCATCAGCTGAACCCGCGTAGTACGCGTCCCATCAATGTTGTTTATAATCCAGCATGTTAAGATCTTTAAGTGCATGATTTTTGGTTGTGTGTACAATTTATTTTTCCTTACACCCACCCTTGTATAATAGTATTTTTTTTCGGTTGGTGTAAATAAATCATCTTCTAGAGTTGACTGGTATGGCCGGGCTCGCGTTAAAAAAAAATAACTTCCCTGCGTGAATTTAATTTTTTGCCCCAGGCAGGTGTGTCGTATCATGCCCAAGGCATGACTCGAATCCGGGACAACGGGCGCCATAGTCCGATAGCCTAATCGTTTCATAAAAAGGGCCCGAGTATGAAAGAAGCTGGAAAGGGCTTCTTTCAAGCAAATGCCACCTGCGATTTTCAGCGGATGTAAAAAAAACGCTGATACGAATTCTTCCGGAATCGCAGGAACAATACTGCAAACACAGCTTTACGCTGAAAGCACCGTTATTGAGAGACGCGGTCTCTCAACGGCCGAAGTTCGAATTTCGTTTAAATAGCTCGAGAGAATATTTCTCACCCCAGTCGGTATCTGAAATCTATCGCGTGCACAGTTAGTGCCTCGGAATTATACAAGTTGTTGAACTAAGAAAGTTATGGCGTGAATAGTTGTTACCGAACGTTACAAAAGGAGTTACAGCGAGGAGTAGTACGCTATCGGAAAGGAGTTTTATTTCAGGAGAGTTCATCTGAGTTTCATCAACGAACCAGCGAGTAGATTGTCACTTCCAGATCTACAGGTAAAGAACGTTCCTCTATCCTTGTCTTTCATTCTCTCACACCCTTGCCAGACCAGTCAATTATAGTGTTTAAAGTTAATCGTGAGTGTAGTTCTTATTTCACGGGGCTAGTCCCCTTGCTTGGTTAAGTGTAGACGTAGCTTTTCAGAGTTATACCCCCCTCTTTCGATTCACCTCTCGCAGCCAAATAACCTCGAATATCAGGCTTCACATAGCCTATCTACGATCCCTTAATTTAAAACAATCGGGGGATTGTACGTATTCTCTCTCTTTTTGCATGTTTTTGTGAGTATATTTCTTCCTCAATACATAAGGGCTGTTTGGCTCTTTCAGGAAGTTACCTTCCATCCACAATCCCTTGTATCTGTTAGGCTTTTCAGAATCAACTCACAAAAAGGAATGCCATATTTATAAATCAAAGCCAACTCATGCAAGCTAACAAACAAAGTTACTTACTTTTGGAAATCCTGCTGAAATGCTCTTCACCGACGTTCAAAATAAAACAGAACTTTCAACACTAGCGCTTTAAGTTTTATACGGTTTTCTAATGAGGTCAAAAAGTTATATGTTAGCCAACGCAACGTGGACCAATAGAAATCCGAGACAATCCGCTCTAGAAAATAGTTCCGTACTTCAATTTTTAGCAATGTCATTTTCCTACTTTCGTAAATTCATCACGTCACCCCCACCAATGCTGTTACCTGACGTCATTATTTCTCAACAGTTGGCTGAGCTGATGTGAAAATTACATAGCATCATCTGTGCTGAACACGAATTTTTGAACGAAATAAATGCGTCACAGCATGAAATTCCATCATTATTGTTAGCTTTTGAAAAAACAGGAAGTACATCCGCCACTGTGAATAGCCAGAAATGCTGCCTCCAGCCATCCATCTCTCTTACAACAGCGTGTGTGCGGGCAACTCTCTCTATCTAGTTGCAGGTTTTTTAGTTAACTCGTAATCCTCGTCAAAAAACTACAGTAACATCTTAATGTCATATTGCACAGAAGAGATTACACATCGCTCACCACTGTTGCCAGCTATAGGTCTTTTAAATCTCTCTCTTCATCTTACAGCAACGTTGGCATCTCTCTCTTTTTTTTAGTTGTAGGTGGTTTGCCAACACTCTCTAGTTAATAATGCTACATATTATACACACACACGCAGACACACGCACACACGCACACGCACACATATACTGTGTTGCCATCAATCCATCTCTCTCTCTCTCTCTCTCTCTCTCTCTCTCCCTCTCTCTTTTACGGCAGTGTGTGTTTGTTGCCGGCTCTCCTTGCCCAGTGTGTGTATGTTACGCCAGTGTATAAATTGGCTAAGCCTAAAAAAAAGGTAGTAGCCCTTGCCAAGTAAGAAGAAGAAGAAGGGGTGTAGGTAGGTGTTGGCAACACTGCGAGAAAATGGGGCTTATGCCTTACAAGAGCAAACCATTGAGGCGAGCCCCACCGAGCCTCACTTTTGGTTGGTGAACTCTCTTTTTAGGTCTACTCAGGCTGGAAAGATCCTCTTGCTTTGGTGGATTTTTTTCAGTATTTCGAGATCTCGCTGAAAGCAGTCGATGATGTGCTGAAAATGAGCTAATCCTTCCAGAGATTTTCCTTTTTCCATAGTGCTCACCTGTTGTTGAATGTTGTTGATCGATTATTTCGTGCATGCCCGCTAGATCAGGAAATTTAAATTTCAAAGCTTTCAGGTCTTTCTGCAAGGTGCTCAAAACTTCGTCGATCTTCTCTATTACGTGTTTCGTGTTCTCGAGTGTACCCGATATGTACGCTACGGTGCACTGGAGTTTTCCGAAATCGTCGTATGAATCCAGATGAAGTCTTATGCCGGCCATGCTCTTACCTATAACCTTCAATAATCGGACGACGGAAACTTGCTGATAGCTTTTTCGGGATATTGAAGTTTTTCTCTGATGGTTTTCCACTTCCGTGGAGGACAAAAAAGACGTGAAGGCATACCGAATGCTATCGAGTTTTTTCATTGGGTTGCGATTTCTCGGTTGATCAATAGGATTTTTGGGGGGTTGGGTTCGTTTCTAATTGAAACTTAATGCTGTTGATGATGCTTTGCAGCTCGCTCATACTTGCTTGGATGTTCGGATCCTGTTCCTCAAACTTAGTTCTATGTTGAAGTACGTCTTCAGACTCCTACAGGTTCGACAATTCGCTTCGGAAGTTGTTCACCGTTTCCTGAATGCCGCTTAAACTTTCCAAGGAGGCTAAATCGACATACTTGGAGATCTGAGTTTTTAATTCTTCTTCGATCTGGTCCACTAATAAATTCTGGAGTCTTACAAGCTCATTTGTATGCTCGAGGAAAGAGCGTTCTGAAGAGTTGGCAGATCGCTACAAAGTTTCTTCACCCGTGCGTCAAGTTTCAGAATTTCCGTATTGTCAGGCGGCTCGATGTCGATGCCGCATCTGGAATGCCCACATATATTGTAAGACATCTTGATGCGCCTCCCTGTATATCTAAGGGTTTAATTTCCAATTAAAATAAGATACAAATATTAAATATTTACTTTACATCCATGCAACCGAATGTTGTCGTGTATCAAGTTCCCTATTAGGAACTAAGAAAAATTGTTCACATAGTCAGGAAGGAACAACGCGATAAGGAAATGAAATGTTTAAACAAAAATCACGGGATGAAACTTTTGTTAAGCAGGCTGCAGCTGAGCAAGTTGAAACAACCATAGACTCAATGAAAGCAGGGAGGTATCATATTTACCATTCTCTCGATCCTTGATGCACTCAGACCAGGACGAAGTCTTGCAGGTGGCAGTGCCGCGATTGCCAAAACCGTGATGACGCGAAGAAAAATGTATAAGAGCTAAAGGGCAAAAAGGCAAAATCTCGCAATGAAAAGCAAGATGAAAAACAAAGCTTTTACAGGTTCCGGATTGAAGAGGAGAAAAGCTAAGAAGCAATCCTCTGTGGCGTTGAAGATATTCAACCTTAATAAAAAGTGTTTCTTTCAAAAATGATATTGGGTCTCTAGCCGAATTGTTCAACGTGATAAACACTAGAGGCGTGTTCATGGCCAATACCTTTCCGAAAGACGAACTCCGAAGCGGCGGCAGAGAAAGACGAGTGGTCAATTTGGACAATTCTCTTAACCCGGGAACACACTGTGTATATTATTTAATTGACGAGAACGGAAACGCTTTCGTCTTTGATTCCTTCGGTGGCGTTCCCGATCCCGCGCTTGCGGACTACTTGAATTCGACTTCCGAAATATTTTACAAATACGAAAGGATGCAGGTCTTCGACGAAGTGGTCTGTAGTCATCTCTGCGTCGTCATGCTGGTCATTCTCTTGCAAATAACCTACAGCGGCAGCGACTTGTAATCGACGGAAATTTTTCACAGAGCCACGGATTTGCTAAAGCAATAGCGCTAGAAATATAAACATGTTAATCTTGCACTTGTCCATCGAGACTTCCAGTCTCAAACTGAAACTGCATTACGACGTGATCAGGAGCACTTTGCTAGAATAGTTATTGCGGCTCGTGGCTTTCCACAGTATTTATCTGATTCGCAACGTCACCGAATAAAACAACACATTCTACGTGGGAAGCAGGAAGATCGTCAGTAGTTATGGGACCGCGTTTGGACCGATAAATCAATTGATTGGAAAAGATCGATCAAAGATCAATTGATGATGTAGGTGTGTGGGCAAGCAAGTGTGGGTTTTTGGGTGATGACGTCATAAAAGGGGCGTGGCTTATTTTGTGAGGATGATTTTGATTGGTGCGTGGGCGGAGTTTTGTTTTGTGTGGAGGATTTTGATTGGTTGTTGGGGGGAGGAAAAGTAGTGGCTTGTTTTCCGGTGACGGTTGGTTTTCTCGGAATTGGAGTACGTGTTTCCGGAGATGGCGTTGATGATTTTCAAATTCTGAGAATTGGGAGGTGGGGGTGGAGGATTCTGATTGGTTGTTGGGGAGGAGGAAAAGTAGGCGACTGTTTTTCGGTGGCGATTGGTTTTCTCGGAATTGGAGTACGTGTTTCCGGTGTCTGAGGAAAGATGGCGTTGATGAGTTTGAAATTCTGCGAATAGTGATACGTGTTTCCGTTGTTTGAGGAGAGATGGCGTTGATGAGTTATTATGGGGAGGAGGGAACTGTTTATATCGGAATAGGGATTTTCTCTGATTAGCTGAGAGAATTGTGACGTCATAAATTGGGCGTGCGCGCCGTTTTTCTTCGAATTGTGATATGTGTTTCCTGTTTTTGAGGTGGCGTTGATGATTTTGAAATTCTGAGAATTGGGAGGGGGATGAGATAAGAATGTGCGTTTAATTAGGGAAATAGGATGGTAATTGGCGTTGATGAAATTGTGGTGGGGGAAGTAGGAAATTCGGCGACGGTTGGTTGCTTGGAATTGTGATTTTTGTCGGTCGTTAATTGAAAAGGGCGGGAAGGAGTGTTGTGGTGGAGATAGGGGTTTCCGATTGTTATGGTATTCTTGGAACGGTTGAGTGATATGTGCGGCGTGTTTGTCGGGCTGAAGATATGGGTTTCCGGCTGTTAATGGGTCTATGACGGTTGAAGAAGAGAAGGGAAACGGTTGGGCGTAATCTTCTAGGAATTGTGCCTGTTTGAAATATGTTTAACGGAAAACGTGATATTCGAAAAAAAGGTACAAGTAGAAGGGATAAAAGATAATAGGATCTGGTAACGGTTCTTGTGTGGGGAAATGTTTGTTAGTTTCTTGTAGGTAAGAAATGTGGTATCTGTTGAAAATAAGGAGGATAAAAAGAGGAATAGGTGAAGATGGGGTTCGATAAGAGAGGAAAATAATATATTCAAAAAATATGAATTATTTGTAGGAATCTGGAATGGGTTATGTAACACTCAGGATAAAAAGAATTGGAGGAATATTTACCATTACGGTTATATAAATTTTGGGATAAAAGATAAGATGAATAAATGGGGGTGCGACAAGAAAATAATATATGAGGGTTGTTCACAAATGGGGAATTGCTGTCAATATTATTATATAGTTGTGGAAGTAATTATTGAGGGACATACTACATTTTCGGAAAGGAGTTAAAGTTCAGGGGTATACCAAAAATATTGGAAAAGGGCAAGGGTGTTATTGGTGGATTTAAAATATTGTGTGGCGGCGGAGATGTTTGAGAATGTTATGTGATATTGAGAGGTGTGTGGATATTAAACACCACCAAGTTTGAATTTGATGTTTTCCATGTGCACACACGATTTCGTAAGAATTATGCAATTCAGTTAAGGATACAGCTATTTGACATATAAAAGGTGTCATAATAAATGTTTAAAGAGTCCCTGTTATATCCATAAAATGGTACGAAAATTTCCATAATATGTTCCAAACAGGAAACATTTTTTGTACATTCCAATAACACCCAGAAAATGTTAAGAAAAAAAACAAGTTTTATTCATATCTAAATCGTGTCCAGATAAGATCCAAATGTAGTCTAAAATGTATTTTTTGTATCCACACAATATCCAAAGTACGTACAAAAATGTCTAACTAAAGTATATTGTCAAGATAAAGTCCACTTGGTGTACAAAACATTCCAAATATGATCTCGAATTGCCCATAACACATCCAATTCTGGATATCCCCTAGGCCTGTCCCAATTACCCTATATGTGCATAAAACTGAAATTAAACAGCAATCGGTCCTAAAATAGACCCCGGTCCCAATCACCCTAAATATGCATGAAGTGAAGGTGGACACATTGGTCAACATATTCAGCTTTATTATTGAAAGGAAAAGAAATGCGTCAGTATTCGGTGATTTTGTAGAAAACATACAGAGAGCGCAATATGTACGTTCGCATTTGTCGTTAAGAATTTGTTTCGCCTACACACCTTTTGTCATTTGTGGCCCCGCACTATGCTAAACCTCACCTGCAAGGGAAAAGTAAACTGTCTTTGCCCCTTAGTTTGGCACTTTGCCCCTCTAGTTTGGATGCCCTCCAGTTTTGGAACCTATTCGTCGCCACTGCGAAAAACCTATACTAAGGTACCCGTATTTAAACAAAGAATGTGTAAAGTAATAAAAGAGTTTGTACATACAAGTAAATGTTATTATTGTATCGAAATAAATAGATGTAATATACGTACAAAATTATCTCCCTCCATCAATACAACACTGTACCAGTAAAGACGTTACGGAAGAATGAAAGCTTTGCAGTGATGGTCACAACACATACATATCAGTTCTGTGTAGGGTTTGGTCATTAACAGAACGGATGCAACTTCCTTGCTGATTATGCATGCCAGAGATAACCAACCACAACTTCCTTTTTGAGTCTGCGGGCAAGAGATAATTTTAATTTCGGTGTAGGGTTTATACATTATCGGAACGGATGCAACTTCCTTGCTGGTCATGTACTGTTGAAGCGTCGCCAGAGAAGGAAAACTTTGTAATGGTTACAACACATATGTTCGATGTAGACTAATTAGCAGCGGTTATCGTTATCATATAACGATTTCCGTCTGGAATGCGAATTCGATAGAGGTCTATTCATAGAAGCACGACTTCCTTGTTACATCCTGCCACAGATTCACTGGTGTTAAAAATTAAACATTCACAACCGAAAAATGGAGAACGTGCCTGTGAAAACAATTTAGCTAACCGGGGGCTTTTAGTACAGGGCCTACAGTTTTAAAATGTGGTACCGAACACGCCCAAATCATTAATTAGTTTTAGGATAGACAGGACCGGGGTCCCTTATCTGCAATTAGTTTTACTCGGGGACAAACAGAGTCGGAACAGGAGTTCTTTGAAACTTGAGTACGGGACCTACAGTTTTAGAAAGGGGTTCCAAACGCACAGATACCGAATGTATAATTACTTTTGAGGCAAAGAGGATTGGAGCTGGGGCTTTATCTGCAGTAAGTTTTACTGTGGGCCAAACAAGGTCGAAAATGGGGGTTCTTTGAAACATGAGTACAGGGCCTACAGTCTTAATAGTGGGGTATGTGTAGATTCCGAATGTACAATTACTTTTACTCTGGGGCAGACAGGACCCTAACTAAGGTTCCCTTTGAAACTTGAGGCTTAGGCCAAACAGGGCCATAACTAAGGGACCCTTCGAAACTTGAGGTCCAGGGCAAACAGGGCCGTAACTGAGGGAACTCTTATTTCACATTTTTAAAAATGTCGACTTTTTCAAAAAAAATGTCAACCTTTTTCCAAAAAAATTTCGACTTTTTTAAAAAAATTCAACCTTTTTCAAAAAAAAAAATTCTACTTTTTCAAAAAAAATTCTACTTTTTTCAAAATTTTTTAAAACTTTTTTCAAAAAATTTCTACTTTTTTCAAAATTTTTAAACTTTTTTTTTTTAAAAAAATAACTTTTTTAAAAATTCAACTTTTTGTCAAAAAAATTTAAACTTTTTTCAAAAATCTGGAGGCTTTGCCGATTCCGGTCACGACGAACCGCGATCGATTGTAACTTGCTCCTCCAGCTACCTCGGAACAGACCTGGTGAGCTCTGCGAAATTTTCTGCGTCTTCAACGCCTAGGTCATAGTGATGGTAAGCATATCGCAAAGCCTCCCATGTCGTATCACATGTTTATGTGTGAATTAATATATGACTGATTACATCTGTGTAAAATATAACTAACATTTTAATCATTCTATTTTCAGATGGCTACACTCCCGCTGAAGTTCAGTTTATTGTACGGTGATGTAAAAGAGGAGAAAACATAAGTGAAACGGGAATTGTTTATAAACATACGAGGGTATAATAGAAAAGGTGGTACCTTCTCGGGGTCCGATCGATTGATCAAGTGACGGATTGAACCGATATTGCAAATCCGTTTTATGCACTACGGCTAATCGAAACATAAATATATGAGGGCGTGGTAGAAAATGTGGTATTTTCTTGAAGGTCCGATCGAATGACAAATTGAACCGATGTTTCAAATTTGTGTTATGCACAGAGACTAATCGGAACAGAAATATAGGAGGGCATTGTAAAAATGTGGTATTTCTTGAGGGGCCGCCCGAATAACGGATTGAACCGTTGTTTCAAATCCGTTTTACACACTGAGGCTAAATGTAACAGAAATATACGAGGACATGGTAGAAAATATGGTCCCTTCTAGAGTTATTTTGACCGTAGACCCCTTCCATATACTCTATTGAAAGGTTTTGATGTGCAGATTCCGAATCTACAATTGCCTTCACTCTAGTTCAATTAGGACCGGCTGGACAGCCCTTTAAATGTTTCCGGACAGGTTTTTCAACTTTTGAAATTTACCTACAACAACTAGCTGACAATAAACATCACCCACGATTACTATGTAATATTATACAAGTAATTGTCATCTCAGCTCATCATGACAATGAGGCCTGCCATCTTGGCCGCCATGTTGGTTTTTGTTATTTTTACCGTAGACCACCGTCCATATACTCTATGGAAAGGTCTTGACGTACAGATTCCGAATCTACAATTGCCTTTCACTCTAGTTCAATTAGGGCCGGCTGGACAGCCCTTTAAAGTTTTCCGGACAGGTTTTTCAACTTTTCAAATTTACCTACAACAACGAGCTGACAATAAACATCACCCACGATTACTATGTAATATTATACAATTAATTGTCATCTCAGCTCGTTATGACAATGGAAGCCGCCATCTTGGCCGCCATGTTGGTTTTTGTTATTTTTACCGTAGACCACCGTCCATATACTCTATGGAAAGGTCATGACGTACGGATTCCGAATCTACAATTGCCTTTCACTCTAGTTCAATTAGGGCCGGCTGGACAGTTAAAGTTTTCCGGACAGGTTATTCAACTTTTCAAATTTACCTACAACAACGAGCTGACAATAAACATCACCCACGATTACTATGTAATATTATACAATTAATTGTCATCTCAGCTCGTTATGACAATGGGGGCCGCCATCTTGGCCGCCATGTTGGTTTTTGTTATTTTTACCGTAGACCACCGTCCATATACTCTATGGAAAGGTCATGACGTACGGATTCCGAATCTACAATTGCCTTTCACTCTAGTTCAATTAGGGCCGGCTGGACACCCCTTTAAAGTTTTCCGGACAGGTTTTTCAACTTTCCAAATTTACCTACAACAACGAGCTGACAATAAACATCACCCACGATTACTATGTAATATTATACAATTAATTGTCATCTCAGCTCGTTATGGCAATGGGGGCCGCCATCTTGGCCGCCATGTTGGTTTTTGTTACTTTTACCGTAGACCTCCGTCCATATACTCTATGGAAAGGTCATGACGTACGGATTCCGAATCTACAATTGCCTTTCACTCTAGTTCAATTAGGGCCGGCTGGACACCCCTTTAAAGTTTTCCGGACAGGTTTTTCAACTTTCCAAATTTACCTACAACAACGACCTGACAATAAACATCACCCACGATTACTATGTAATATTATACAATTAATTGTCATCTCAGCTCGTTATGACAATGGGGGCCGCCATCTTGGCCGCCATGTTGGTTTTTGTTATTTTTACCGTAGACCACCGTCCATATACTCTATGGAAAGGTCATGACGTACGGATTCCGAATCTACAATTGCCTTTCACTCTAGTTCAATTAGGGCCGGCTGGACACCCCTTTAAAGTTTTCCGGACAGGTTTTTCAACTTTCCAAATTTACCTACAACAACGAGCTGACAATAAACATCACCCACGATTACTATGTAATATTATACAATTAATTGTCATCTCAGCTCGTTATGGCAATGGGGGCCGCCATCTTGGCCGCCATGTTGGTTTTTGTTACTTTTACCGTAGACCACCGTCCATATACTCTATGGAAAGGTCATGACGTACGGATTCCGAATCTACAATTGCCTTTCACTCTAGTTCAATTAGGGCCGGCTGGACACCCCTTTAAAGTTTTCCGGACAGGTTTTTCAACTTTCCAAATTTACCTACAACAACGAGCTGACAATAAACATCACCCACGATTACTATGTAATATTATACAATTAATTGTCATCTCAGCTCGTTATGGCAATGGGGGCCGCCATCTTGGCCGCCATGTTGGTTTTTGTTACTTTTACCGTAGACCACCGTCCATATACTCTATGGAGAGGTCTTGGCGTACAGATTCCGAATCTACAATTGCCTTTCACTCTAGTTCAATCAGGGCTGGCTGGACACCCCTTTAAAATTTTCCGGACAGGTTTTTCAACTTTTCATATTTACCTATCTTATGTCTCTCAAAACACTACTTCGATAAACGTTGGAAACAACCGCCTACGCGCATAAAACATTCTCTTTCTCTTATCGCCTCGAACGCGTTTTGAGAGGCATAAGATAGAAGCTATTAGCGCTGTTAGGTGTCACCATCGGGTATCGAAGAAGGGACCACCTTGATCATAACTTGACGAAAGTAACATTACCTATACTTATGTTCTTCGCCACTATTGGCCTCCCCGATTGCGTAGTGGCAACAGCTTCGTCGTCTTGTAATAAAAGGGTCTCGGTTTCGATACCCCGTGGAAGCACATACTGGTTCGGATCCCACTTTAAACTGTAAGTCCAGTCCCAATTAGCGCCTCACCGATGGCGCAGTGGCAGCGTCGTCGCCTTGTAATCAAGGGGTCCCGGGTTCGATACCCGGTGGAGGCACAAGTGGTTCGGATCCCACTCTAAACTGTAGACTATGTAATATTATACAATTAATTGTCATCTCAGCTCGTTATGACAATGGGGGCCGCCATGTTGGTTTTTGTTATTTTTATCGCAGACCACCGTCCATATACTCTATAGAAAGGTCTTGACGTACAGATTCCGAATCTACAATTGCCTTTCACTCTAGTTCAATTAGGGCCGGCTGGACACCCCTTTAAAATTTTCCGGACAGGTTTTTCAACTTTTCAAATTTACCTATCTTATGCCTCTCAAAACACTACTTCGATAAAAGTCGGAAACAACCGCCTACGCGCCTAAAACATTTGCTTTCTCTTATCGCCTCGAACGCGTTTTGAGAGGTATAAGATAGAAGCTATTAGCGCTGTTGGGTGTCACCATCGGGTATCGAAGAAGGGACCACCTTGATCATAACGTGACGAAAGTAACATTACCTATACTTATGTTTATCGCCACTATTGGCCTCCCCGATTGCGTAGTGGCAACAGCTTCGTCGTCTTGTAATAAAAGGGTCCCGGTTTCGATACCCGGTGGAAGCACATACTGGTTCGGATCCCACTTTAAACTGTAAGTCCTGTCCCAATTAGACTTACTGTGCATAAAGTGGACTTAAAACACCAACTCAATCAATCTTTACCACTATTCCTTTACCTTCGCGATAATATAAAAGTGGTAAAACATAGATCACATGACATCACAAACTATACCTTATCTAAAAAATTCATATGCGTCCTTTTGCAATTTCTTTCCCAGTATGGCGTGCCAACACTCCATATTTCACCAAATATCACTTAAGTGATAACAAATCCGTCTTGACACATTTTTTAATTACCAATCATCCGATTTGTAACAATATATCACATGACGTGTAGAAACTGTTCAATTTCCAAAAACATAATTCGCCCTGGAACGTTTTCGGATAATAATTCATGCTCAATATTATAAAAGTTTGTTCTCTGATCAAATTCAACACACGGCCATTTCTTACTTCCATTCATTCCCAACTGTTTTCCCTATTCACTATTAAGTCCTCCAGATTGTTCCAACGGTTTTTCTTATCAAGGTACGAAAAATACATATAAGGGGAATATGAGATGTCCGTAGGCGAATGTCATCGATTATCGAACCAGGGATCCCTTTAATATTTTCAAACTTGTAGTCAAAAGTTCTTTTACTGTTCAGTTTTCTGCTAATCAAAGGTTTTGCGTTGTGTTTAATTGCTGATCTGTGTGAATCGAATGGAAAAGAAAACGCAAAAGTGCAGTAAAAAATATAATCTCTTTCATTCTCAACATTTTCCCACTACCACCATTAAACCCCCCCAAATTGTTTCAACGGTTTTTTCTTATCAAAATATGAAATAGGTATATGAGGCGAATTTGAGATGTTCGCATGCGAATGCTCCATCGAGTCTCGAAATAGGGACACCGTGACCTTTTCAAATTTGTCTTCGAGAGTCAGTTTATTGTTCAGTTATCTGCTCGACAAATGATTCGTGTTGTCTTTTGTTGCTTTGTCGCAGCCCTGGTGGCTGCGATAGGAACATCTATTTTCCTGTTCAGACTGACAGCCTCTTCAACATATTTCCAGTTCACTAAAACGGTGTCCTGATTGATGAATACGCCTCCTCCGATCATTATATTTGGGTCAGTCATTTTATCAAGAAAATCGTTCAATTCCTTGATGATGGCTGTCTGAGAAAGGTTGTCCCGTTAGCAGAACTTGCCCCATAAAATATTAAGGCAGAGTTTAGCCAGAGTACGTTTTCCAGGATTGACTTCGATACTGTTTTCTTCCAATAGAATAACCTTCTTATCGAAATATTTCGGTATGTACTTCTTCTTATCCTCGTCGTTCTGACACCATGAAGGCCAGCCGTTCGCTTCCTGTTTTATTTTCAAGAAGGTGTTGACATAACCAGCAAAACGTCCTCCAGTTTTATGACAGGGTCGTATATGGATGTTTTATACTTTCACACATCCGAGAACACTTTGTAGCCTAAACTGCAAGCTTTACGCACTTCGGCGATGACCCAAGTCGCCGAAAGTGCACGTTGTTCATCGGAATGCTGGCACGTACCTTCACATTTTAATCTGATAGCACATTTCTTACGCAATATAAACATTTAAAAGTTGGAAACAACCGCCTACGCGCCTTAAAAATTCGTCTCTTATGCCTTGAACGCGAAGTGCGTAAAGCTTGCAGTTTAGGCTACAAAGTGTTCTCGGATGTGTGAAAGTATAAAACACCCATATACGACCCTGTCATAAAACTGGAGGACGTTTTGCTGGTTATGTCAACACCTTCTTGAAAATAAAACAGGAAGCGAAAGGCTGGCCTTCATGGTGTCAGAACGACGAGGATAAGAAGAAGTACATACCGATATTTTTGATAAGAAGGTTATTCTATTGGAAGAAAACAGTATCGAAGTCAATCCTGGAAAACGTACTCTGGCTAAACTCTGCCTTAATATTTTATGGGGCAAGTTTTGCTAACGGGACAACCTTTCTCAGACAGCCATCATCAAGGAATTGAACGATTTTCTTGATAAAATGACTGACCCAAATATAATGATCGGAGGAGGCGTATTCATCAATCAGGACACCGTTTTAGTGAACTGGAAATATGTTGAAGAGGCTGTCAGTCTGAACAGGAAAATAGATGTTCCTATCGCAGCCACCAGGGCTGCGACAAAGCAACAAAAGACAACACGAATCATTTGTCGAGCAGATAACTGAACAATAAACTGACTCTCGAAGACAAATTTGAAAAGGTCACGGTGTCCCTATTTCGAGACTCGATGGAGCATTCGCATGCGAACATCTCAAATTCGCCTCATATACCTATTTCATATTTTGATAAGAAAAAACCGTTGTAACAATTTGGGGGGGGTTTAATGGTGGTAGTGGGAAAATGTTGAGAATGAAAGAGATTATATTTTTTACTGCACTTTTGCGTTTTCTTTTCCATTCGATTCACACAGATCTGCGATAAAGCAATTAAACACAACGCAAAACCTTTGATTAGCAGAAAACTGAACAGTAAAAGAACTTTTGACTACAAGTTTGAAAATATTAAAGGGATCCCTGGTTCGATAATCGATGACATTCGCCTACGGACATCTCATATTCGCCTTATATGTATTTTTCGTACCTTGATAAGAAAAACCGTTGGAACAATCTGGAGGACTTAATAGTGACTAGGGAAAACAGTTGGGAATGAATGGAAGTAAGAAATGGCCGTGTGTTGAATTTGATCAGAGAACAAACTTTTATAATATTGAGCATGAATTATTATCCGAAAACGTTCCAGGGCGAATTATGTTTTTGGAAATTGAACAGTTTCTACACGTCATGTGATATATTGTTACAAATCGGATGATTGGTAATTAAAAAATGTGTCAAGACGGATTTGTTATCACTTAAGTGATATTTGGTGAAATATGGAGTGTTGGCACGCCATACTGGGAAAGAAATTGCAAAAGGACGCATATGAATTTTTTAGATAAGGTATAGTTTGTGATGTCATGTGATCTATGTTTTACCACTTTTATATTATCGCGAAGGTAAAGGAATAGTGGTAAAGATTGATTGAGTTGGTGTTTTAAGTCCACTTTATGCACAGTAAGTCTAATTGGGACAGGACTTACAGTTTAAAGTGGGATCCGAACCAGTATGTGCTTCCACCGGGTATCGAAACCGGGACCCTTTTATTACAAGACGACGAAGCTGTTGCCACTACGCAATCGGGGAGGCCAATAGTGGCGATAAACATAAGTATAGGTAATGTTACTTTCGTCACGTTATGATCAAGGTGGTCCCTTCTTCGATACCCGATGGTGACACCCAACAGCGCTAATAGCTTCTATCTTATGCCTCTCAAAACGCGTTCGAGGCGATAAGAGAAAGCGAATGTTTTAGGCGCGTAGGCGGTTGTTTCCAACTTTTATCGAAGTAGTGTTTTGAGAGGCATAAGATAGGTAAATTTGAAAAGTTGAAAAACCTGTCCGGAAAATTTTAAAGGGGTGTCCAGCCGGCCCTAATTGAACTAGAGTGAAAGGCAATTGTAGATTCGGAATCTGTACGTCAAGACCTTTCTATAGAGTATATGGACGGTGGTCTGCGATGAAAATAACAAAAACCAACATGGCGGCCCCCATTGTCATAACGAGCTGAGATGACAATTAATTGTATAATATTACATAGTCTACAGTTTAAAGTGGGATCCGAACCACTTGTGCCTCCACCGGGTATCGAACCCGGGACCCCTTGATTACAAGGCGACGACGCTGCCACTGCGCCATCGGTGAGGCGCTAATTGGGACTGGACTTACAGTTTAAAGTGGGATCCGAACCAGTATGTGCTTCCACGGGGTATCGAAACCGAGACCCTTTTATTACAAGACGACGAAGCTGTTGCCCCTACGCAATCGGGGAGGCCAATAGTGGCGAAGAACATAAGTATAGGTAATGTTACTTTCGTCACGTTATGATCAAGGTGGTCCCTTCTTCGATACCCGATGGTGACACCTAACAGCGCTAATAGCTTCTATCTTATGCCTCTCAAAACGCGTTCGAGGCGATAAGAGAAAGCGAATGTTTTATGCGCGTAGGCGGTTGTTTCCAACGTTTATCGAAGTAGTGTTTTGAGAGACATAAGATAGGTAAATATGAAAAGTTGAAAAACCTGTCCGGAAAATTTTAAAGGGCTGTCCAGCCGGCCATGATTGAACTAGAGTGAAAGGCAATTGTAGATTCGGAATCTGTACGCCAAGACCTCTCCATAGAGTATATGGACGGTGGTCTACGGTAAAAGTAACAAAAACCAACATGGCTGCCAAGATGGCGGCCCCCATTGCCATAACGAGCTGAGATGACAATTAATTGTATAATATTACATAGTAATCGTGGGTGATGTTTATTGTCAGCTCGTTGTTGTAGGTAAATTTGGAAAGTTGAAAAACCATTCCGGACAATTTTAAAGGGGTGTCCAGCTGGCCCTAATTGAACTAGAGTGAAAGGCAATTGTAGATTCGGAATCCGTACGTCATGACCTTTCCATAGAGTATATGGACGGTGGTCTACGGTAAAAGTAACAAAAACCAACATGGCGGCCAAGATGGCGGCCCCCATTGCCATAACGAGCTGAGATGACAATTAATTGTACAATATTACATAGTAATCGTGGGTGATGTTTATTGTCAGCTCGTTGTTGTAGGTAAATTTGGAAAGTTGAAAAACCTGTCCGGAAAACTTTAAAGGGGTGTCCAGCCGGCCCTAATTGAACTAGAGTGAAAGGCAATTGTAGATTCGGAATCCGTACGTCATGACCTTTCCATAGAGTATATGGACGGTGGTCTACGGTAAAAATAACAAAAACCAACATGGCGGCCAAGATGGCGGCCCCCATTGTCATAACGAGCTGAGATGACAATTAATTGTATAATATTACATAGTAATCGTGGGTGATGTTTATTGTCAGCTCGTTGTTGTAGGTAAATTTGAAAAGTTGAAAAACCTGTCCGGAAAACTTTAAAGGGCTGTCCAGCCGGCCCTAATTGAACTAGAGTGAAAGGCAATTGTAGATTCGGAATCCGTACGTCATGACCTTTCCATAGAGTATATGGACGGTGGTCTACGGTAAAAGTAACAAAAACCAACATGGCGGCCAAGATGGCGGCCCCCATTGCCATAACGAGCTGAGATGACAATTAATTGTATAATATTACATAGTAATCGTGGGTGATGTTTATTGTCAGCTCGTTGTTGTAGGTAAATTTGGAAAGTTGAAAAACCTGTCCGGAAAACTTTAAAGGGGTGTCCAGCCGGCCCTAATTGAACTAGAGTGAAAGGCAATTGTAGATTCGGAATCCGTACGTCATGACCTTTCCATAGAGTATATGGACGGTGGTCTACGGTAAAAGTAACAAAAACCAACATGGCGGCCAAGATGGCGGCCCCCATTGCCATAACGAGCTGAGATGACAATTAATTGTATAATATTACATAGTAATCGTGGGTGATGTTTATTGTCAGCTCGTTGTTGTAGGTAAATTTGGAAAGTTGAAAAACCTGTCCGGAAAACTTTAAAGGGGTGTCCAGCCGGCCCTAATTGAACTAGAGTGAAAGGCAATTGTAGATTCGGAATCCGTACGTCATGACCTTTCCATAGAGTATATGGACGGTGGTCTACGGTAAAAATAACAAAAACCAACATGGCGGCCAAGATGGCGGCCCCCATTGTCATAACGAGCTGAGATGACAATTAATTGTATAATATTACATAGTAATCGTGGGTGATATTTATTGTCAGCTCGTTGTTGTAGGTAAATTTGAAAAGTTGAAAAACCTGTCCGGAAAACTTTAACTGTCCAGCCGGCCCTAATTGAACTAGAGTGAAAGGCAATTGTAGATTCGGAATCCATACGTCATGACTTTTCCATAGAGTATATGGACGGTGGTCTACGGTAAAAATAACAAAAACCAACATGGCGGCCAAGATGGCGGCCCCCATTGTCATAACGAGCTGAGATGACAATTAATTGTATAATATTACATAGTAATCGTGGGTGATGTTTATTGTCAGCTCGTTGTTGTAGGTAAATTTGAAAAGTTGAAAAACCTGTCCGGAAAACTTTAAAGGGCTGTCCAGCCGGCCCTAATTGAACTAGAGTGAAAGGCAATTGTAGATTCGGAATCTGTACGTCAAGACCTTTCCATAGAGTATATGGACGGTGGTCTACGGTAAAAATAACAAAAACCAACATGGCGGCCAAGATGGCGGGCCTCATTGTCATGATGAGCTGAGATGACAATTACTTGTATAATATTACATAGTAATCGTGGGTGATGTTTATTGTCAGCTAGTTGTTGTAGGTAAATTTCAAAAGTTGAAAAACCCGTCCGGAAACTTTTAAAGGGCTGTCCAGCCGGTCCTAATTGAACTAGAGTGAAGGCAATTGTAGATTCGGAATCTGCACATCAAAACCTTTCAATAGAGTATATGGAAGGGGTCTACGGTCAAAATAACTCTAGAAGGGACCATATTTTCTACCATGTCCTCGTATATTTCTGTTACATTTAGCCTCAGTGTGTAAAACGGATTTGAAACAACGGTTCAATCCGTTATTCGGGCGGCCCCTCAAGAAATACCACATTTTTACAATGCCCTCCTATATTTCTGTTCCGATTAGTCTCTGTGCATAACACAAATTTGAAACATCGGTTCAATTTGTCATTCGATCGGACCTTCAAGAAAATACCACATTTTCTACCACGCCCTCATATATTTATGTTTCGATTAGCCGTAGTGCATAAAACGGATTTGCAATATCGGTTCAATCCGTCACTTGATCAATCGATCGGACCCCGAGAAGGTACCACCTTTTCTATTATACCCTCGTATGTTTATAAACAATTCCCGTTTCACTTATGTTTTCTCCTCTTTTACATCACCGTACAATAAACTGAACTTCAGCGGGAGTGTAGCCATCTGAAAATAGAATGATTAAAATGTTAGTTATATTTAAACAGATGTAATCAGTCATATATTAATTCACACATAAACATATGATACGACATGGGAGGCTTTGCGAAATGCTTACCATCACTATGACCTAGGCGTTGAAGACGCAGAAAATTTCGCAGAGCTCACCAGGTCTGTTCCGAGGTAGCTGGAGGAGCAAGTTACAATCGATCGCGGTTCGTCGTGACCGGAATCGGCAAAGCCTCCAGATTTTTGAAAAAAGTTTAAATTTTTTTGACAAAAAGTTGAATTTTTAAAAAAGTTATTTTTTTAAAAAAAAAAAGTTTAAAAATTTTGAAAAAAGTTGAAATTTTTTTGAAAAAAGTTTTAAAAAATTTTGAAAAAAGTAGAATTTTTTTTGAAAAAGTAGATTTTTTTTTTGAAAAAGGTTGAATTTTTTTAAAAAAGTCGAAATTTTTTTGGAAAAATGTTGACATTTTTTTTGAAAAAGTCGACATTTTTAAAAATGTGAAATAAGAGTTCCCTCAGTTACGGCCCTGTTTGCCCTGGACCTCAAGTTTCGAAGGGTCCCTTAGTTATGGCCCTGTTTGCCCTAGACCTCAAGTTTCAAAAGGAACCTTAGTTAGGGTCCTGTCTGCCCCAGAGTAAAAGTAATTGTACATTCGGAATCTACACATACCCCACTATTAAGACTGTAGGCCCTGTACTCATGTTTCAAAGAACCCCCATTTTCGACCTTGTTTGGCCCACAGTAAAACTTACTGCAGATAAAGCCCCAGCTCCAATCCTCTTTGCCTCAAAAGTAATTATACATTCGGTATCTGTGCGTTTGGAACCCCTTTCTAAAACTGTAGGTCCCGTACTCAAGTTTCAAAGAACCCCTGTTCCGACTCTGTTTGTCCCCGAGTAAAACTAATTGCAGATAAGGGACCCCGGTCCTGTCTATCCTAAAACTAATTAATGATTTGGGCGTGTTCGGTACCACATTTTAAAACTGTAGGCCCTGTACTAAAAGCCCCCGGTTAGCTAAATTGTTTTCACAGGCACGTTCTCCATTTTTCGGTTGTGAATGTTTAATTTTTAACACCAGTGAATCTGTGGCAGGATGTAACAAGGAAGTCGTGCTTCTATGAATAGACCTCTATCGAATTCGCATTCCAGACGGAAATCGTTATATGATAACGATAACCGCTGCTAATTAGTCTACATCGAACATATGTGTTGTAACCATTACAAAGTTTTCCTTCTCTGGCGACGCTTCAACAGTACATGACCAGCAAGGAAGTTGCATCCGTTCCGATAATGTATAAACCCTACACCGAAATTAAAATTATCTCTTGCCCGCAGACTCAAAAAGGAAGTTGTGGTTGGTTATCTCTGGCATGCATAATCAGCAAGGAAGTTGCATCCGTTCTGTTAATGACCAAACCCTACACAGAACTGATATGTATGTGTTGTGACCATCACTGCAAAGCTTTCATTCTTCCGTAACGTCTTTACTGGTACAGTGTTGTATTGATGGAGGGAGATAATTTTGTACGTATATTACATCTATTTATTTCGATACAATAATAACATTTACTTGTATGTACAAACTCTTTTATTACTTTACACATTCTTTGTTTAAATACGGGTACCTTAGTATAGGTTTTTCGCAGTGGCGACGAATAGGTTCCAAAACTGGAGGGCATCCAAACAAGAGGGGCAAAGTGCCAAACTAAGGGGCAAAGACAGTTTACTTTTCCCTTGCAGGTGAGGTTTAGCATAGTGCGGGGCCACAAATGACAAAAGGTGTGTAGGCGAAACAAATTCTTAACGACAAATGCGAACGTACATATTGCGCTCTCTGTATGTTTTCTACAAAATCACCGAATACTGACGCATTTCTTTTCCTTTCAATAATAAAGCTGAATATGTTGACCAATGTGTCCACCTTCACTTCATGCATATTTAGGGTGATTGGGACCGGGGTCTATTTTAGGACCGATTGCTGTTTAATTTCAGTTTTATGCACATATAGGGTAATTGGGACAGGCCTAGGGGATATCCAGAATTGGATGTGTTATGGGCAATTCGAGATCATATTTGGAATGTTTTGTACACCAAGTGGACTTTATCTTGACAATATACTTTAGTTAGACATTTTTGTACGTACTTTGGATATTGTGTGGATACAAAAAATACATTTTAGACTACATTTGGATCTTATCTGGACACGATTTAGATATGAATAAAACTTGTTTTTTTTCTTAACATTTTCTGGGTGTTATTGGAATGTACAAAAAATGTTTCCTGTTTGGAACATATTATGGAAATTTTCGTACCATTTTATGGATATAACAGGGACTCTTTAAACATTTATTATGACACCTTTTATATGTCAAATAGCTGTATCCTTAACTGAATTGCATAATTCTTACGAAATCGTGTGTGCACATGGAAAACATCAAATTCAAACTTGGTGGTGTTTAATATCCACTCACCTCTCAATATCACATAACATTCTCAAACATCTCCGCCGCCACACAATATTTTAAATCCACCAATAACACCCTTGCCCTTTTCCAATATTTTTGGTATACCCCTGAACTTTAACTCCTTTCCGAAAATGTAGTATGTCCCTCAATAATTACTTCCACAACTATATAATAATATTGACAGCAATTCCCCCATTTGTGAACAACCCTCATATATTATTTTCTTGTCGCACCCCCATTTATTCATCTTATCTTTTATCCCAAAATTTATATAACCGTAATGGTAAATATTCCTCCAATTCTTTTTATCCTGAGTGTTACATAACCCATTCGAGATTCCTACAAATAATTCATATTTTTTGAATATATTACTTTCCTCTCTTATCGAACCCCATCTTCACCTATTCCTCTTTTTATCCTCCTTATTTTCAACAGATACCACATTTCTTACCTACAAGAAACTAACAAACATTTCCCCACACAAGAACCGTTACCAGATCCTATTATCTTTTATCCCTTCTACTTGTACCTTTTTTTCGAATATCACGTTTTCCGTTAAACATATTTCAAACAGGCACAATTCCTAGAAGATTACGCCCAACCGTTTCCCTTCTCTTCTTCAACCGTCATAGACCCATTAACAGCCGGAAACCCATATCTTCAGCCCGACAAACACGCCGCACATATCACTCAACCGTTCCAAGAATACCATAACAATCGGAAACCCGTATCTCCACCACAACACTCCTTCCCGTCCTTTTCAATTAACGACTGACAAAAATCACAATTCCAAGCAACCAACCGTCGCCGAATTTCCTACTTCCCCCACCACAATTTCATCAACGCCAATTACCATCCTATTTCCCTAATTAAACGCACATTCTTATCTCATCCCCCTCCCAATTCTCAGAATTTCAAAATCATCAACGCCACCTCAAAAACAGGAAACACATATCACAATTCGAAGAAAAACGGCGCGCACGCCCAATTTATGACGTCACAATTCTCTCAGCTAATCAGGGAAAATCCCTATTCCGATATAAACAGTTCCCTCCTCCCCATAATAACTCATCAACGCCATCTCTCCTCAAACAACGGAAACACGTATCACTATTCGCAGAATTTCAAACTCATCAACGCCATCTTTCCTCAGACACCGGAAACACGTACTCCAATTCCGAGAAAACCAATCGCCACCGAAAAACAGTCGCCTATTTTCCTCCTCCCCAACAACCAATCAGAATCCTCCACCCCCACCTCCCAATTCTCAGAATTTGAAAATCATCAACGCCATCTCCGGAAACACGTACTCCAATTCCGAGAAAACCAACCGTCACCGGAAAACAAGCCACTACTTTTCCTCCCCCCAACAACCAATCAAAATCCTCCACACAAAACAAAACTCCGCCCACGCACCAATCAAAATCATCCTCACAAAATAAGCCACGCCCCTTTTATGACGTCATCACCCAAAAACCCACACTTGCTTGCCCACACACCTACATCATCAATTGATCTTTGATCGATCTTTTCCAATCAATTGATTTATCGGTCCAAACGCGGTCCCATAACTACTTCGTCCTTCCACCTGCACAATATTGTTTCCTCCTTCCCTTATTATATTATTTTAATACCGGGATGTAAGTAAGAAAAGGTACTAGCGAGAGGTTTTGTAACAAGGCTCAGACCATTCTATGTTCGGAGTGACGCCTCCGTCCTCCAGGTACATACATGCGCTCTATCTTCCTCGGTGTTCACTCGCACAAACCAAATCCAATACTCAATTCGAAATTCCCTTCCGATCTTCTCAGATCGCTTCGGTTGCTTCGCTATACAAATTCTAATACCTGTCGATTCATTTCCGTCTGTCAGACTGGTACCTTTCCACGGATGAGACAAGTAACGGAATTTTGTAAAGTCTGCATTCCAAACCGACGTGAACATCCTGTCTCCGTAATGTTTCGTTTTCAAGTATATCTTCTAATTCTTACCTACAAGTCAACATACCCCCCTGTCAAGAAGCGTCATCTCCGATGGTCGCTTGTCTGAGTGTATCAGTTATTGGTTCATACATGTCAGAAATTCTTTTGAAACGATATAGAAGCACATCAAGAAGCTATCAAACCTGGTAAGGAGAAAAATTTTACCAGTACCAATCCATAATACTTATTAGTAGGCATAAATATTGCATATGAATGGGAATGGGAATGAGGTATTGGTTGTAGTAGTTGCTGTAGTTTTAGCTGTAATAATTGTATTTTAATTGTGGTATTTAACTCCGTACCTTCAGTACATTAATTGTTTACGTTATAAGTAGGAATGTTTTTTTTTAATTTCTTTTTTTTTGTATTTTTTTTGTCTTTTTATTCTTTTTATTCTTTCTACTGCAACAAAGATTTTCAAGAAGTGGAAAGTGTCAATTGTAATATGTTTTTTTAAAGGGTTTGTTGTAAGAACGGTCCGCGAGGCCGAAACACGCCCTCCATATAAGTAGATATTATTATTATTATTATTATTATTATCATAAAAATCTAAATACCCATTAAGAATTAAAGGGCAGTAAGTTGATTAATTAAACATATTAATATAAAATTAGTATAGCTGATTATAATACATAACCATAACCATTACCAGCACAATAGTTTTTTGTTGTTTATTTTTTTTTAAAGATGTTCTTGTCCCTTAAAGTGATTATTTTAATATTACGTTTTCACTGGTGTTCTTTGCATCGACAATAAAACGTAAATCATGATGCACTATACACTATAATACCCAAATAGTCAAATCCTTGAACCAAAGTTTATAATTATTAACTAATCTGTATGAAATATTATTCACTTATGATAAGGCATAGTTTACACTGTATGCCATAATTACACTATGTAATCACATACAGAATATTCACTGTTTAAACACATTGTGTTCAAACCTTAAGGGTTCAATACGACATTATTTCGTATCATTGTGTATATTTTCACTTAATCACTTTGTTTTGTCATTTTGAAATTACCAGTTTCTTCTACAATAATTCACGCAATGATTGCAGATCAGTATCATTTCGATTACCCATGTCCTGAACTGTTCACGTTTGTCCATGCATAGAAATATATCTGACTTCGTAGCACAAGTGAGAAGAACCTATTTCCTGTACTGTATGTAGTCTATTGGGACTTCAATATGGATTGAAGTGGCGAACTTGGCGTTTCCAGTTCTTCGAACTTCTTCATTTTCACATCTTGTTGCAACTTGTAGTTATTGATGACATCCTGGGCAACTGGGATGCTCTGGTGAATTGGTATTTGGAGCTACTAATTGGTCCTGCTGGGAAGTATTTCCAAGTTCGTGAAATACTTGCATGCTATACTAAGGTGTTGTAAGATGGGAATCAGATCACAGTGGGAGAATCACATGTTGTCCTAGGTGAGAAACGTCTTACACATCTTCTCCGACTTCCACAACTGGGACAGAAGATTCATCCTGGCTGCATTGTCCTGTTTTAGCAGTATCAATTTGAATGTAATAGACGTATATTCAATCAATGTTGTTCCTTCTTTGCCCTGTCTAAACAAAATGTAGTTTCCGGGAACATTCTTCTTGACTTGGTTTTCATCTTTCTATTCTTCAATATGGCAAGTCCATCGTCCATCAAAATCTGGAGAGGGGAATGCTTCTAAATTGGATTTAAATCTGGAAGTTGTATGCTGTAGAAGCTGGAAGACAATTTGGCAGCGTTGGTCCTCGAGTTTTACTCTGTCGACCTTCGACGATGCTCTGTTTTTGTATGTACCTGTTAGAGGTGGTCTGAGCCATTGAAAGGAAGGAGCAAGAGAAAATAAGGATAGGAATGTAGTAGAGATTGGACATACACCAATCGACATGTACTCAGCCAAGTGTAGCGCGGCTTTAGAAGTTCACTGCCTGCGTTGGCAGCGTTGGTCCTCGAGTTTTACTCTGTCGACCTTCGACGATGCTCTGTTTTTGTATGTACCTGTTAGAGGTGGTCTGAGCCATTGAAAGGAAGGAGCAAGAGAAAATAAGGATAGGAATGTAGTAGAGATTGGACATACACCAATCGACATGTACTCAGCCAAGTGTAGCGCGGCTTTAGAAGTTCACTGCCTGCGTTGGCAGCGTTGGTCCTCGAGTTTTACTCTGTCGACCTTCGACGATGCTCTGGTTTTGTATGTACCTGTTAGAGGTGGTCTGAGCCATTGAAAGGAAGGAGCAAGAGAAAATAAGGATAGGAATGTAGTAGAGATTGGACATACACCAATCGACATGTACTCAGCCAAGTGTAGGGCGGCTTTAGAAGTTCACTGTCTGCCTGCTGGACAGGGTGTCTGATCCATTGGCTAAGTGCAAGTCGGTGGTGATGTGCCTTAATAGATACTGTCAAAGTGATGTGATGGGATATCGATACAAGATTGTTTAGCCAGCGCTTTGGAAGAAGAAGGAATAGGGGGTGTTGCCATTGATGGTCTGATATGTCTATTTTGTGCTATTCTTACAGGAATTCATTCATTTGTGACGTTTATACTGCGAGCTTAAGGGGTAGTTTTTTGTCGACTGGTTGTTTGTTGTGCAACGGGACAACAACAAAAACAGGTTTTAATTTTACGAACAAAACATGCCGTAATTAATAAAAAATAAGATAATCCCTACAATTATTAAAGATATCGCTGTCGCTGTATGAGACGCAGTTGCGAAGGGCAGTGCACTAGTTCGAGGTACGCAACATAATGCGAAGAGTCTCTTGTGGACATTTAAAACGTATAAGAGGGTGAAAGTAAGTATTAGATTCCAAACGTACAAAAATATTCGCGGGGTTTCTTCGTGATAGAAAAATGAATTGAATGAAGGACTTTCCGCTGTATTATATTTCGGAAGATGGATATGGGGTATTTTTGTTGTCCATTGCGTATCGTACAGAGAGGAGTCATTTCTCTGAGGTGAAATAGGATACGTCGTGCGAAGAAACAACTGCGAGTCAGCGCTCCACGCTGAAGGGAGTAGGTGGATCTGTCGTGTGACAGTCGCTGCGTTGTGGTCGCATGGATAAACAGGGTGTATTTCTATGTCGGAAGTGATAGAAATTTTAACGTTACATTCTACATGGATGGTGATAGAACCAGGATCCTTGTGAGTTATTTTCGATCCGTTTGGATATTGATATATAATTGTGGATGGAGGGTTTACAACGGCATAAAGCGTTTCCCTTACTTTAATGGCGTCGGTGTGATGAGAGTCGTGGCATTTGTAAGTGCAAGAGTTTAATGTTTCTTCAACTGTTTTAGCCTGAAGTAATTTAGAGATTCAAGATGAATAATCTTCATGGCGACTTACATGATTTGGAATTCTACATAATATTTCCGTTTCAAATTTGACATTCATGTAAATAATGTCTGCGATCGTGGAAATTTTATTATTGTATTTTACTGCTAGTGCTGGTACTGACGAAATCATGCAAGTTAAAATGTTATGAGCAAATGGAATTGGTATTATTTCATATATTTCAGGTTTTGAATGGATTTGTTTAATAGGTACTTTCAGTTGGATATATGTCCTTTTTTGAGATATCTTACATTGCACTAAAGGGGTTTCATAATATATATCAATTAAATGATTGGGAATTGCTATTTCGTAACCGTCCGAATTAATGTGGTTCTGCAATTTTGTGAGATCCTTGCGTAGGACGTTTGTCGGTACAACTTGTTCCGTCAAGAAATGATGTTTAGAGTTTAAAACTATCTGTTCATAGTGATAAATTTGTAATAATTGCGCCAATTATAATTGAGTTATCATCAGTTCTGACAAAAATCCATGAGTTAGAATATGTAGTCTTGCTTTAAAATTCCCCATATCGCCTAGAATTATGTCTTGTTGGGTTGTTAAAATGTCCATTTGTGTATCGAAGTGTTGAAATACAGAAGTTAGTTGTTTCTCATACGTTTCTATTTCGGATGAAATATTTGAGTAAAACAAATGGTTAGATTCTTACTGATTACGCATAGCCGCGATTGTATTGTCAATGGTTGCAAAATGATCTAATAAAAGGGTTATCTGATCTTGATCAATCAACGAATCCGCAACAATAGCTGCTGAATTTCCCTATGAATGATAACAGTGCTCATTTTTCCCGCCTTGCGGGAGTAGGGTTTTGACTATACGTGTGATTCCTTTGAAATATCGAAAAATGATTAAACAAATGTTTCTGAAGTCTCTCTAATCCTTTAGCTAATTCGCAATTTGTTTCATATTTCAATGTTCCATCGCACGTAGCGTTTGTGATACTTGTTCTGAATGTTTTGATGTAAGGCATGGTAATGGATACATTGTAAAAAGAGAGTTCTGCAACAGAAAGAGATGCTTTTTCTGCAACCTTAACGAAAAAACATCATAAGGGAAACGCGAAAGTGATGCGCTCGTGTACTTTTCTTAGTCTAACTTAACCTAAAGCAAAAAGCTGGCACCTTGCTTTAGGTTTGCCTTATGTAGTTCCAGTGCATAAAGCAATGTTGTCAACCTACTGGGCTCTTTCCATAGCATTTTACGATGGGGGTTTATAGAAAAAAAATTGGGAGTTGGCCCACCCACTTAGGACCACCAAACTTGGTATAAATAGACAAGGGTGGCATCTGGCAATATATTTTACTATTTTTTATTTATCTCTAACAGTTCTCGAGATATGATCCACTGACGAAATTTTGGGGATGGGCCATATTAATCGTAGCGCGCTCAAACTTGGTATGCGTATTCTCTACTATCATAAAATGATTCATCGAAGTCAAAATTGCAGTCTGTTTTGCTCTATCTCTTACCGTGTTCGAGATATGGTTAATTAAAGTGAAATTTTTGGGGTGGGCCAACATGGTTCCCAGACAACAACTATTGGAAACATCATACACAGGTAGCTTATACCATGTGATGTTCGTTAAGCGTTTTGATTTTTTAATCGTTTTTGCTCTATCTCTAACCGTTCTCGAGATATGGCCCACCCCCTGAAATTTCGGGGGTGGGCTATATCGATCGTAGCGCGCTCAAACTTGGTATGGGCATTCTCTACTATCATAAAATGCTTCTTTGAAGTCTAAATTGCAGCCTGTTTTGCTCTATCTCTTACCGTTTTCGAGATATTTAAGTTTTTTTTTATTGAGGAAACCTAGAGGGGGTAAATTTGGTTCTATGACGACCTATACCAATTTTGGTAGAGGAAGACAGAGGACACCGAGACGATGTTAACGCAAGAAACCCCACGTCCATCCGTTCGAAAATTACGAAGTCTAGAAATTTTTGGACCCCTTGACTTAGGACCTCCAAACTTGGTATACGTAATCTACATTACCTAAATCGACAAGGGGGCATCTACCAATACCCTCTAAGGTATTGTAATTTTTGCTCTATATCTTACTGTTTTCAAGATCTTTAGCATTTTAAGGTTTTTTTATTGAAAATTTTCGGAGGAGGACAGTTGGCGCCTTCTGTTAGCAAACAAAGGAACTATCTCGAGCTTGGTGGCGCTGTCAGCGCCATCTATGAGAAAACTATGTGTTTTGGTGGGTATAAAAGGACAAATAGGATCTTGCCTGATATGTTGATTGTGTGTTAGGGAATTTTGTAAGTGGTATTGTCATATATTAGAACGCTTTTTTGATAATTAACTTATAAATGCACACAGGCTGCCGTAATTAACATAAAATATCCCGCCCCAGTTTCTTCTAGCTTGTGCAATGTCAGTTTGAGTAGGATCATAGGGTGAAATGTGATTCTCCTATGATAATATCTGGCTGACTAGCATATGCAATTACGAAGGACATGGCTGTGCATGTGACTTCTAGGATCAAGCCTATGATATTGGGGTCCTTGTAAGTTGAAACAAATGGCAGGGATATTTTGCAAAAAATTTCCTTATACAGTTAACATTTCTTTTTTATTTCACACATTAGGTTAGGAAAATTGTGGCTTCTACAGCTCGACAAGCAGGGGTGCTCTTGCAGCGCATGCCATTAGTCACATATGAGAGAGAAAAATAATATTATTTGACAGTCTACAGATCTGGAAAAAAAAACAGTTTTTGGTTAAACTTGCTGTCGAGTATAAAATAAAATAACGATACCTATAAACTTTTTTGGATTCAAAAAGCAGACTGTCATGGAACGACCGAGTCAGGCTGCAACGCCAAGCTTCGACCTGTTGCCGTCCATGCTATCCAACATTTTACGTCTTCAACAATAATTTAAATTTCTACAAGTTCCCAATCAGCGGTAAACTTAAGCTAACTGTCAATCCAGAGAATGTAGGTGAAGTCAAGGTTTCTTTCGGCATGAATATTTATCGCCTCAAGCACGATAGGATGAACAATGTCACCATGTACGATGTATCTGCCGACGATTGAATGTACGTGGAGTTGCTGGTGATTACGACAAACTCATCCCGCTTTTTGTGGAGCTTCAAATAACCTATCCTCTAATAAAAAAATAACCATAGTAGCAGCAATGCCTAACGACATTTTCGGTCACACGAAACGCGACGACCACGGCGACGAGCTTCTCATAGTCGACGTCAGAGTGAAGAATCTGAGAAGCGACCTGCAGGCCCTGCAGTCCACGCTCAACTCCAGCCTCCAGTCCGAGATAGGTAGCCTGCAGTCTCAGTGCCTGGACCCTGTACTCAAGATCGATGCAGAACTCAAATCGCTGTTGCAAAAATACACCAACTTGGCGTCGATAGACAACCTCGAGAACCTGGCGATGAGCGTAGGCAAGCCCCAAAACGAACTTCTGAAGCTGTAGCAAACGCAGACATCCGACGTGGAACAGCTGAAGCACCACTTGCAGGATCAAACTTCTAGCATCCAAACCGAGCTGCAAACCATCATCCAGAGCACCAAAACACAAGATGACTACGATCTCGTCAACGCCAGCATTGCTAAATTGCGCGAACAGTTTCAATCTTTCAAAATCCCTACGTTGGAAAGTATCAAGGCAGAGCTTCAAACGGATGCTTTGCACGCAGCCATCACCGACGCTCAAACTAAACTACAAACGCTGGAAGACTTCATCAACAATCTAAATTCGTCCAGCGAACTGAATGCTATTGCACCCAGCGTTGCCAACATCAAGCTCCAGCTCGAGACCTACGAGTACTTTGGGAAATTGCAAGGTACCATAGCTCACATCGAGGATGCACTTGACGACATTAAAGCATCCAAATCGAAATTGCAATGCTTCGGGATGCTGTTGCTACCTTGCCTACCAACCAGAACGTCGGCGAGCTACATGACGTGTTTGCAGAATATAGGACCCAGGTCCACGACCTTGCAGCTCAAAACTCCAAGTTGACACTTTTGGAGAGCCTGCAGCAAATTATCGCCAAAGTAAAAGAGCAAATTTGTAGCATAGAAGCAGGCCAGGAATCTGCCATAGCTAATTTCAGTACCCAGCTGCGCGAGTTAAACGAAAAATTGAAGAGACTTGTTGTCGACGTGAAAATCAAGCCCGAGTACGACACTGTTGTTGGTGCTATCGAGGAATACCTGGAATCGGTAAACGGTAGATTGGAGGATGTGAAGAGCGAGGTTCGAACCAACGTAACGCCCTGAACGCCAGCAGTGACAATCTTAAGTCCACTATTGTTTTAGAACTGTACAGCATTCCGAACAGAGAGTTTACCTCCGCCTTTAATCCGAGGGCAAAACTGAATTATGAAAAAGCCTATCACCAGTTTTCCATCGCTGGTACACTCCAGTTTGTCAAGGTTTCATACTGGTCTTTGCCTCATGCAACCCACTACCCAACCATGACCGTAACGAACATTGGGGACGAGCCTAAAATAAGAGGAGTGGAGTTGGTTGATTTCACCCACCCCAAAGTCGCGAGACTGACTTTGCTGAAGATGCTACTCAAATTATCGACATAGAAATAGGTGATAAGCTGTACACAGAAAACACGGCATTGTCTGCGCCAGAAATCCCATCCAAGCTATATTCTTATTTTCACGCAATGTCTAGGCAGGCTATTGTGAACGAGCTGCACAAACCTGAACGGCGAAACTACAAACGACTGGCGGTAGTGACCAAAGGCATAGACGACTTGTGGCAGGCTGACCTTGTGGAAATGAACAATGGCAACTTACAAAATTTACATAAAATCAACAAGGGATACAAGTATCTTCTCACCATCATAGACACATTTTTAAAATTTGCGTGGGCTTTACCCCTCAAGGCAAAAACAGGAACCTGTGTAGTGGAAGCATTCAAAAAAATTTTTGATGAAAATAGCAGGCCACCTCGATTTCTTCAAACAGACAACGGAAAATAATTCTACAACTCTGTCTTTCACCTATTTATTCAAAAACAAAATATTCAACATTACTCCACTTTTAGTCACATCAAAGCCAGCGTAGTGGAACGTTTCAACCGAACTCTCAAAACACGGATGTGGAAACAATTCACGATTCAAAGGAAGTACAAGTGGCTCCACATGCTTCCTGAACATGTTAACAGCTATAATTACAGTTTGCATCGCACGATAAACATGAAACCAGCCGACGTCAACAAATCTGACGAGCGACGTTTAATTTCTGTTGTTTATTGTCCAAAGTACAAATTTGCAAGCAAGAAACCGAAATACAAAATTGGAGATCAGGTGAGAATCAGTAAAATTAAGCGTGCGTTCGAAAAAGGCTTCACAAAAAATTGGAGTACGGAACTTTTCACCGTAGTTCGAGTCTTATCCGGAAACCGTCACACGTATATAATAAAAGATATTCGCGACGAAATTCTGAATGGAACATTTTACGAAGAGGAACTTTCTAAAACAAAATACCCCGACACGTTTCATATTGAAAAAGTATTGCGTAGAAAAGGTGACAAACTGTTGGTGAAATTGCTGGGACTCGAGGAAAAAAGTTGGATAGACGCAAACGAGGAGATTGTGTAACGGGTGCTTGGGACGTGGTACGGCGACTGCCAGATTTTCCATTGGAACATCAGGATAGGAAAAATGGCGAGCTTCTACCCGACAACATTCGCTGCCTTATTGTTGGACCTTTTGGATGTGGAAAAACAACGTTACTTATTGATAATTTTCTTCTTGCGCCCAACTGGTTAAACTCGAAGAACAGGCACCTGTATGTTTTCTACAAAAGTTTAGAGCAATCGAAGTATCGCCAGCTGTCGAAACTGTATGAGGGACTAGGCTAGCTATTTTTGCTTTTGAAGTGATACCACTAGACTGCTGTCTCGAAAATTCGGTGGTGGTTTTTGACGATGTGATCCTGGAGAACAATTTTTTACTCAGGGTCGGAACCATTCTATGTTCGGAGCGACGCCTCCGTCCTTCAGGTACATACCTGCGCTCTAACTTCCTCGGTTTTCACTTGCACAAACCTAATCCAATACTCATCTCGAAATTCTCTTCCGATCTTGTCAGATCGGTTCGGTTGCTTCGCTATACAAATTCCAATACCTGTCGATTCATATCCGTCTGTTAGGCTGGTACCTTTCCACGGATGAGACAAGAAACAGAATTAGTAAGGTCTGCATTCCAAACCGACGAGAACATCCTGTCTCCGTAATGTTTCGCTTTAAGTACACCTTCTAATTCTTACCTACAAATCAACAATATAACCTGACTGCGCTGGAAAACGAATTGCCTCCAAGCGTCATCCTGTCCGAGAGTTTGGTCACCCATCGCGTGGAGATCCCGTCAATCACCGACCAAATAAACCTCGGAACCATTGGAGAACTCTTGGGTTTCCCCAATGACAGCAGGTTGGCGCCAAGAATCAATCATGTGGTGTCCTCAATTTACAAATTTCTGTCCATAGAAACTTTGAACGTGCATTGCCACCTGCCTCAGGGCATGGTAGTATCGACGAATGCGAATCTCTAGCAGACGCACAAGGAAACCAACATAATTGCAACTTTCAAGCCAAATTCGGAATTCCTGGAGCCGATTCCTTACGAACTGACCAAACAGACAATCTTTCCTTTCTAGCAGGACAAGTTCAGCAAAGTGGAATTGGCTATAACAAACGAGAAAGGCGAATTGTCGGATTTCGCCAGAGCCACGAGCCGACCGTGCTGGCCATCTTGTAATAGAATAATTGGTTAATGAAACGCACACGACGGAGCACGTAGAAAGCTATGAACTGCAATCATTCCCTACTAACAGAAGGACGTTTGACGACGGGTGCGTGCACCCTCATCGCTCGGTGCTCTGCATCAAATTCTTAAGTTTCATCAGGATCGAAGAATGGGGCTTACCTTGCAAGAGCCTACATCAAGCTGATAGACAATTTCTCCTCCACCTCTTTTCACTGGCAGAATTGAGAGACCACAGCACCTTCAACAACAGAAAGATAAACCAAGACTAACTTCGACCATCGCGGACACCATGACGCTCCCCGAAATCGACAGTTCCTACCACAAAGCGGCGGGTTTCGAAACTGTCATAAGTACCCGGCGAATAACATGGGTACCTGGGGGAAACCCTCGGGGGTAAAGGCGGTCAGGGGCGTTATGCTGAGCACATCACACCCACTCACGACCGGATCAAGAGAGCGTGGCGCGTTAACCCCACACCCCCTATACGCCTTCATGGCGTGGTGCTATGCACAGGGGAACACTTTACGTTTACCTTTAAGCGGAAAACTCAACACCGTGAGTAGTGACATCAACCCTTTTCTGCAACACCAAGTGAGCCGATTTTTTTTACAATTTAACCTTAGTGACAGCCTTTTATGACGAGTTTTTTGTGGATTTTATAGTGTCAAACGATATTTTAGTGCAATTTTCACGGCAACTAAACGCCTGTATTTGCAACACCAAGTGAGCCACAGTGTTGCCAACCCACGAAAATTTCAAAATATGCTACTTTACAGGCGAATCTAACCTACAAATATGAGTTGGCAACACTGGTACGGCCTAGTGAGATGTAATTACCCGCTTCTGCAACTCCAAGTGAGCCGCAGTGTTACCAACCCACCCCAAAAAAATGTCACCATATGATATTTTACAGGCGAAGCTAACCTACAAATAGGAGTTGGCAACACTGACTAGTTGCTTCACAAACCTTTTGTTTCTTAAACATTTTGCTATATGATATTTCCGAAACGAGGCTAACCTGCAAATAGGAGTTGACAGCTTAGCCTTCTAAGATGATAAGTATGCAGTAAGATGAAGAAGAGTTGGTGACGCTAACTGGCAATAGTGGTGGTGGTGCAGTGTTAATGCTTCCTCTTCTTCTTATCCTCCTCTCTATCTTTCCCCCTCCCTCTCACCCCCTCTTCTTCTTCTTCTTCTCTGTTTTTTCTCTACAATACTGATCTATTACATACTAAGCAAACCTCTTAACCAATATTGGGAGGCAGGTCTCTTGTAACGTCACGGGACCTCCACATGTATGTATGTATGTATGTATGTAATGCGATTTGGGGAAAGAGGGGGCCAAAATTTTGAACTTACGGCTGGAAATGTTTCTTTAACATGTTTTCGTTCGAGGCATGTTCATAGATGTTGTTAAATAAATATTAATATTTTGCTATTAATTTTAAATATATATACTTATTGTATTTTAACAATTAGTTTTTTGGTATCGAAAAGCGACTGTGCTCTCTCTGTCATCGTATTTGAAAATCATTTTTCCGTGGACATCTAGAAACTACAATTCCGTCATTCTGCGTGTTAACAATGTTGACAGAATACAGACATTTAACAATAGGTAGGGCCTTGGGACGGCGGAAGTTATACTTCCTGTTTTTTCAGTAGCTGAACGATGGAATTCCTCACTGGCGTATACAATTTATTTTGTTCATGTTTCAATACAGACGATGCTATGTGGCTACAAGGTTACAGCAGTTTTTTTAACATCAACCCTGGCAATTGTTGAGAAATAGCGACGTCAGTTAATAGCATTGGAAATCGTGGCTGGAATATAGGGGACTATTTTCTAGAGCGAATTGTCTCGGATTTCTATTGGTCCACGTTCCGTTGGGTAACATATCACCCCTCGACCTCACTAAAACCGGATAACACTAAAATATTTATTGTGGAAAAATTCTGTTTCATTTTGAACGTCGGTGAAGAACATTTCAGCAGGATTTCCAAAAAGTGAGTAATTTTGTTTCTTAGCTTGCATGGGTTGGCTTTAATTTATAAATATGTCGTTGGTTTTGTGAGTCAATTCTGAAAAACCTAACAGACGTAAGGGATCGTGGAAAGAAGGTAACTTCCTGAAAAACCAAACAGCCCTTATGTATTGTGGAAGATAATATACTCACAAAACATACAAAGAGAGAGAATATGGAAGGTGTTTTCATGTCTATCTCTGCTTTATATATTTGGAGCATACTGAAAAAAAGCAATATACAACTAGTTTGAAGAATTTGTGAGCAATATGTTATTCACGAATTCTTAAAAAAACTAGTTTTATATTGCTTTTTCAGTATGTGGGTAGCTGGAATATTTCTCTCTTCTGTGTGCCGTTGTTGGTAGGAAATATGTGTGCGGTGCATATTTAAAAAATAATAATAAAAGGTCGAAATGTGTTAAAATTATTAGAGGAAGGCAAGAAAAATGGGGGGGTGTAATCGAAGAGTTGTGTGCGTTTGATATCTAGTGGAAGTACATAGTGATTCGAATCTTATTATTTAAAAATATTTAGTTTTTATGCACGCTTATTGATATTAAACCTAAAATTAAATAAAATCCGGCAACTATATCCCATTATGCTTATGGTCACAGCGAGCATTCGCAAAAATAGCTTCAGATTTTGTTTTTGCTACGGCCGATTCGCAATGACTGTGCCAAATATGAACAGGCTATATAGATTGAGAATTCATGATTGCAACACCTAACTTAACTATACATACATATAAATTAAATATTTGTGGCCGTTCGCATCACACATTGCCAACTATGTATTGGACTTCCCATGTGCACAGATATGAATTTTTTTGGTGTTGTAGAGCAAATATGTTGTCTGGCTCCGGACTTGGACCTACAGTCTAAACTATTATGGTATTATTCCTGCAATTATTTGAAATCTTGGCCAGAGAGAAGAAGAAAAGTGATATTTTTTTCAATATGGATCCTATATTTGAATTTATACATGTGCGCATGCGCGCAGGGGGTGAATTTTTTTTTTTTTTTTGTTCGGGTGGGTTGTAAGGTCTGTGAATATGTAGGAAAAACAATGGTATACACATAAACCAAAGTTACTTCGTTCTAGGTGCCATAGGAGTAAAGAAAATCAATGTCTAGGAAAACGTCTTAAGACAAATATCTTAATCTTTAAGAAAGTCGACTTCCGGTTTGTCAAGATGTTAATTCCGGTATGTCGAGAAAATTTTCTTAAGACTAATATCTTAAGACGTTTTCCAAGCCTGTTTTTCTTGGCTCCTAATTGAGCTAGAATTATGATTTTAGGTTTGTTGGATAGGATTCGACGAGAACTATTCGACTAGCAAATAAAATCGATTCTATCCCCTCAAGTTGCGGAAATACAGGCATTTTTTTTATTTTTTGAGAAACTTGATTTGCTGGCTTAATTTTTACCCTAATTCAAAAATTTTAATAGCACTCGATAACAAATTAGAAGTACTCTACAACCTATTGGAGGGATGATGACTAGTGCTTGCTATTTTCGAGTTATTTTGGATTAAAAATTCAAGAGGGAATTTCTAAGATGTTTTGTAATTCGTAAGCTATTGGTTGTAGGAAAACGATTCTTGTTTTATCTGCATTTGCTCGACGAATAGTATAAACATAAATAATGCATATGGCTTGATTTTAAAAAAATGGCGACCGGAAATAACTCTGTTTTCTGAAATTATGATTTATACTTCAAACGCCAAGAGGGCAGAGGTTTAGAAAAAAAGAGATTGTTTGGTAGAAAAACTTAAATAGAATTATGCACACATAATATTTTTTGTGTTTTCTATACACAAACATATTTTCTTTCGTTTATTTACAAGATTGATTAAGGATCAAGAATATCATATACATAAATTGCACACACCAAACCAGCACTATCGTGAATTAGCCTTCCAAGGTGTTTTTTATTGCAAAGTATTTATTTTGTGACACTCCACTAAATATATAAAAAGAACATACCCGACAAATATTTTTTCAACAAGATGCACTGTGTGAAAATTTGCCCTATGTGTCAAACTGGTGTTTCAAGTAAACATTTCAAAAGACAAAGCCGTACCTGCGTACCTGGTAAGCATGTGACCGCTACAGAACCATGTCCCAGGTGCGATATCCATATTACTACTGGTAATCTGAAAAAAACATATAACAACATGCAAAGTCGTCGGAGAACCTGTCCCACGCTCGACCAAGAGAAAAGCGAAAGCCAACTTGCCACCATTAGCCAAACGTGTAAAGCCTGTGGCGAAAGCGAACCAGTCTGCTTTCGAGGGTTTGTTAGAGGACTTTGTCCTCACTTCGGAGGGCTCATGTGACGTGCGTAGCTTTTTGGAGAACGTGCAAGCCAAAATTTTTCCATCCTTTGCGATGCGCTTGTAACGCACTCCACCAAATTCTACGCATCGCTATGCTGACAATACAAGAAGCCGTCTGATAAAATTTATAGCTTCTACCACAATACCAAGGCGAAAACGCTGCATCTGACGGATGTCGACAACACAAAGGCCATCTACAACGAGTTTGTCGAGAAGCTGGTGGCCAAGCAAGAGGAACATCAAGCTGTTGGCTCAGGAGGTTCGCTGTGTGGTGAACCTCACGAACTGTGTATCAAACTTAACAAGTTTGTGCCTCTCTCCGCGTCCAGCTACGTCCCCTTACCACGTACCATTGCGGCAAAGAAGGCCGTCCTGAATATTCAGAACTGTGAAGCCAACTGCTTTTTTTGGTCGGTGGTTGGAGCGATGCACCCTGTCCACTGGAAAAAACAACCACACCGAGTTAACCACTAGAAGCAGTACTAGAAAGAGCTGGAAGATGCAATGGTTGGGATCGACTACCCGGTGGAGGTCTCGGATATTCGCAAGTTCGAGGCCCGTACACACAACCCGCAGTTGGCTATCAATGTTTATGACCTCACTGAGAAAAATGTGGTGTACCCTTTTCGGGTAAGCGTTGTAGACAACAATGATTATCGAGAAATCCATCTTTTGCTCATCAAGGACGAAACTCGCCATCACTACACTCTTATTCGCTCTCACTCCAGACTTGTTTCGAGCCAACGGAGCAGTGATAGTCACCACGTCGAGGTGTGTCACAAGTGCTTGTCAATATTCGACGGACAGGATCAATGCAGTTACCAACATGTTCGAGGCTCCAACATCGCTCCGAGAAGCTCGCTCGCCACAAGCTCTACTGCAGTAACAACGAGCCTGGGGTGGCAGTTTTGCCCAAACCTGGCACTGTAGAAACATTTCACATGCACAGTGCCGTGGTAGAGCACCCTGCTATCATCATCGCCGATTTCGAGGCCTTCCTCAAACTTATCTCCACATGCGATCCCAATTCCAAAATTTCCTCTACTACCCCTCACCAACTGCACGAGGCCTCGAGTTATGCTTATGTTGTGGTGTGGCGAGACCGACTTCTTAACCCCGAGCCCTATGTGTATCGCGGTCACGACGCGGTCAAACATTTTCTAGAAAGGATGGTTGTGGAAGCCAACGAGATAGGGGAGTTCCTGTTGAACCTTCAAGTCTATAGAATCGCTGTCTCCTGACGACGAAATCAAGCACGAGGAGGTTACTACTTGTCCTGTGTGGACCTGGGAGTTTAGCAACAACAACCGTAAAGTTCAACACTACGACCAAACTTCGTTTCCTCTACTCCCTAAGGTTCCTCCCGGCCCGCCTCGATGCACTGGTGAGAAAGCTCAGCGACGAACAAATGCTCATTACCTCTGCCATCTTTCCGAACTTGGACGCCGGTCTCTTCAGGCGTAAGGTGGTCTACCCCTACGAATACATCACCGACTCTACCAAGTTTGCGGAGAAGTCGCTGCCTCTTCGAGCAAACTTCTACATCAAGCTGCGAGGCTCAGGCATCTCTGATAACGACTACAACCATTCTCAGTCAATGTGGCGCGAGCTAGATTGCCAAAATCTTGGGGACTACCACGATGCCTACCTTAAACTCGATGTGGCGCTCCTCGCTGATGTGATCTAGGCGTTTCGTGCAACTGCGAAGACCATCTACAAGCTGGACCCTGCATACTTCTACAGTCTTCCTGGACTCGCATGGTCAGCCATGCTCCTTGTTACAAAATTCAGGCTTGAGCTTCTTTCGGACGTGGACATGTTGTCGTTTGTAGAACATGCCGTCCGTAGTGGAATGGTCCAGGTGTCGCAGCGACACTCGCACGCCAACAATCACCACATGGCCACCGGTTACGATCCCTCCCAACCGTCCAGGTACATCATATACACAGACTCAACAACCTCTACGAACACTCCATGATGCTGCCACTAACCTCCGGAGGGTTCAGGTGGGCTGATCCCTTCAAATTTAATGTTGAAGGTTTCAGCCATGTAAAATACGTTTGTTTTTGCTGAGGTAGACCTTGAGTTCTCCAAGAAGCTGCAGGATTTCTTCTGCGACCTTCCCCCAGTCCCGGAATTGAAATGCTCGCCTGGCTCGAACCAATCAAAGCTCGTCATGGACTTCAAGCCCAAAGAGCGTTATGTTCTGCACTACCAAAACCTCTGGTTTTTGATGAAGCATGGGGTTACCGTCCGCACAGTACATCGAGTTCTTATGTTTGAGCATTGTCTATGGTTGAAACCATACATCAAGCTCAACATCGATCACCGCACAGTCGCTACTTCTGATTTCGATCGCGATTTCTTCAAGTTAAGGAACCACGCAGTGTTTTGGGAAAACCATGGAGAATATGCGAAATCGTATGGATATGAGGCTAATATAAAAAAGCACAATGTCGCAAACTTGTAGCAAGCCCGTTATTCAAGTCGCGTACTATTTACAATGAGCAGCTTGCTCTGGTGCATACGAGGAAGAGCAAGGTGATGCTCAACAAGCCAATCTATGTTGGTGCCACAGTATTAGACCTGAGCAAGCTGCACATGTTTTATAGTATAGTCGCCATCACTATGACGACAATATCAGCCTACTCTACACGGACACGACGCATATAGGGATATAGCCAAGGTACCAATTTTTGTGAACCTTTTTGACACGTCAGGCTATTCCCAGCCGAACTGATACAAAATCCTGGCCCGCATCAAGCAGGTGCTTGGCAAACTCAAAGACGAGAAGGACGGAGATGTAATTCTTGAGTTAGGCGGTCTTCGCACCAAAGCCTATGCTATTCGGGCAGAGTGTTCCATCACAAAAAAAGCTAAGGTTGAGGGCAGGAAGGTCGTCCAAGAGCACCTCAAGTCCGAGGATTACGCCAAGACTCTTCAAACTAGGACGCCAATTCTAAGAGTGGAGCTACGCATTCAGAGTGTCGACCATGTGTTGACAACCAAAGAGGGGAGAAAGGTTGCCCTGGACGCACGCGACGACAAGAGGTGTGTTCTGAAATGTGGGATTCACACGCTCCCGTGGGGCCACCATCGTCTAGAAACTAGTAAGACATGTCTCAAATGTAGTAGATAGTATGTATGAAAAAAAACTCATGTGACAGAAGTTCCAATTTAATATAGCCAAGATACTAGAACATTAGTGTTTATCTTCAAATGCAAACAGGTGGAGGTTTGGGATTTTTCTTACGGAACTAACTCCCTGTCGTGCAATACGGGGTAAAAAGGTTCACACGCATTGCCAAAAGAGACAGTTTCTTTTGAGCGCTCAAGTGTGATTATTTCTAAAATGCATCAAAATTAAACTTTATTACTTTTTTCCAGATTATTCTCAAAAAAACTTCTCCACAAATTTAAGAAGATGTTCTATGAAGTATGCTCAATTGGGGTGTAAGGGGTACCTTCCACGTAGGCGCCCAAAAGTCAACCTCACTTCCACGTAGTGCACCCTAGACTAATGACTAACGAGGCTCTGGCGACTAGCACTATGGCCAGTATAATTTTGTGTGTGTTGTCCTGTTTTTTTGTCCTTGTGTGTGCTGAGTGCCTGCTTACAGCCTCAGCTTTTATCAGAAGTCAGAACATTTTAAGATTTTTAGTTATGCAACGTTAGAGTTGTTATTTGTAATGGTAAGGGGCTGTTCCCAGTATAATGTGACGGGAGAAAAATAGCCTTAGCGCTGACGCTCCCAAAATTTTAAATTCAAATTCAAATTCAAGTGTGCTCAATTATCAACCTCCACTCTTCGCAGTACATTTTTTTTCTTGTAATTAAAACTGTTCGGTCACTCTTTCATTCTTGACATCATACACAAAGGTTTTCTCTGCAATAAGGATGACGCTACACAGGGTGTTGGCCAGCAAGGCATCGTGGAACTCACAGACAATCTTGATGTTTGTGCCATCATTAACAACCACCTGCTTTCTATTCGATGTGTTAAGCTGTGTATGCCTCGTACAGTTTCAGGTAGTCGTTGTTTGCAATGTTCAGGTTGTAGTTCTCACGTGGGAATGTGTCGTTCCTGCCATTTTTGAGGTAGATGTTCTTGATTTTGCAATTGTCGAACTAGCTCGAATCTTTTTCTTGGTTGTTGTCCTCCCCCGTCTGAAAGAACACGACCACAAACTCTGGCATATCGTACCGGAAGCTGTTAAACTGTGTGGTCACGTCAAATTCAAAATGGTTGTCGGAAGCAGGTTTCTGCACGCACTGGTAACCGTAAAATTGGATGGGTACTTGGGGATTCTTCAAAATGTCTGCTTTGTACTTCGTATTCCACTACGGGTATGCGCAGCTCCATGGACTGGATGATGCACTTGGCAGGATCGGGTAGTGTGTTGGGAAGTGCTGAACCGTCTGCACTCAAGGTGCTGTAACGCATCAGCGCATTGTTGTCGTTGGCGCTTCTGCGAAAAGTGACGCGCAACCTCCCTTCCTCATAATCTCTGTGTAGTCGGAGAAGAAGCCAGAAAGCAGACGCATGGGAAGCAGTACTGTATAACTTTCAGTTTTGATTTTTGTACCTGTTTCGAATCCCCCTTCCTGGTATTATGCTGCATCGGTCTTGGAAGGTTTCAGTGCTCCCAAAGCTGTAGAGGCAATCACGGGGTAGTCAAACCTATCGATGATGGTGCCATGCTTTCTAACTTCCACCTGTGAGAATAGGTACGGCACAAAATTATCTACAAGTCTTAAATTTGCATTGGCAAGAAATGCTTCGCGGTTGTCGCTCTTCACAACATTAAATTTGATATACATATCAGCTCTGTCAGGGTGAATGAATCCATCCCCGACGTCCACGTCGTATTCTATGTCTCGATTCGCTTCATTGAGGTTGGCAAACGTGCGACGATTGGGTGGGATAGAATGCAACTCGTAACTTTCGATTTGCTCCATGATGGTTATTTATTATATGTTAATCTCCACGACGGCAGTGGTCGTGGCTCCTGCAAAATCAACCACCTCTCCCTTCTAGTTGGTAATACAGGATACAGAGATACAGGAAAGTATATCGGTGAGGAGGGTGTCTAGATAATTGGCTCCATGAACTCAGAGTTTGGTTTAAACGTAGCGATAATACCTGTCTGCTTGTGACTCCCTGGGATGCCGTCCGAGGATTTGGTGATCATACCTTCTGCCACATTGCAATGTATGTTCAGAGTCTCGATGGCTAGAAATTTAGTAATGTTAGCACCGATGTGCTTGATGCCAGCTTCGAACTTTGTGTTGTTCTAGAATTCCAAAAGCTATCCGATGGTACCCAAGTCTACGGTTTCCGTGGCAGACACTAGTTCCACCCTGTGAGTTACAGAATTTAGCGACAGCAGTACACTTCTTGGCAATTGAGCCTGCAAGTTAGACAGGTTATACTGGCCAGGGGTGATGCTGTTTTTTTCGCTGCCAATTTTGATGGTATTGTTGTGTACCGTCACATTAGGTATCATTTACATGCTGTAGAATGCACGAAGAGCAAGAGATTTAGGATAAATGATATCGTCATGAAATGCGAGTTTGAGAAGCGAAGTCTCGCTTGTGAGATGGTATACTCACATAGTGCTTTAGGTGCCACAATGCTTTCTTGAAATCCTCGATCGTTGGGTTATTTAATTGCGAGAGGAAGACAAGCATGGAAACGCAGAGATGGGCACAGTTCACATCTCTGAAACCCTGAAGGCGTTCGTCATTGTAGTAGAGGTTGACAACACTGAGATACTTTACCAACCCAGCAGGTGGCGTGCCTCCGAATGAATCGAAAACAAATGATTTGATGTTGTTGCCTTTGAGGTAGCATATCCAATGTGAACCTGGATTTTCGTAACAGTCTAGGTTAACCACACCACACCCTTTTTTCTTCACAACAGCGGGTAGAGAATCAGACATGAAAACGACCCCCAACGATTCGATCAAAGATTCTATATCGAAGTTGGACAGGGGCTCTTATTTTTTTTTAACTTTTTCAAAGCTTCGTGGTTGTTTTTTCGTTTTTCGTTCACAATTTCCCCTTTTTCTCCATAGCCAGGTTGTGGCGTTTCTGCTCTTCTAACTCGGCCTTGTTCTTTGTTGCATCGATGACTTTCTTGTCAATGGCGGCACTGCCTTTTGCCAAGAGGCCTACAGCACCCAAAGCGAACCTTGTACCCTCTTCAACTGAGGAATGCTAAGCATCAATTTCATTCTATGACTTTTTGACAAGCAGGAATGTATCTTCTCGCGCTGCATTTTGATGAGCCTTCCATCTAATGTTCCGAGAGACTTTGCGTAGGTTTACGTAGGGTATTTGGTAAACAACACGTTTGGGCTTCATGGTGATAATATGTTATTTATGTATCGTAAGAGGGTAAGGCTTTGCCCTTAATGCAATAAAGTGATGATATTTTGGTTATACAAGTTGCTTTTTCTTCACAAGGGTTATTTAGTTACAATCCCCACCCAAATTTTGTATTGTGTTCTTGGCGATGGTCGTACCAAATGCGCCGACCCGTTTATCTAGCGAGGCATCTGTGCTGACGAGTCTCCCGAAAGCGGCATGCTCCAACTTCCTGTCGGCATCTTGTGGTGATTCAAGATTGGTGTGAGTATTGTAGGCAGTCTCGTGGTCCTTTAATGCAGCATCCAGGGGATTAACACCCTTGTCTACTCTCTCCAGTCGCTGTTCGAATTTCGAACCCGGACCGCAGTACTGGTAACCTGGCAGGTGCATTTCGAAGGGTAGCTTGTTGATAATATCGTTCACCAGACCTCGACCCTCGGCTACATTCCAGAATTTAAGAGGTAGGGTGTTGATGGTTTTAATAAGATATCCTATACCTTTGTTGTCATTGACAAAGAAGTTGGCAAGCTTGGTGCTAATCATGTCCATGATGCCCACCTTCTCGTTGTGGAAGTTGCGATTGCCTGCATTTTCTTCGCCTGCGATAACCAGCAATCGATCTACAAGCTTCCTCACGTCATCTATAAAAACAAACTCTTTAGGTAGGGTATTGTAGAGTTTGACACCGCTGCCAGTCTTGAGCTGTTTCCATATTGGCTTGATGAGGTTCCTGTACTTTTCTTCACAGCAAGATTTCACGCGATTCTTTGTTGCATCGTTGTTTTGGTACAGTGCGTCCGTCATGATCAAAATTTCTTTGTAACTTTGGTAATCCTCGTCTGTATCATCTTTAGGTTGCTTCTTAGTGATAAATTCCACAGTCCCACCGTGCCAGCATACCTGGTCCAGCTGTTCTTCTCTCTCAAATTGATTTTCACGTCGTCGCCTTCGAACGTGACTTTTGAATTTTCCAATCTTCCAAACTACACCCTCGTTATGTTCCATGGTCGGGTACAATCCGAATACCTCAACTTTTTCGAATTTCCAGGTGTTAAGTAATCCCTCGCCAACGGACCGAAGAGGTACTGATTAGGGCCTGACGTCTCGGAGCCGGAGCAAGTTCGATAGTTGTAGTGTGAATGCTGGATATCGGTGTAAGTATAGTATAATTTCGAGCAGTAAGTGGCACATGCTCGTTGATTAACTCTGTTTTGCTCGATGACATCTTTGATTTCTTTACCAAGTCCACTGATGGCATCGATGATAGGTTGGTCCTGACGCTTTTTCTCTTCGTAAATTCCACGAATCTCGGATTTCCAACACTTAAACCGTTTTGCCAGGTAGCTACGCAGCTTCAGGTTGTCGTCTGCAAGTTTGCGTTTCATTTCTTCTTTTTTGTATGTAGTTATTTATAATAGGTCAAGACGTTTCTTGAAACATTTCAACGTTTAGAAAATTATTAATTTTTTTTCTGTATTTTCCGTTATTGGGTTTCCTCGTCATGTCTATTGTGACAAATCCGAAATCATCTTGGTTCCAGCATGAAGAGCAAAATTTGGAAACCTGATTGTAGTTTATGTCCCCACCTACATAATCATCGTAAGCGTGTTTTGAATTGGTGCAGTCTTGACGAAACAAAAAATAAAATTAGCATTGTCTCGGAGTAGCTGCTTGGGTATTTTGGAAAAAGTCTGAGCAAGGTAGAAGCAGTCCATGCCTCTGTGCCAACCCTGAGTAAAAAAATTGAGAATTTCGTTCTGGTTATCCAGGAGCACATCGTCAAAAACCACCACCGAATTTTCGAGACAGCAGTCTAGTGGTATCACTTCAGAAGCAAATATAGCTATGCCTAGTCCCTTGTACAGTTCCGACAGCTGGCGATACTTCGTTTGCTCCAAGTTTTGAAGAAAACATACAGGTGCCTGTTCTTCCAGTTTAACCAATTGGGTGCAAGATGGAAATTCTCAATAAGTAACGTTGTCTTTCCACATCCAGAAGGTTCAACAATAAGGCAGCGAATGTTGTCGGGAAGAAGCTCTCCATTTTTCCTATCCTGACGTTCCGATGGAAAATCTGGCAGTCGTCGTACCACATCCCAAGCACCCGTTACACAATCACCTCGTTTGCGTCTATCCAACTTTTTTCTTCAAGCCCAGCCATTTCACCAACAGTTTGTCGCCTTTTCTACGTAATACCTTTTCAATAAGATACGTGTCGGGATATTTTATTTGAGAAAGTTCCTCTTGGTAAAATCTTCCTTTAAGAATTTCATCGCGATTATCTTATATTATATACGTGTGACGGTTTCCGGATAAGACTCGAACTACGGTGAAAAGTTCCGTACTCCAATTTTTAGAGAAACCTTTTTCAAACGCTCGCTTAAATTTACTGATTCTCACCTGATCTCCAATTTTGTATGTCGGTTTCTTGCTTGTAAATTTGTACTTTGGGCAATAAACCGTAGAGATTAAAGCTGCTCGTGAGATTTGTTAACGTCAGCTGGTTTCATGTTTATCGTGTGATGCAAACTGTGACTGTTAACAAGTTCCGGAAGCATGTCGAGCCACTTGTAATTCCCCTGAAGCGTGAATTGTTTCCACATGCGTGTTTTGAGAGTTCGGTTGAAACGTTCCACTATGCTGGCTTTGATGTGACTAAAGGTGGAGTAATGTTGAATATTTTGTTTTTGAATAAACAGCCAAAAGACAGAGTTGTAGAATTCTTTTCCGTTGTCTGTTTGAAGAAATCGAAGTCGCCTGCCATTTTCATCGAAAATTGTTTCGAATGCTTCCACTACACAGGTTCCTGTTTTTGACATGAGGGATAAAGCCCACGCAAATTTTGAAAATGTGTCTATAACTGTGAAAAGATACATGTCTCCCTTGTTGATTTTATGTATGTTTTTTAAGTTGCCACTGCTCATTTCCACAAGGTCAGCTACCCACAGGTCGTCTATGCCTTTGGTCACTGCTGCCAGTCGTATGTAGTTTTGCCGTGCAGGTTTGTGTAGCTCGTTCACAATAGCCTGCCTAGACATTGCGCGAAAATCAGAATATAGCTTGGATGGGATTTCTGGCTGCAGACAATGCCGGGTTTTCTATGTACAGCTTGTCATCTATTTCTATGTCGATAATTTGAGTAGCATCTTCGGCATAGGCAGTCTCGCTTGTTTCGGGGTGGGAGAAATCGACCAAATCCTCAACTCTTATTTTAGGTTCGTCACTGACGTTCGTCACGGTCATGGTTGGGTAGTGAGTTGCGTGAGGCAAAGACCAGTATGAAACCTTGACGAACTGAAGTTTGCCAGCGATGAAAAACTGGTGATAGGCTTTTTCATAATTCAGCATGTAGAATTTGGCAGCCGAATGGAAGAGCGAGGAAAATTCCCTGTTTGGAATACTGTACAGTTCGATGACAACAGTGGACTTGAGATTGTCGATGCTGGCGTTCAGGGTGTTTACATTGGTTCGAACCTCGCTCTCAACATCCTCCAATCTACCGTTCACCGTTTCCAGGTGTTCCTAGATAGCACGGACAACAGTGTCGTAATCGGGCTTGATCCTCAAATCGAAAATTAGCCTATTGAATTTTTCGTTTAACTCATGTAGTTGGATACTGAAATTGGTTATGGCCGATTACTGGCTCACCTCGAGGCTGCCAATTTGCTCTTTCTCATTGGCGATAATCTGCTGTAGACTTTCCACTAGTGTCAAATTGGAGCTCTGGGTTGCGAGGTCGTGGACCTGGGTTCTAATTTCCGCAAACAAGCCATGTAACTCCCAGATATTCTGGTTGGTGGTTAAGGTTGCAACAGACTCCCGAAGCAATTCAATTTCGGTTTGGATGTTTTTGATGTCGTCTGATTTGAGTATTCGGTTGAGAGCCCTCTTCACGCTTTTCAGTTCCTGCGAGGTAGGCAGGGTGGCCACCGTGTTTTGGAGCGACTCCAAAGCTTTTCCCATCGCATTCCAACTCTAAGGCAGCAGCAGCAGCGCGTATGCCTTCTTGTAATTGTGTTATGTCGTCCTGGGTGGGGGTGGATTGTTGCAAAGTTTCCAACTTAGCCTGTATGTCGTCGATCAAGTTATGAAAATGCGACAACTCTGATTCGGTGTTTAGATTTTCCAACTTGGTGATCTGCTGTTGGACGCTGGCCAGAGTATCCCTGATGAAAGGAAGTTTGGATTCCAGTGCTTCGTGTACGTTTGCCAGATCATTTTTGATGACGGCAAGAGCATCCTCAATATCGGCTATGGTACCTTGCAGCTTCCCGAAATCCTAGTAGGTCTCAAGTTGGAGTTTGATGTTGGCCACGCTTCGGGCAATAGCATTCAGCTCGCTGGACGAAGATAGATTGTCGATGAAGTCCTCTAGCGATTGGAGTTTACTTTTGACTTCGTTGATTGCTGCATGCAAAGCGTCTATTTAAAGCTCAGCCTTGTTGCTTTCCAAAGTAGGAATTTGGAACGATTGAATCTGTTCGTGCAATTTGGCAATAATGGCAATCACGCGATCATAGTAATCTTGAGTTTTTATATTCTGGATAATGTTTTGCAGTTCAGTCTGGATGGTGCTCGTTTGGTCCTGCAAGGGTGGCTTCAGCTGTTCCACATCGGAAGTTTGCACTTGCTGCAGCTTCACAAGTTTGTTTTGGAGCTTGCCTACACTCAGTGCCAAGTTGTCGAAGTTGTCTATTGATTCGAGGTCGGTGTAGTTTTGCACCAGCGATTTAATCTCAGCGTCAATTTTGAGTACGGGTCCATTCACTGAGACTGTAGATTAGCTATTTCTGACTGGAGGCTGGAGTTGAGCGTGGACTGCAGGGTCTGCAGGTCGCTTCACAACTTCTTGACCCTGGCGTCGAGCATGTGAAGCTCGTCGCCATGGTCGTCACGTTTTGTGTGACCAAAAGTATCTTTAGGCATTGTTGCTATGGTTATTTACTACAGGATAGGTGATTCGCATCTCCACAAAAAGAGGGATGAGTTTGTCGTAGTCGTCCAAGAGCTCCACGTACAGGCGATCGTCAGCAGACACATCGTACGTTGTAGTCGTATCCATTCTATCATGCTTGATGCGATAAATTTTCTTGCCAGAGGAAACCTTTGCCTCCCCTTTGTTCTCGATATTCATGTTGAACTTAAGTTTGCCGGAGATGGGGAACCGGAAATAATTCAAGTTGTTCTTGAATACATAGAAAGTTTTGCCCACATCTTGTCGTACTGGGTCAAAATGCTATTCAAGTGTATAATTAACAGACCGTTAAGTTTAGATAGAATGGAAGGCAGGAGTTCGTTGAAGCTCGACGACGTAGGCTTGACGGGCACTTCCAAAGCTTGCTTCCTGAAGCCAAACAGGTTCATAGGCACGGCTATTTTATAGAAACATTTTCTAAATCTAAGGTTAAAATTGGCCAGTGAGGAATTCCTTCGTTCAGCTACTGAAAAACCAGGAAGTATAACTTCCGCCGTCCAAGCCCCGACCTATTGTTAAATTTCTGTATTCTCTCAACATTGTTAGCACGCAGAATGACGAAATTGTAGTTTCTAGATGCCCAAAAAAAATAATTTTCCAATACGATGAGAGAGAGAGAGCACAGTCGCTTTTCGATACCAAGAAACTAATTGCTGCAATACAATAAGTATATATATTTAAAATTAATAGCAAAATATTAATACTTATTTAACAACATCTACGGATTTGCCTCGAACGAAAACATGTTAGTGGAACATTTCCAGCCTTAAGTTCAAAATTTTGGCCCCCTCTTCACCCAAATCCCATTACATACATACATACATACATGTGGAGGTCCTGTGGCGTTACAAGAGCCCTGCCTCCCAATATTGCTTAAGAGGTTTGGTTAGTATGTAATAGATCAGTATTCTAGAAAAAAAACAGAGAAGAAGAATAAGAAGATTGGGCGAGAGCGAGAGGGGGAATAGTAGTATAATTGGGGCGTTTCAAAGTAGTACTTAGTAGGTATTGTCTTTTTTTACCAATTGAATATCACTTTTTGACATATTTTGACAATTTTTTGTCGATGTTTTAGCGTTTAGCAATGTTTTTAGTACAATTTTCACTATACTCATTTTTCCCCCACTCGTACTTGGTAGGTATATTATGATCTTACGTGATACAACTTAACCTATCCTTTTTTTACGATTATTTAATTTTTTTTACGATCCTAAGTGATATAACTTAACCTATTATTTTTTTTATTTATGCACTGTTTGAACGTCATCATTTGAGGATCATATTTTGTAGGTATTTTTTTTTTATCAATCGAATATAAGTTTTTGACATATTTTGACAATTTTTTGTCGATGTTATAGCGTTTAGCGATGTTTTAGTACAAATTTTCACTGCACTCATTTTTTCTATTTATACTTGGTAGGTATATCACGATCTTACGTGATACAACTTAACCTATCTTTTTTTTTTTATGATTTTTAAATTTTTTTACGATCCTAAGTGATATAACTTAACCTATCATTTTTTTATTTACGCACCGAACTAACCTACAAGGGACTCTGTTTGTTTTAATATTTCAGTATTATAAGGTTTTCACAAATTTTATATAACCTAAAATGTGTTGGATGTTGATTTTTAGTATGTGGCAATTTTTTATGAATTTTAAAACTGCTCTGTGACCCTTTCGTTCTTCACGTCGTAGGCGAAGGACTTCTCTGCAATTAGGATGACACTGCATAGGGTATCCTCGGGCAAGGCATCGTGGAACTCGCAGACGACCTTGATGTTGGTTCGATCGTTGACCACAACCTTCTTCCTCTTAGATGTGTTGATGACGGTCATGGGTCTCCGGGCTTTGAATTCGCTGGGCGTGTAGTACATGTCCATGCTTCCCTCGGTTACGCGTTTGTAAGCCGTGTAAGCTTCGTAAAGTTTGAGGTAATCGTTTTTGGTCACGTCGAGGTTGTAATTCTCGCGCGGGAACACTTCGTTGCGTCCATTCTTCAGATAAACATTCTTGATCTTGCAGTCGTCGAACTTGCTGGAATCTTTTTCCTGATTCTTGTCCCTCCCGGTCTGAAAAAGCACCACGACGAAATCTGGCATGTCGAACTGTATGTTGTTGAACTGCGTCGTCACGTCGAATTCCATGTGACTTCCCGACGCCATCTTCTGCACGCACTGGTAACCGTGAAAGTGAATCGGCACCTGCGGACTTTTCAAGATCTCCGTTTTGTACTTGAGGGCGTAGTTCGTTTCGTATTCCACCACCGGCATTCTCAATTCCATGCTCCGGATGACGCATTTCGCCGCTTCGGGTAAAGTGTTGGCTATCGGCGTGGTGCCGTCCGGACCCAAAGTAGCGTATCGCATCAGTGCGTCATTGTCGTTGGCCGCTCTTCGAAACGTAACGCGCAGTCCTCCCTTCCACATGATCTCCTTGTAGTCCGAGAAGAAACCCGGCAGCAGACGCATGGGAAAGAGCACCGTGTGACTTTTCGTCGATATTTTGGTCCCGGCTTCGAATCCCCCGGCTTGATAGTACGCTGCGTCCGTTTTGGATAATTTCAACGTTCCCACTGCCGTCGACGTGATGCCTGGATAATCTATTCTGTCGATGACGGTGTTGTGTTTCCTCACCTCCACCTGCGAGAACAGGTGAGGCACGAAGTTGTCCACGAGTATCAAGTTTGCTGCTACGGGAAACGCGTCTCCGCTTTCTTTCTTCACCACGTCGAATTGAAGGTAGAGGTCTGCTCTGTGAGGATGAATAAACCCGTCGCCTACGTCCACGTCGTATTCGATCTCCCTGTTTGCCTCGTTGAGATTGGCGAACGTACGACGGTTGGGAGGGAAAGATTGCAATTCGTAACTTTCGATTTGCTCCATTTTACATGTATGGTTATTTATTATACGTTGATCTCCACGATGGCCGTCGTAGTGGCACCTGCGAAATCCACCACGTCTCCTTTCTCGTTCGTCACCACCAACTCTATGTCGTCTATGCGGTTGCGACATACCGGAAAATAGATCGGCGAAGAGGGCGTGTAGATGATTGGTTCCATGAACTCGGAACTTGGTTTGAAAGTGGCTATGATTCCCGTCTGCTTGTGACTTCCTAACAATCCGTCCGAAGATTTCGTGATCATTCCTTCGGCCACGTTACAGTGTACGTTCAGAGTCTCTATGGCCAAGAATTTAGGAATGTTGGTTGCTACGTGCTTGATGCCAGCTTCGAGTTTGGTGTTGTTCTCGAAACCTAAAAGTTCTCCCATGGTGCCCAGGTCCACGGTCTCCGTCGCGGATAGGATTTCCACTCTGTGCGTGACCGAATTTTGAGAAAGGTATGTGCCTTTGGGTAATTGAGCTTGCAAAGTGGAAAGATTGTATTGGCCTGGCGTGACGACGATGTGTTCGCTTCCGACGCTAATTTTGTTGTTGTGCTGGGTGACGTTAGGTATGAGGTACATGCTGTAGAATGCACGCAGAGCCACGGATTTAGGATAGACGATGTCGTCGTGCAGCGTGAGTTTCAAGATTGAAGATTCGCTCGTGAGATGGAACACGCCCATCCTAGTGATGCTGTTTGAGGTTCCACAATGCTTTCTGAAAATCCTCGATCGTAGGGTTATTTATTTTAGAGAGAAACGCGAGCACGGAGAGGCAGAGATGACCGCAGTTCACGTCTCCGAAATTTTGAATGCGTTCGTCGTTGTAGTATATGGAGGTTTTGCTTGTTTTCAGATAATGAACTAAATTTGTAGGTGGAACACCTCCGAAAGAATCGAAAACGAATGCTTTATCATCATTTTTGTGGTAACATATCCAATGCGTGCCTGGATTTTCTTGATCGTCCAAGTTGACTACTCCGCATTCTCTTCTTTTGACGGTTGAAGGTAACGAGTCGGACATGAAAACTCCTCTGAAGTGTTTGATTTGTAACGGTTCGATCAGAGATTCAATGTCTCGGTTGGTGAGTGCTTCTGTTTCTTTTTTTTAAACTTTCTCATCACGCCCTTCCCCTTTTTCTTCTCCATGGCCAGGTTGTGACGTTTCTGTTCTTCCAATTCCGCCTTGTTCTTCTTTGAGTCGATGACGGTTTTCGCGATGGCGGCACTTCCGCCGGCCAAACTTCCAACGGCCCCCAATGCTGCCAGGATGGCCGGGATGCTGAATATGAAACCTCCGATTTTTTGCTGTTTCCGCGAACGCTGCAATCTTTTCAATTGAGGTGTGCTGAGCAGCAATTTCATTCCGTGTCCTTCCGACAAGCAAGAACGTTTCTTCTCGCGTTGTTTCTTGGTGAGTAACCCATCGAGGGCACCTAGATTTTTTAGATTGGAGTATGGTATCTGGTACACGACACCCTTGGGCTTCATGTTGATGCTCTATGTGTTATTTTCACGGTATGTTATTTATATATATATTCTGAGATTTTTTTTTGTGTAGTTTTTTTACGGTATGTTATTTATATATTTTCAAGGCCTCGCAGTCGTTACACAAATTCTATTATGTGCATCGTTTTCTTGCCAAGAAGTTCCTTTGTCCCCTTGTACACGATTCGAGTTTTGTTCTCGATTAAAATAGATAGCTTCTCGTCGGATAACATGTTAGCGTATCGATCTGGTAAAAATAGACTGTATTGTGCGTTGAGCAACAGGCGTACCTTGGGGCCATACTGGGTAGAAACGATTGAACCGGAAGTTATCGTGTAAGGTTTGTCGACTTCCAATTCCTGAATTTTTACATACTCGACTGACAAATTTAGCATTTGTTTTAATGCTTGGAGATCGCTCATTTTTTCAGTTGTCAGAGTGTTAGAGAGAAATTTAATTGCTTTTTTTTCACGATGTGTGTTATTTATATATAGCGAAGATTATTTTTTTACGATGTGTGTTATTTATATATCAAGTTTTTTTTTTACGGTATGTTATTTATATACCCCACCCCAATTTTTGTTTCGTGTTCATGGCGATGGTGGTACCCAGTGCGGCGACCCGTTCACCCAGCGATGCGTCTCTGCTCACGAACCTTTCGAAAGCTGCATGTTCCAATTTTCTGTCTGCTTCGTGACGTGCATCCAGATCCGTCTGCGTGGTGTTGTAGGCGATGTCGTGATCTTTGCATGCCGCGTCCAACGGATTCACACCCTTGTCTCCTCTCTCCAATCTTTTCTCGAGTTTGGTACCCGGCCCGCAGTACTGGTAGCCAGGTAAATGCATCTCGAAAGGTAACTTGTTGATGATGTCGTTCACGAGTCCCTTTCCTTCGGCCACGTTCCAAAATTTCGGAGGCAGCGTGTTGATGATTTTGATCAGGTAACCTATACCCTTGTCGTCGTTCACGATGAAGTTGGAAAGTTTCGTGCTGATCATGTCCACGATGCCAACCTTCTCGTTGTAGAAATTACGGTTGCCTGCATTCTCTTCGCCGGCTATCACCAACAATCGGTCCACGAGTTTCCTAACGTCGTCCACCCAAACGAATTCTTTGGGTAACGTGTTGTAGCGTTTGACGCCGCTGCCTGTTTTGACCTGGTTCCAAATCGGTTTGATGAGATTCCTGTACTTCTCGCCGCTGCTCGATTTCACCCTATTCTGCGAGGCGTCGTTGTTCTGGTACAAGGCATCCGTCATGATCAGAATTTCCTTGTAACTTTGGTAATCTTCGTCGGTGTAATCTTTCGGCTGCTTTTTGGCGACGAGTTCCCACAGTCCCACCGTACCCGGATACCTGTTCCAACTATCCTTGTCGCCTAAATTGACTTTAATGTCGTTGCCTTCGAAGGTCACCTTCGATTTCCCAATCTTCCACACCACACCGCCGCCTTCGCTGGTTTCCATGCTGGGATACAATCCGAACACTTCATCCTTGTCGAATTTCCCCGTGCTCAGGTAGTCTCGTGCCAAAGGCCCCAACTCGATTTTATCCGAAGACGACGACGTGCTGCCTATGGCTCGACGTCGTGCCGGTGCATCCTTCAGTTCGAACGGTGTCGAAGGAATGCTCGAAATGGGCGTGGGTACAGCATAACTTTTAGCTGCGAGCGGCACGAGTTCGTTGATCAAATTTTTATTTTGTTCCGTGACACTTTTAATTTCTTTACCTAGACTGCTGATGGCATCGATCACGGGTTGATCCTGACGTTTCTTCTCTTCGTAGAATCCGCGATTCTCGGATTTCCAACCTTTGAAGCGTTTCGCGAGGTAATCGCGAAGCTTGAGATTTTCGTCTTCGATTTTTCGTTTCGTCATGACGTTATTTATATACGTCGTTTCTCACAACGTTGCAACGTTTAGAAAGTCGTTGATTTTGTTTCTGTATTTTCCATCGTTGGGTTTTCTCGTCATGTCGATCGTCACAAATCCGAAATCGTCACCGTTCCAGCAAGTAGAGCAGCCTTCCGAAAATTGATTGTAGTTCATGTCTCCGCCGACGTAGTCATCGTACGCATGCTTGAGGTTGGTGTGATCTTGACGAAACAAACATATGAAATTAGCGTTGTCGCGTACTAACTGTTTTGGAATTTTGGAAAACGTTTGAGCTAGGTAAAAGCAATCCATTCCTTTGTGACGACCTTGCGTGAAAAAGTTGCGAATTTCATTTTGATTTTCCAGGATGGCGTCGTCGAACACGACGACTGAATTTTCACGACAATCGTCGAGTGGTTTTATTTCCGAGGCGAACGTTGCAATGTCCAGACCATCGTACACTTTCATCAGTTGCTGGTATTTGGATTGTTCCAAACTTTTTGAGAACACGTACAGGTGCCTGTTCTTCCAATCTAACCAATTCGGTGCGAGGAGAAAATTGTCCACGAGCAGTGTCGTTTTCCCACACCCCGAAGGACCTACGATCAGACAGCGGATGCTGTCGGGAAGCAACTTGCCGTTCTTTTTTTTTCTCGTTTGACTTTCCGGATCCGGTAGACGCTTCACCACGTTCCAAGTACTTACAAGATCACTTCGTCCGCGTCGATCCAACTCTTTTCCGGAAGTCCCAGCCATTTGACAAACAGTTTGTCACCTTTCCTACGCAATACTTTCTCGATGAGGTACGTGTCGGGGTGTTTTGTTTTAGAGAGTTCCTCTTCGTAAAATCTTCCTTTCAAAATCTCGCCGCTACTATCTTTTATTATATACGTGTGTCGGTTTCCAGGTAGAACTCGAACCACGGTAAAAAGTTCTGTGCTCCAATTTTTTGTGAACCCCTTCTCGAAGGTGCGTTTGAATTTGCTGATCCTCACCTGGTCTCCAATTTTGTATTTAGCTTTTTTTGTCGTGGGTGTGTACTTTGGACAGTAAACTGTAGAAATTAAACGCTGCTCGTCAGACTTGGTAACGTCAGCTGGCTTCATGCCTATCGTTCTGTGTACCGTATCATTATAGATGTCGACGAGTTCCGGCAGGATGTCGACCCATTTGTAATTTCCCCGAAGCGTGAATCGTTTCCACATGTGTGTTTTCAAGGTTCGATTGAATCTTTCCACGATGCTGGCTTTGATGTGACTGAAGCTCGAATAATGTCGAATCTTGTGTTTTTGAATACATTTTTGGAATACGGCGTTGTAAAATTCTTTACCGTTGTCCGTTTGCAGAAACCGTGGTCGTCTGCCGCCGCTTTCGCGAAAAATTGTCTTGAATGCTTCCGTGACGCACGTTCCCGTTTTCGTCTTCAAAGGTAGAGCCCATGCGAATTTCGAAAACGTGTCTATGACGGTAAGGAGGTACTTGTTGCCCTTGTTCAATTTATGTACGTTTTTCAAATTGCCGCTACTCATCTCCACGAGGTCGCTTTGCCAGAGGTCGTCGATGCCCTTGGTTACCACAGCCAAACGTTCGTAGTTGCGGCGTGCAGGTTTATGCAATTCTTCGACGATGGCTTGCCTAGACATTTTTTTAGAGATTACGTTTCAAGAGAAGCACAAGCGTGATGGGATTCAAAGAGGGTGGCACTTCGCTCGTGTTTTGAATGATCAGCTTATCGCCGGCACTCACGTCGAAAACGGTGAGATCTTCGTCTTCGTGTATTTCATATATGTTGCGCGTTTCGTTCCAACGTGCCAGAGGAATGTTTCCTGCTTTCTGGACACCACGATTCGATATCAAAGTCATGGTGGGAACGCTAGCTTTTCTACCGTGAGACCAGTACGAAAATTCGTTTATCTGAATCGTGCCATCGAGGAGAAACTTGTAGTACGGATGATAAGGATGCAACATGTACAGTTTGTTACCTTCGACGAACGTGGAGATTCTCTGTTGATTGGGTATGCTGTTGATTTCGATGGCTTGCAGAGAATGCAGTTTAGCGAATTTAGTGTCGACGCCGAGCAGATTACTGTGAACGTGTCCGAGTTTATTTTCGATGGGCAGCAAATGCTCGACTATGGTATCCGTTACGGTAGACAACGACGGTTTGATTTTCACTTCCACGTTCAACTGCTTGTAGTTTTCGTTGAGTTCTTGCAACTTGGCACCGAAAGAAGCCAGCGTTGATTCCTGCGTGGATTCCAGCACTCCGACTTGATCTCTGATGTTGACCACAATGTTCTGAAGGTTCTCGACTTGATTCAATTTCGAGCTCTTCTCGGTAAGATCGTTCACGATGCTTCGCATCTCTGTAAACTGGGTGTGAAGGTCGGCGACGCTCTGCGAAGTGGGCAGTGTCGACACCAGCGAACTAATTTCGTCTCGAATCTGTTCCACGTTCGTCGTTTCCGTTTCCAGTCGTTTCAGCATACGTGATATGTTCCTTTTCAAAGCGTGTAATTCTTTGGAGGTAGGGAGATTGGCCACTTTACTCTCGAGATCGCTCAACGAACTTTTGATGTCCCTCGAATCGGATAGTGCCGTCACCGCCGTTTTCAATTTTTCCAAATCTTCGCTCGAAGGCACGCTCGTTCGTAACGATTCCAAGTCACCCTGTATGTTGTCCAGTACGTGATGAAAATGAGCGAGATTGGATTCGACGTTCAAATTTTCTAAATATTCGATCTTCTGCCGAACCGTGCTCAACGTGTCTTGAATGCTCGTCAACGCTCTCGCTTCAGCGTGAATATTTTTAATTTCTTCGTTGATCAATTCCAAGGACGCCTGAAGCGTAGCGATGGTGGTTTGAATGTGTTCGAAATCTCGATAGGCCTCCAGTTGAATTTTTATGTTCGCGACGCTTTTACCGATGACCTGCAGTTCGTCCGACGATGGTAGGTTCGTCATTGTATCTTCCAAAGTCTGCAACTTGGATTTAATTTCTTCCAACGTGCTGGTGAATTCTTCTTGTAATTTGGAAACGACGACATGCAAGCGTTCTGCGTCTATATCGTTCACCACAGTTTGAAGTTCAGAGAAATTCTTTTCTATTGCGGAAGTTCGTTCTTCGATTTCGAGTTTCAATTTTTCCAAATCTTCATTTTTCGATTGAAATTGTTGTAATTTGGCCAAATCATTTTGAAGCGAATCCACGCTCAACTGTATATTTTGAACGCTGTCGTAAGAAGGTACGTCGACATAATTTTTTATCAGCGTTTTCAGTTCGGAATCGATTTTCAGAATAGGGTCCAGACATTGCGTTTGGAGCGTAGCGATTTCCGACTCTAAACTTTTGTTTAAGGTTTCCTGCAAAGCGATCAAATCAGTCCTCAACTTCTTAACTCGAATGTCCAACATGAGAATCTCTTCTGCATGGTCCACACGCTTGGTGTTGCCGAAAATGTCGTTAGGCATTTTTGGTTAACGGTTATTTATAATAGGATAGACGATTCGTAATTCTACGAAGAGAGGAATAAGTTTGTCGTAGTCTCCGAGGAGTTCCACGTAAAGATAATCTCCTGCAGACACATCGTACGTAATGTTAGAAAGTATCTTGTTGTGCTTCATTCGAAAAATGTTCTTGCCGGTAGAAATTTTGATTTCGCCTGCGTTTTCCGGATTCACGGTGATTTGAAGTTTCCCGTCGATCGGAATTTCGTAGAAATGTAAATTGTTATTAAAAACATAAAACATCTTGCCCACATCGTCATTCAGTTTCGTCCAAATGCTGTTGAGGTGAATGATCAACAGACCGTTGAGTTTAGGTAACACGGAAGGTAAGACTTCATGATCTGGTATGGTTTCCATAATGATCTGTTTTTTAAAACCGAACAAATTCATAGGCATGCTGGTTATTTATTCTCACAACGTTGCAACGTTTAGAAAGTCGTTGATTTTGTTTCTGTATTTTCCGTCGTTGGGTTTCCTCGTCACGTCGATCGTCGCGAATCCGAAATCGTCACTGTTCCAGCAAGAAGAGCAGCGTTCCGAAAATTGATTGATCAACAGACCGTTGAGTTTAGATAACATGGAAGGTAGAAATTCATGATCTGCTGTGCGGTGTACAGTCTCCATTGTTTGCTTTCGGAAACCAAAGTGATTCATTGTCCTTGCTAGTTATTTATTGTGTATGTGAGATAGTTAATTTTTTTTATTTTAGTTATAGTTATTTAAGTTCATTTTTTTCATTTGCATTGCCTACAATTTTTACTAATTTCTAAACGATAGTGTCCCCAAGGCAACGTGTGGATTCCACAAGACAAAATACATCTTTTATCGTCGTGCGGATCTAATGCTACCTTCTTAATTTCGTTTGATGTAATCACGTGGTCTACACTTTGGATTCTTTGTTCTATGCTTAGTATCGTCGATTGTGAGTAAAGGCAATCGATGTAATCGTGGAAGGTGAGTTTGTTCTCCACCGTATTCTTGCCCACACCTTTTGCTTTCTTCGTGACGCTACTCTCTGTTCTCATGGCATACATCTTCGAACGCAAACCCGCGAACTCGACAATAATATCACCGTTACATTCATCTTTCAGTTTACCTAGGACTTTTTTGTTGAGGGATGGAATTCCAAATCTGTTGGGTTGAGGGTACGCAGAAGTATCGAAATACTCATGCATGGAAGGATTTTTTATGTCTTCGTATAGGTTAGGTGTTTGTATGCTGTAAATGAAGCTGTCGGTGTCCGTGTACAAAAGTGATATTTTATCATTGTAGAAGGGTTTCATCACGTCATAATGAAATTCGAACATGTAAAGTTTCGACAAGTCGAGAACCGTTGCGCCAACGTAAATTGGTTTTTTGAATTTCATCAATTTTATATGTAGATTGAAAAGTGCTAAATTCTCGTTGTAAATTTTTCTCGACTTGAATCTAGGATCGGCTATCCACTTCCGACATTTATTCTTATCGGAAATTAATTTCACGTCTACGTGCTTTCTAACATTCTCCATGGTCTTTCCGTACACCGCATTGTTCATTAATTTAAAAAAATCCTTGTCTAAATCGGAAGTGGCAGCTGTTCTATATTGTGTGTTAGTTTCTATGTAAGGTCTTAACCACGTGGAATGTTTAAACTTTAGTATTCTTCTAACATTTACTATCTGAACACCCTTCCCAATCAAAAACCGGAGATTCTTGTAGTGGACGACGTATCTCTGTTTAGGGTCCAATGTTAACAAAAGCTTGTCTTGAACGGAGTCGGGTGGACATTTGATTTCGGGAGTCGGAGGCAAATCCGAAAACGTGTCGTGCAGGTGGTCGGAGAATTGGAGATCTACCTCTGCGAAAAAACCACACTCGCTATCGTCGAAATGAATAATATCTATCGAAGTGGGATCTAACCATTCGAATCCCCCGTAAGGAAGTTTCTGAACCATGGCATGTCCGTAGAGATTATTAACGTCGGCGTAGAAGATGTAATTCGATGCTCGATTTGAATCGTAATCTTCTTTCATGTGTACGTTATTAGCTTTCGCATGTCTCTGTACGCATTGCACCATTCCACCTCGTATCCCTCTTTCGATAAATAGCAACATGTCAACGTCCGATATCAGTTCCAGCTTGACCTTTGTCTGGAATAACATTGCCGACCACGCTAATCCCGGTAGACTGTAGAAATACGTTGGATCTAATTTGTAAATATTCGTTGCCGTTTTCCTGAAAGCTTGAAAAACATCCGCGAGTATCGTGACGTCTAATTTTAAGTAGGCATCGTGGTAGTCTCCGAGTGTCCTACATTCTAATTTCTCCCACATGAGTTGCGCGTGTTGGTATTCTTCGTCCGTGATTCCTTTCTCTCTGAGTCTGCTGTAAAATTCCCTTGGAGGTGGGAGAACGTCGTCGTTAAATTTAGAACCATCACTAACATATTCGTAAGGATAAATCCCTTTACGTCTAACGAGTTCTATGTCTACGTTGGGAAAACTAGCTCTAGTTATTGTGAATTGATCGTCGGTGAGTTTGTTCGCTAAAGCATCCAGACTTGCAGAGAGAAATCTATACGAATCCAGGAAGCGCATCTCGATTGTATTTTTCGTTCCCGGAATCGACACTTGCTTGCTGAGACTAATATAGCGTTCTTCATTCTCGGCCAAGACACCTATACGTTTCGGATCGTAGCCAAGATGTCTCACCAGGTGGTGAAAATCATATCCGCTTCCGTTGTGAAAGAATATGGGGATGAATTTAGGTTTCTGGATTTTAAGATTGCACGTGTTGCAAATTCCACCTATGTAGTTTCCGCTGAAATGATCGTGGTGGAATATTTTTTTGTTCTCATCAGTGAAACTTTGATCACATACCGCACACACCTCAGTGGAATTGTAATTTTGAAGTTCATTTTCAGTTAAAGGTGTCATCGGTTTTGATGTAAGCAGTACGCTACCAATTACCTCAACCTCCTCCACCATTTTTTCCAGGAAGTGTTCGATTGCATTTGGCCCGCGGTATATATATGCTTCATTTATTTTATCACGTCGCACAACAACATAGCCGAAACTATTAGGTTGATGAAGCTGGTACGGCGTTGTGGAGGAAATTTCAGGATCCGGTTCGCAGTAGGAGAGTGGTTTGAGGAACGCCTCGAAATCAGCAACGATGATTGCGGGATGTTCCGACAATGCCTTGTGAATTTTGAATTCTTCGACTTCGTTCGCTTCGGGCATCAACATTCTAGCCGGTCTGTTGTCACCGCAATAAATTTTATGTTCGGCAAGTTTCTCGATAGCAATTTGACGACTATGAAGATTTTGATGATCACGTCGGTCACGATCGTCGAACGTGGTTAGGCATCTCGGGCAAACTTCGATGCAATGTTCATGCTTGGTAGTTTGACTTTTGACCAAACGTGATAGTGAACGAATTAGCATGTAGTGATGAACATCCTCGTTTGAAATTAGAAGAAGATTAATCACACGAGCATCGTCATCGTCGATATCGCTTATCCTGACGGGGTGCACGAGATATTTATCTGACGTGAAGGAATATACATTAATAGCGATGCGTTTTCCTGCACGATTTTCGAACTTTGTTATATCCGACAATGTCACCGGGTATTCGATGCCAGACATTACACTTTCAAACTCGTACTCGTATTGTTTGTAATGATAAATCTGTTCTGGATTATTTGACCAATGAACAGGATGCAGTGCAGCCAATATACACCAGAGGAAACACTTGTTATCGCTGTTCTGTATATTTAACACAGCCCTCTTGTGTTGAATGTTCGGTGGAAGAGGAACGTAGCTGGAAGCGCGAAGAGGTAAGAATCGGTTCACGTAAACGGTTAACGTGTGAGGACTTCCACACAGAGACCATCCCGACCCTTTAGCCTCGAAACCGTCATGTTTCTTAACCAGCTCGTTGGTAACTTTATAATAGAAGTTGTCCAAATTTTCGACGTCAGCAAAATGAAGAGTCTGGTTTTTTGTACGATGATAAAAAATACTCGTTGTGCCATCAACTTTCTTGTATTCAGAAAACAGAACAACGTATACTTTTATAGAGTTGTTTTCAAGTTTATCTTTCAAAATATTTAGTACAGGTGTTTTCGTTTCATCCAAGAAACTAAGGATGTCACGGCCTGGTTCTGACTTAATTGAAAAATCCTGGAGTTGGTCGTTGAATGCAGATCTAATTGGTTTGCGTTCATTAGATAATTTAATTTGCTTGGAAGTGGAAGCTTCGGTTCCTGGATCATCGATTTTTCTTTTCACTGTTCCTCGTTCGGTCGATGGTTTGCAAATTTTGAGATGTTTACTTAAATTTGTAATGCTGATCATCTTTCCGCATCGAGCACAGGGCTTAGAAGGTAACGAACGATTAATTCTCGAACCTGTTTCGCTACATCTTGCCCTGTGTACCGATAAATTGTTCCTTGAGATTAGTTTCCCACAAGTAACACATTCAGTTTTATCATTTTTACGATTGAAACTGGTGGTGGATGCCATTGCTTTCTCCAAAATCACAGAAATCAAAAAGTCTAGTATATAGCGACACAATTTTCAGGTATGTTATTTTATATAGAATTTCTTGGAGTGATTACAAAACTCAAAAATTCAATCTACTGTAAATAGAATTTCAGGTATGTTATTTATATAGAATTTCTTGTGTGCGAATACAAAAACTCAAGAATTCAATCTACTGTAAATACAATTTTCAGGTATGTTATTTTATATAGAATTTCTTGGGGTAATTACAAAACTCAAAAAATGAATCTACTGTGAATATAATTTTCAGGTATGTTATTTTATATAGAATTTTCTCGGGGGGCGAATACAAAACTCAACGTTTCAGCTACTAGGACCTCATTACCATGAGCCTAATCCTAGTAAGTCACATACACACCTGTTCTTCGTATCGCATATGCTAGTAAGTCAGATGACATATTGGGAGAATCCCATTTCCCCCAATGATCCCACCACAACAAACGTCGCACATGCTAGAAGCGTCACATCAAGCTTCAGGTGTGCATCGTGGTAATCACCGAAAGTTCGGCAACCCAACTCGACCCACATAGACTGAGCATGCTTGTACTCCTCGTCGGTAATACCTGAACCTCTCAACTGGTTGTAGAACTTATCCTGGGGAGGCAGCAACTTTTCTTCGAACTTGGAAGGGTCTGTGACGTATTCGTAGGGGTAGACCCCTTTACGTCTGATGAGTGCGACATCTAAGTTTGGGAAACTTGATGTAGTAATAGCTAGTTGGTCGTCTCTGAGCTTCCCAGCAAGAGTATCGAGGCTTGCCTGGAGGAACCTCAGAGAGTCGAGGAACCGAAGCTCGATGCTGTTGCTTGAGTTGGGGATCGGCACCCACTTACTGATGCTAATATAACGCTCCTCGTTCTGCGCCAGGACATTGATTCTCGCATTGTCGTACCCTAGATGTGTAACCAAGTGATGGAAATCATATCCCGAGCCATTGTGAAAAAAAAACCGGTATTTCATCAGACGGTTTCTTATACTTGCAGCATAGCACGGCATAGAATTTAGTGGAGTATGTAGGCAATGCATCGTTGAGGATGGATATTATCTTAGCTCGCTCGCTCTCCAGAAAACTACGCACATCGCAGAAGCTGTCTGATGTTATGTTAAAGTCTTCTAATAAATGCTCAAACGCAATTCGGTCTGCTTTCTTCGTCAGCTTGACGCATTTGGTAGGTGGCGATGCATCGAGGGAGGTTACTTCTACCTTTCGCTTGGAAGGTTGCGGTAGTGATGTTAGAGTGCTCTTGCAAGTAAGCTGGTGTCGCTTGAAGTAGTCAATAGAAAAATTGTTTCCATACTTAGAGCACAGTTTGGTCGCACATATTCGCTTTCCCGGCACACAAGTACGACAGTGCCTTTTGAAAATTTTTACTTGACACAGTAATTTGGCACGTAGGGCAATTTTTTTCAGAGATTTTTTGGGGGTATGTTATTTAATACCAAATGCTGTGCAATGCAAAATATAATTGCTCATTTTTTTTTTAACTATTTTCTATGACCTTACTTTGGGTTTTTTTTCGCCAAATTATATGCTTCTAGTCTCCTATACAATACAATATACGTACAATATATTGTCAACGGTATTATATTTGAGCGCGTCGCTTGTCGCCTAAACACTACAGCTCACAGGTCGGGAAAATCTGACATGAAAGCAGATAATACGCTTATCCTTATTTATATATAATTTTCACGGGGCGTACAATATTGTCAACGGTATTATATTTGAGCGGGTCGCTTGTCGCCTAAACACTACAGCTCACAGGTCGGGAAAATCTGACATGAAAGCAGATAATACGCTTATCCTTATTTATATATAATTTTCACGGGGCGTACAATATTGTCAACGGTATTATATTTGAGCGCGTCGCTTGTCGCCTAAACACTACAGCTCACAGGTCGGGAAAATCTGACATGAAAGCAGATAATACGCTTATCCTTATTTATATATAATTTTCACGGGGCGTACAATATTGTCAACGGTATTATATTTGAGCGCGTCGCTTGTCGCCTAAACACTACAGCTCACAGGTCGGGAAAATCTGACATGAAAGCAGATAATACGCTTATGGCTTATTTATATATAATTTTCACGGAGCGTACAATATTGTCAACGGTATTATATTTGAGCGCGTCGCTTGTCGCCTAAACACTACAGCTCACAGGTCGGGAAAATCTGACATGAAAGCAGATAATACGCTTATGGCTTATTTATATATAATTTTCACGGAGCGTACAATATTGTCAACGGTATTATATTTGAGCGCGTCGCTTGTCACCTAAACACTACAGCTCACAGGTCGGGAAAATCTGACATGAAAGCAGATAATACGCTTATCCTTATTTATATATAATTTTCACGGGGCGTACAATATTGTTAAGAGCGTTAGTTTTTGTAGAGCTCTCTTTTTCCATCTTTCCTCTATACAGTGAAGCTGTAGAAGACGCAATTAGCTAACCTAGCATACAACATACCTTCCTAATTAATATGGATATTGTCACACATTCCTCTTATTTTATACTGTTGTAAATAGAAAAAATTATGTACGGTAAATGTTTTGTATATTATAGGGAAAAAATGCAAAATATCCTCCAATTTTAATTCGAATCGAGTCGAATTTTTACATATTTCCACGCCGCCACATATTGTCCTATTTGCTTCTTTTACTTGCCTTGCTTAATTAACTCTCGCTAATTAGCATTTTTTTGGAAGAAGTCAACTAGAACAACATATGGCGGTATGAGAAATATGTAAATCAAAGAACATTTTAGCAATATATGGGCCCTAGCAACTAGCTTCGTCGACTAAGAGTACTCTTTTAAACATCTTCAGCTAATCGTATTACTAAACGAGGACGTTTAAAATTTTTGGGTGTTGAAAAAGTTTGACCCTACTTTTTTATTTCTATTGTTTGCTAATAGATGGCGCTAATAGTACCCCCTCCCCTCCCCTCTCCCCTCTTCTCCTCTGCTGTATGACAAATAGCACAAACATAAAAATTAAGATTTTGGAGAGCAAAACATAAAATTTGCATGCATCTGATGTCGAACCAGGAACTTTTATCTTTCGGGGAGTCAACATTATTTTTTTACTCAGTCGTCATATAACATGAACACACGCAAAGATTCACATGTGCTTTTTATTATTTTGTGTTCGGTAAGTACAAGTATATTCTTACATAAATTATTGTTTAATTTAATAAATTGTAAAACTCGGAGCCTGCTAAACTAACACTCCTTCTGTATTTCATTAAACTATTGAAAGCGAATGTTGCGTGCATGCGGAAATAACACAGAAAAAAAACCGGATGGAAGCAATTTAAAATCACTGGGGCAAGGTCAGTATTACGAGAGCGTAAAAACATGTGCTTCCATTCAACTTCGAAAAATAAGAATGAATGTGTGCATACAGAACACATACGTATGCTTTCTTTTCACAGTTGTAAAATCATATAAATTGTGCATGAAGTAAGTTACGGGAAGGCTCTTTTTTTATGTCTGTGTATATGTTGTACAATTAGGTACAAGTATTGTACAATTAGGTACAAATTGTTGTACAATTATTTTCCCCAGTTGCCCAGTTGGTATTATTTGTAATCACAGTGCTTACTCATGTATTTTGTTTAATATTTTATTTCAAATTCACTGTCAGAAACTAGTGTTGTTAGTTTCTGCATGTAGGTTTATTTACTCTGTTGGTTGTCACTGTCAAGTTTTTAGTATTCGTACAGCATAAAAAGCTATAACCCCCCTCTCAAAATATATACATTGTATACGCCAAGATGTCCAATAGCCTGGCAACACATCATGAAAAAACATGTCAAGAAGACCCAGTGGGTTTATAAGTCAGTGCTGCCAATTCCTATTTGTAGGTTAGCTTAGCCAGTGAAAGATCATATAGTAGAATTTTTGTAGAGTGGGTGTCTGCGAGTTCCACGATGCCTTGCCCGAGGATACCCTATGCAGTGTCATCCTAATTGCAGAGAAGTCCTTCGCCTACGACGTGAAGAACGAAAGGGTCACAGAGCAGTTTTAAAATTCATAAAAAATTGCCACATACTAAAAATCAACATCCAACACATTTTAGGTTATATAAAATTTGTGAAAACCTTATAATACTGAAATATTAAAACAAACAGAGTCCCTTGTAGGTTAGTTCGGTGCGTAAATAAAAAAATGATAGGTTAAGTTATATCACTTAGGATCGTAAAAAAATTTAAAAATCGTAAAAAAAAAAAGATAGGTTAAGTTGTATCACGTAAGATCGTGATATACCTACCAAGTATAAATAGAAAAAATGAGTGCAGTGAAAATTTGTACTAAAACATCGCTAAACGCTATAACATCGACAAAAAATTGTCAAAATATGTCAAAAACTTATATTCGATTGATAAAAAAAAAATACCTACAAAATATGATCCTCAAATGATGACGTTCAAACAGTGCATAAATAAAAAAAATAATAGGTTAAGTTATATCACTTAGGATCGTAAAAAAAATTAAATAATCGTAAAAAAAGGATAGGTTAAGTTGTATCACGTAAGATCATAATATACCTACCAAGTACGAGTGGGGGAAAAATGAGTATAGTGAAAATTGTACTAAAAACATTGCTAAACGCTAAAACATCGACAAAAAATTGTCAAAATATGTCAAAAAGTGATATTCAATTGGTAAAAAAAGACAATACCTACTAAGTACTACTTTGAAACGCCCCAATTATACTACTGGGAATGATAGGGAGGAGGAGAAGAAGAAGAGGAAGCATTAACACTGCACCACCACCACTATTGCCAGTTAGCGTCACCAACTCTTCTTCATCTTACTGAATACTTATCATCTTAGAAGGCTAAGCTGTCAACTCCTATTTGCAGGTTAGCCTCGTTTCGGAAATATCATATAGCAAAATATTTAAGAAACAAAAGGTTTGTGAAGCAACTAGTCAGTGTTGCCAACTCCTATTTGTAGGTTAGCTTCGCCTGTAAAATATCATATGGTGACATTTTTTGAGGTGGGTTGGCAACATTGCGGCTCACTTGGAGTTGCAGAAGCGGGTAATTACATCTCACTAGGCCGTATCAGTGTTGCCAACTCCTATTTTTAGGTTAGATTTGCCAGTAAAATATCACATGATGAAATTTTCGTGGATTGGCAACACTGTGGCTCATTTGGTGTTGCAGAAACAGGCGTTTAGTTGCCGTGAAAATTGCACTAAAATATCGTTGAACACTATAAAATCCACAAAAAAAACTCGTCATAAAAGGCTATCACTGAGGTTAAATCGTAAAAAATGAAATCGGCTCACTTGGTATTGCAGAAACGGGTTGATGTCACTACTACCGTGCTGTTCCCGCTGCGACTCCTTTTCGGATTTTTTCCTAATATAAGGAAATAATGTGGAAGAGCTTTCTGAGGATTACATTCAAGAGAGCGCCCAACGATAATAACTTGTTTCTACGATGGAGATCCGCAATGGCTGCCGGCGCCGTGGACGATGCGAGCCTCCCCGCTGAGGGGAAGCGCGTGATAAAATCCATTGAACTTCGCATTCCGTTAGTCCTTAAGAACCCGAACATTCCGCTCGAGTTTCAGATGAACCTATTCTTGCAGAGGACGGTGTCCGGGCGATACTACACGGCATTCAAGAGGGCTACCATGGAAGGATATCCCGATATGTACTACTCGCCAGAGGAGTTTATCCACAGTGGTATAATGTACGTGATCAACTCATCAAAACGCAAGAAGGTGGTCTTCAGTGACCGAACAAGCATGAATGTTGTCTGGGATTTCCAAGAGGCGATCCCCGACAATACCGTATGCAGCATGGTACAGATTGCAAAGATGAGATTTGATTACGATATGTAGAATGAGAGATCATTGACGGGATAGGACAGCACCAGCTACAAGAAAAGTGATATCGGATGCTCTGCGCTCCACGCTCGTCGCGGTAGCTTTTTGCGTACAGACGATCCCCGACGGAAACGTTGTCGTCTGAGACTCCGAATTTCATGTGTTCGTGCTTTATCCTGAACAGTCTCTTTCCGTGATAGAACCTTATCGCGCGCCGCTCGAGAGATGCAAGTCCACGATCCTGAGACTTCCACCGCCTAGCCGGAGTTCGTAGAAAATGCATTTTAATGTTGAAGATGAATAAGATCTTGCCGCTGTTCTCTTCCAACTGCCTCAAGATGCCGTTGAAGTGAAAAACTGTGGCGGCCAGCAGATGGGAAGGGAAAGCGACTAATGTCTCATCGAACATGTCTCGAGCATTGACGAACTCTTCTGTGGATATCTAGACGTATTTGGGAAGTAAGGCGCGGGTTTTCTTTCTGTTGTAACCGAACACCTTGATCGGAATATTATAGCGCATTACTTGTTTCTAAACGGCGATACTATTTTATTCCCCCCTCCCCTTTGCTTTAACCCTCGGATGCATGTCACTTTTTTTAAAACTTTACATATGTGGGATCAATTTGACCCCAATGCAATTATGCATTGAAATAGGTACGACAGAGTAAATAGTTCAGCTAATATGGTTTATCGACCAATAATTTATCTGAATATAACATAGGAAAAAATTACCCTTTTATTATTATTATTCATTCCCCCCCAAAATAACAATGTATTGACAATTCACTGTTCTACATATTAATAGTAGTTACACTTCGCTCGCAATTATCAGAACTTCAATTAACCTGGGAAACAGTATTTTAGAGATAACACAATACAGCACTAAATATTATTTTATCTAGAACAAATAAATTTTAAAAAATAAAAAAAAAAAAAAAAAAAGAAATAAATAGAAGAATGTTCCGGCCTCTCATGACAATTAAGAAAGACCTTGCCGGTGCACTTAGCGACCGATTCACCTGCCTGAAGAGTGCCAGCTCGCTTCTTGAGACAAATTTCAGGTTATGGCTAATACAGTAAAACGTTTCTTGCGAAGCAAACAGCGCTAAAATCATTTCACGTAGCAAACAATAGTTAAAGCATTTTTTAAAAAAAATATTAACGCAAGAAAAGAGCCGAATGGGGAAAAGTGATCCTCGGGACTCGTTAGAAAAAGAACTTGAAATAATTTACTCAATTTTTGTGTTGTGTAAACGGTCACGAAGGTATGCAATCCCCTTACAATGACAGGAAGGTATTGCCAATGCCGCAAGTGTATTAAATTCAGGGGCTTATGAAAGGCTTCGAGGCGCACGCAAACACACGCACAAAATTAACTCAAAAAAGGCTTCGAATCGTCCGAGCTCACCTCTGACGAGTTCGTCAATGCACACCTCCGGTGACGTCACTTGGGTGCCTGAGATTAGTTTAGCTCGTAATAGAGTGTGCTTGATCGAATAAGTGATGCCAACTCACTAGTTGTAACTTAGTGTATGTGTGTTGTGTGTTAGAATAATTCTGAAACATCGGGGACACTGCATGATTTCACTTCAGATTGTACCATTTCGGAATGGTGTAGACACATGATTTGTGAAGAAGTTCTCATTTTTGAGAATTCTGTGACATGTCTGACATATTCTGCGAACACCTTATTCAGGCTCACACGGTTGAGTTTAACGTAACATACAACATAATTGTTTACACAAATGGTTATTAGCTTTTCGAAATATGAGCTCGTTACACCCGCAACATTCTTGTCTTGCTGCAAATGCTCGAACACGGTTCACTATCACATCATATTGCTGTCTGAGGTTATCATAAAGAACTTACATAAATTTGGAAGCATTTTCAACCAGTTCTTCAAACAAACCATCTATGATATTACGAATATTGTTGCATACAGTAATTTTATATTCTGGGAGAACTTCCTGATTTTTTTTCAGTTCAGGAATTCAACTTCCAGTACGTATTGTCTGTTAGATCTACATCTGCTTTTCACATAAGTTCGAAAACTGGTTTAAGAAGATTTCTGTTTTTTTTTTCTATATTGAGTACAGGACGGTTCGTCATCAGCATAGGTTTTCTTTAAAAGCTTCATCTAAACAGTCATTTTTCTCTATTTGGAACACTAACGATACTTCTTTTTTGCGTGCATAACATGTAATTAGGTAAACAATATGTTCGATTACCTCCATCTCCAAACAGGTATATTGACATGGCCTGCTCGTAAAATTAAGTGATCTGTAGCAGTGAAGGTTTTCGCACTTTGTAATATTTTGTACATAATGTTCCAGACCATATCACTATGCAACAGATCACATTTATGCCACCCGATATAAATAAATTTCACAGATGGATCAGTTATGTTAGACAGAGTTTAACCTTTTTTGTCTTCATCCTTGATGTGTTTTTTAACGTAGTTGAGAAGACTTTCAACACCTTTTCGAATCTAAATGTGAGGATCGACATTTTCTGAAGGGTGTGAGAAAGTGAATTTTAAACGTCGTCCTTTGGAACGATATATAGGATATTCGCATTATTGAATGTTGGGTAAAATTATATTCCCTATCTGTTCACGAGACACTGTAGCACGTATTCTTTTCTTGCCTTTCCCATCTGATACAGAAGCATTCGGGGATGACTGTTCTGCTGGTGGTATGTGGAACGGTCTCAATGACGGACCTGGCAAAGGCTCCGGGTTCCTAGAAGTTCGTGGTTATGTAATGGGGTAAAATGCGGTTGTCTGTTTCTTCTGGGTAACTCTGGATACAAAATCTGGTGTTAATGAAGGGCCTGGTGATTCTTCGGAAATATCTCTCCATCCTTCTCCGTAAAGATCGGGTACGGATGTTGTCACAGTCCGCAGTAATCTACCATATTCCTCGACTATGGGGATTCTTTCTCCTGCGATGATTTTTTGAGCTATTTGCACCAACACTTCCCGTGACTGTCTGCGTGTTCTGTAATGTCCATCACGGTAATGTACGAACAGATCGTCAGTGGATAACTGTACGTCCATGATCGAACGATGTCTATGTCTGGAAGACTGTCTTGTGAAGAGAACACCGTTCTTTATATACGCAAGAACGAGAAAGCAGTTATTTTCGTTTCTAACGGTTCAACTGCGTGATCTGTAAACTTCTCTGAACTCTATAACAGTCTTCCGATGCTTTATCAATGACTAATATAACGCCTATATAAAGTTCCCTGAAATAATTAACAAGTTTCACCACATGATTTCATGACTGATATGATGGCTCATGTAAATTCTCGGAATCAGTTAACCGTCTTTAGCACATGGTATTTAACGGTGAAACATTTGGTTATTCAAGGGCTCGCCGATCCGACCTAAATTGTCATACAGTGAATGTGATTACAGATTCTGAATCAGCACGTCAAAACCTTTCACATGAGTGGTCTACGATCAGAATTAAACGAACTAGGAAACCACTGGTCCGAGGAGGATGAAACATGATTCCTATGAAAAAGCATGTTTTTCGGAGTATAATGACGTTTGAACAATCCTTCTATCTCAATTAGGAGCCGAAGTATTCTAATTTGATTTTTTTTTAAAAAACAACGGAAATTTTAAATACGAATATCTCGGTTCCTAATTCAGCTAAAGCAAAAGTAATTGCTGATTTGGAATCTGCACAACAATATCTTTTATTTGAATGTAACATCGAGGGTGTCGGACCGGAAATAAATATACTGAGAAACCGCTGGACCTAGGAAGCTGAAGCATGATATATATAAAAGAGCATGTTTTTTTCTGAGTAAAAGACGTTAAAAACATACTACTATCTCAATTATGAGCCGAGATATTCGAATTTGATTTTTTTTTTTTTAAATCAAGTACGGATATCTCGTCTCCTAATTCAGCTTGTGCAACAGTAATTACAGATTCGGAATCTGCAGAACAAGCCTTTTGCATAGAGTATAAGGAAAGGCGGGACTACGGTCAAAATAACAAGAAAAAATGTATAGTATTACATAGTAATTGTGAGTGATATTTATTATCACCTAGGTGTTATAGGTAAATTTGAAATCCTGAAAAACATTAAATTTTAAAGGGCGATCCAGCCGGCCCGAATTGAACTAGAGTGAAGGCAATTGTATATTCGGAATCGACACATCAAGACCATTCCAAAGAGCATATGGTTGGGGTCTATGGTCAAAATAACTCAAAAGTACCACATTTTCTACCATGTACTCGTAAATTTCTTAAAATTAGCCTCAATGTATGAAACAGATTTGAAACAAGGTTTCATTTTTTTTGGAGAAACATGGCGGATAGCACCAGACACGTCTGAAACCGACTCCTGCTACATCGCCCGTTTACGCTAACACAAAGCACTACCACGCGGATAAAGGATTCTCCTACACTCGCATACATTAGATACATTTCCTGCAAGACTATCAGGATACCAACATCAACGACAGGGTCAAATCTGAATCAAACAATACGTAACAGACACGCTCTAAGTAGACCCTCCGACAGTGCTACCAACCCACCAGTCAGCAATGTCCAACAAGCAGCTGAACCAACGTTTCGGCACCCTCGAAGCCAAGCTCCAGAAAATCGAAGAAAAGGTAGAAGCGGCCCTAGGATCCACCAGGCAACCCAACACAGAGGCAGTCTCTATCAATAACCCATCTGCTCTCCAGGATGTACTTCAAGATATACAAATCATGAAAGGGGAGCTAGCAGTCTTTCGTGAAGATATGGAAAGTGTCAAACGTCAAATCACTGACCAAGAAGACGCCCTGGATAAACTCCATCAATACAGCCGGAGAAATTGCCTGTTACTCCACGGAGTCCCGGAAACCCCGCAGGAAAATCCAACCGAGGTCGCCCTCAAAATATTTTCCAGCAAACTTGACGTCAACGTCCCGGAAGATTTCGTGAGTCGCTGCCACCGTCTTGGAGCTCCTCGAACGAAGAGAACGGCGGCGGACGTCGTCAGGCAGGGGCACAGGCCTCTAATAATCAAGTTCGTGTCCTACAAGCACCGGGACGCTGTGTGGCGATCCAAGAGGAATCTCAAGGGAAGCCAATATCTGATCACAGAATCGCTTACACCGAAACGCCAGAAACTGCTCCAGGAAGCCAAGGTAAGACACGGGAACTTCAATTGCTACACAATTGATGGGAAAGTCGTCGTGGTGACCGAGGAAGGAAAGAAATTCATTGAAACCGAAAGGGACCTAAACGCTCTCAAATGTAGGCGGGAATGATGATGCGTGTAACTGAAAAACAAGAAACGAACGTGTGAACACTTGTGCGTGTGTGTGTACCTCATGAACTCCATCCAGAAATTAACTCACAATTTATCACTCCCCAGTTACTGGAAAAATTCATATTATCTCATTTGGTATTTTATTATTGTGTACTTTTGTGTGTTTCGTGTGTGTGTGTGTGTGTTTGTGTTTGTGTTTGTGTTTAGTGAAGTTACATGTAAGAAAGCGCTTAAAAATGTGAAGATGTTAACTTCAAACTGTGTGAGGTTTGGCGAGGCTAGTTTTTACAAGGAGACAGCATGTAAGTACTCGTACACTCTCTTCTTTTCATCCCTCCAGCGTGATCTATTTTTAAAACACCAAATAGTACTCAATGTTTTTATGTCGTTTTTAAAAAGAAAAACACCCGACTGCCTTGATAAAAACAGTTACCCATCCTGGTCCCAATCTCAACAAATGGTACCCCTGTCCGTTCCTCTCTGCAAAAATGCCTTCCATGTCAACGACATCACGTGACGAAACCGCAAGAAACGGTTCCCTCCCCCCTGGTCATCGCCTTTCAGGGAAAGACCAACCACCCCTCCTCACCCTCGCACAGGCTAACGTCAGGTCTCTGTCGCGGACAAAATTAGAGGAACTAATAACAATCACACGCGAGTGCCCTCCCGACTTCCTCCTAATCACCGAGAGCTGGTCCTCTGAAGAAGCGCCCACGTCCTCTTTCGCTATCCCTGGTTACACGGCCATCAAAAAAGACAGGACTACGAAGGGTGGAGGTGGTATTATCTTATATCATGGCGAAGACTTAAATGTCAAGGTCCTTTCAACATCCACCAATTATGAAAATAACGATGAAGTTGAAATTATAAACGTAGCGATAAAGATTCGAAACACAACCCTGGGAATAATCGGGATATACAAAGCACCCAATATATCCTACACAAAATTATCACGTTTAGAAACCGCAATCTCTGAAGTTTTCCCGCGTGTTGACAAATTGATTATTTTAGGAGATACAAACGTAGACTTTCTTTCGCCACATAAACCAGAGACAAAATACTTTCGATCAATTCTTAATTCTGTTGGCCTTACGCAAATTATCAATAAACCAACTAGAATAACGGAAAATAGCGAATCACTCCTGGATGTCGTAATAACAGATGACCCTGCCATTGTACGTTCATCAAATGTAACCGTACCTATCGGAAACTCAGATCACTGCATGGTAAGTGTCACCCTTGCCATTGAAAAACCGAAAAAAGAAAAACATTATGTCACATACCGTAATTTCTCAAATTTCAATAAGGAGAAATTTGATGATGATGCTGCAAAAATTGATTGGGCACAAATTAACAGCTACGACAACATCGAAGATAAGGTACAGTATACATCTACCAATATTATCCACCTTTTTGACAAACATGCACCTCTCCACACTAAACCGGTTAAGCATAAAAGTGTTCCGTGGATATCCGAAAACACGAAATTACTCATGAAACTCCGCGACAGAGCTTTATTAAAATATAAACGCGAAAAGACAAACAACAACTGGGAACATTACAAGGAACTAAGAAACTTTACAACTACGGTGCAACGACAAGAGAAAAAAGCATTCTTTAACTATCACCTACGATCTAATGAAAACAACAAAGACCTGTGGAGCAAACTCAAGGCGTGGGGAGTGTATAGTAAAACTACTAATAATGAAATACCCTCTGATATACGAGACGTAGATAAAATAAACGAACATTTTTCAAACATTTGTCGTGAGGCCGACTGCTCCAAATCAGCCTTAAATAAAACCAGTAATTTTTTTAACTCCAAAATATTTAATGAAAGTGCACAACAATTTCATCTTAAAGAAATCAGTGAATATGACACAATTAAAGCAGTAAATAATATACGATCCAATGCCTCTGGCAATGATGGAATAACAATAAAAATGCTCAAACTATCACTTCCGTTTATCTTAAGTCACCTGACACATATAATAAATTTCTCCTTTCGGACTGGACAATATCCAATCAACTGGAAAACAGCGCGCGTGATCCCTCTACCTAAGAAAAAAGTAACATCGTCCTTAAACGATCTTCGTCCTATAAGTCTACTACCCACCCTTTCCAAGATCACCGAAAAAATTGTTTACAATCAAGTCAGAAATCATGTGAACAGCCTCAATCTCCTTCCGAAATGCCAATCGGGCTTCCGCCCTGCTCACAGCACGGCGACGGCGTTGCTAAAAGTCACGGATGATATATTTCGCTCAATGGACAAGGGTATGACAGTTGCTCTGGTTTCACTGGATCTGACAAAGGCTTTTGACAAGGTTCATCACGACCTACTCTTAAGCAAGTTGAAATATTATAATTTTTCACACCCCGCACTCAAATGGTTCAGATCGTACTTGACAAACAGGCAACAGAACGTGTTCCTAAAAACTGCCACGCCCTCTCTCTCGAACACGCTTCCGCTAGAAACTGGCGTTCCGCAAGGATCAATTCTAGCTCCTCTCCTATATACAATCTTCACAGCAGATTTAGAAACCAACATAGAGCATAGTACCGTACACTTTTATGCAGATGACACCCAAATTCAAATCCCATTTCCACCAAAATCACAAGATTATGCAATAGCATTACTTAACAAAGATTTGGCAGCCATCAATACCTGGTGTAATGCAAATGGTCTGAAAATAAATCCTCCAAAGTCTGTTTTCACCGTCATGGGTTCCAAGAATAGCCTCGCAATGATAAACCCGAATAATCCACGCGTCAAAATAGAGACATCCGAAATTCCACATTCAAAAAGTATAAAGAATTTAGGAGTTATGTTAGACGAACACTTGAACTGGGATCTTCATGTTCAAGAGCAAACTAAGAAAGCCTACGCAGCACTAAGATCCCTGTATAAATTTAATGAATACTTAAATACAAATATTAAAATGAAACTTGTGCAAACACTGATTCTCCCTCTTCTAGACTACTGTGATATAGTATACGGTGCAAACTTGTCTGTTCGAAATAAAGTCAAAATTCAAAAAGTTCAAAATTCGTGTTTATGCTTCGTATATAACATTAAAAAATTCGATCATATTCTTCCAACCCTGAACGAGAACAAAATGCTAAACATGAACAGACGTCGCAGACTTCATTTCTGTTGCTTTATACAGAATCTTTTGCACAAAAAAATTCCCGAAAATTTATTCGAGAAACTAAAAACCAGAAGGGAAATACACAACTACAAAACAAGAGGAATAGCGAAACTTGAACTCCTCAAACACTCACTGGAAATTTTCAAATCGTCTTTTACACTTTCAGCGGCAAAAACATGGAATGAACTTCCGCCCTCCATTACCTCCCTCCCCAGTCCTAACAAATTTAAGAATAACCTAAAGAATTTTCTGTTAGATGAACAATATCTCTGTTCAAGCTCCCACGAGTAACACTACACAATACAGTTTAGATTACATACGAGCCTCGCCAATCCAATCCAATCCTTGACAAATCTACAACTATATTGTAATATTTACGTATGCGTTGTTCTATCGTATCTCACAAAACTACCATAATCATGTACATCAATCTCAACATCCGTGCGTGAATGTCCTGCTCAGAAATGTTTAGTATGTGTGTTTTAATGTGTGTGTGTGTGTGCGTGAATGTGTTTTTTCTCTCTCTTTTTTTTTTACGTGTTGTCTTGATTTTTTTTTTTTAAATCTCATCTTTGTTCTTTCCTTGTAGCCATTTTTTATTGTATTTTCTTCTCTTTTTTATGATTTTGTTTATGTACACTAGGTAAATGTCAAACGGGGTTAGGTGGGAGAACAGCCACAGGCTGAACCTCGCCCTTTAATAAAGAAAATTTGAATTGAATTGAATTGAATTCCGTTATTTGATCGGAACCTGAAGAAAATAACACATTTTTACCACGCCCTCATATATTTCTGTTCCGATAAGTCTCTGTGCATAAAACAAATTTGGATCTGTCAATGGATCGGACTTTCAAGAAAATACAAACATTTTCTACCTTCTATCATATACTTCTGTTTCGATTATTTGTAGTACATCAAACGGATATGCAATATCCGTTCAATCCGTCACTCGATCAATCGATCGGACCTCGAAAAGGTACCCTCTTTTGTAATATACCCTCGTATGTTTAAAAACAATATCTGTTACCCTTATGATTTACAATAAAATAAGTTTTAACATTATATTTATTTAGAAGGCTGTGTTCCTGCTAGATATTCTGGGCTCAGTGTAAAACGGAAGTTGTGTGAATCAACATATCTCTTTCATGCAGCCTCTAAGAGGAAGTTGTGTTTATCTCAGAAATAATACAAAAAGTTGCATCCGTCCTGCTATCCTACACGGAAGTGATTTTTGCATGTGTTCTGACCATCACTGCAAAGTTTTCAATCTTTCTCAACACCTTTGAAAGTACAGCAGTTATAGTACAACAATGGACGGAGAAAATTTTGTAAGTATAGTTGAATAACATATCATTAATTTGTTGTTTATAAACTGTTTATTACTCCGACTCAATATTCAATACGGGTTTTGGATATACAGGGTGGCTCAATAAGTCACTTAACACCCCCAGTACAACGCCACTGCAGCATGGAAAGTGAAAATGGCGATGACCAATCGTTATCAGGTCAAGGGGGAACCACATTGACGTCACCCGAATGGTCGGCAGCCATCTTGATGTCCGTCATCTTGAATTCAACTTCAGAAATTTAAATGGGAAGGGGGTCGTGCGACATATCAAAATGGGCTAGAATTTCACCAGGAAAACAAATGTGACATTTGTTTTCACCTAACTTTAATTGTTGCAGAGTTAATAATACCACAAATTTATGGCTCAATAAGTCACTTAACACCCCCAGTACAAGGACACTGCGGCATGGAACGTGAAAATGGCTAAAACCAATCGTTGCCTGGCCAAGGGGGAACCACATTGTCGTCACCCGCATGGTCGGCAGCCATCTTGATGTCCGCAATCATGAATTCAACTTGAGAAATTTAAATGGGAAGGTGGTCGTGCGACATATCAAAATGGTCTAGAATTTTACCAGGAAAACAACTGTGACATTTGTTTTCACCTAACTTTAAATTTAAGGGCGATTTCCGCATGGGAGAGTGACACGTCCTTTCCTTTTTGCTTAAATGTTTATTGTTCAAATAATCGTTAGTATGTGATTATGTGGTATTTATTGTTAGACCAATCACTGAAAATGTCCGGATATTGACTTACCGGTATGTGCATATCTTGTAGTAATGGTTGGCATGGGAATTACGATTGTGTTTTGTCTTTACATAAAAGTTTAAAAGAGTGATGATGTGAATTGATCGTGTCAAGAGTAGCATATTCCCTTTTTCACTGATCTGAACGAAAATGCCACTAACACGTGAGGAACGGTTTGCCATCATATTGATGTCAGGGGAGAGAAGTACGCGTGACATTGCCGCAGACTTCAAAAACCGCAATCCTGCAAGGCAACCGGTGTCACATGTGGCCGTCAGCCAGTTGCTGGCAAAGTTCCAAGATACTGGATCTGTGGATGACAAGCCGCGACATGGACGTCCGAAAACAGCCACGGATGAGGGTACTGCTGTAGCGGTGTTGGTATCATTTGCAAAGTCCCCAACCCGTAGCACACGGAGACTGGCGCTGGAAAGCGGTGTCAGCATGGGTTCAATTCAAAGGATTGTACGTGACCACCACTGGCATCCGTATAAGATAAAGCTGCAGCAGCACCTTAGTGAAGACGATTCAGACAGGCGTTTGCAGTTTTGTGAGTGGGCTATAGCACAACTGCAACGTGACCCTGCCGTCGGTAGCAAGATTCTGTTCAGTGATGAGGCTAAGTTTTATGTGTCTGGAGAGGTGAATAAGCAAACTCTGCGGTACTGGTCACCCGAAAATCCACATTGGACAGATCCCAGCAAGGTGACGGGAGGCGGGAAGCTAATGGTGTAGTGTGGTACTTAGGGTTCCCGACTTTTTGATCCATTTTTCATTGAGGGCAACTTAAATGCAGAGGGCTACTTGCTTCTGCTACGGGAGCAGATCTTACCATCCTTACTGTCCGAGGATGGGAGCTATCCTGAATGGTTCCAGCAAGATGGTGCTCCACCTCACTATGGGATGATAGTCCGTCAGTACCTGGATCAACAATTCCCTCACCACTGGATTGGTCGCCGAGGGACTGTGGAATGGCCTGCACGCTCACCTGACCTGACACCATTGGACTTTTCCCTCTGGGGACACATGAAAGCCATGGTGTATGCTACGAAAATCAGGGATCTGGCCCACTTGCCCACACGATTTGTGGATGCCTGTACTGCAATAACTCCTGAGGTTCTTCAGAATGTGGTGAGGTCATGGGCGAGACGATTACACGTGTGTGTTACGCAAGAGGGACGTCATATTGAACATGTGTTATAACTTTGTGGTATTGTTAACTCTGCAAAAATTAATGGTAGGTGAAAACAAATGTCACAGTTGTTTTCCTGGTGAAATTCTAGCCCATTTTGATATGTCGCACGACTACCTTCACATTTAAATTTCTGAAGTTGAATTCAAGATGGCGGGCATCAAGATGGTTGCCGACCATGCGGGTGACGTCAATGTGGTTCCTCCTTGGCCTGATAACGATTGGTCATCGCCATTTTCACGTCCCATGCCGCAGTGGCCTTGTACTGTTTGTGTTAAGTGACTTATTGAGCCACCCTGTATAGATATGTTTAATTCTTTACTCATTTTACTCTATTTACAAATCATACTACCAACATGCAAACACCATGTATATTGGGATCGATAAGTAGTATGTCTATACTACCAACATTAGAACACCATGTAAAGTGGGTTCCATAAATATTTTATTTGACCAAATAAGAGCTTCAGAATTTGAAAAAAGCTTCTACATCAACATTATTGCATAAAGTAGTCATAGACAATATGAAGTGCAATTCTCATGGCTCTCACTGTACCTCAATGAAAAAAAAACAAAAAATGGTGTTAGTTTGTTAGCGATGTTTGTGTTGTTTATTTCTTTATTTTTCTTTTCTTCAAAATTTCCAAAATTTGCTCTTCCATTTTTTCTCCCCCCGCTTTTTTATTTTCTGTTATTTTCATTTCTCACAGTCTTAAATACCTCCATCAATTCGAAACATATTCCGAGTTACAAATGTGAAGGTTCATATTGTGTCCGTTGTATATTTTCTCAAAAATCAGGAGACACAGGTTTAATTTTTATTTCGGTTATATATGTAAATATACAGTATTTACAATTGTATCTATTCATATCTCAATGTCCTTGCTGGTTTCTTCCAGTTTTCTCAGTAGATCCTTGGTTAACCATTCTCGTCACAGAAATTTAAGTAGCATCCAATCTGTATCTGCACTTGTCGCCCCTGCCCCTTGCTTCACAGACTTCTTCCGTTGCAGGCTCCTCGTTTTTACATCACCGTACAATAATCTGAAGTTCAGCGGGAGTTTTGCCATCTGAAAATAGATAGAAAAATATATTAGTTATATTTTACACATACTGTAATGACTGTCACATATTAATTCAAACATATTTTCAAGAACATATGGTACCACATAGGGAAGCTCTGCGAAATGCTTAACATCACTATGAGCTAGGCGTCAAAGACGCAGAAGATTTCGCAGAGCTCACCAGGTCTGTTCACAGGTACTTGGAGGACCAAGATACAATCGATTTGGGAGGAAGGGGTGGAACGCAATACGCCACCTACCAGCAGGAGAAGGCCTTCAACAACAGATCCCTCCGCCGTCGATTACTCTACTGCCAGGAATTTCTATCATCGATGTACCTTCAACATCCTCAGACTTCAACATCCTCAGACTTCAACATCCTCAGACTTCAACATCCTCAGACTTCAACAAACAAACCGTTGTTGACACTGGTAACATGTTTATTTACTCACCTTTTAAACTACGTCGCTTTCTGCTTCAGACGTGTCGGTCTCATGTATGATATCCGGGAACTCACGAGTGAAAGGAGGTTCTGCTGCTTCCACAACTGAGATGCTGAATCTGGTATCCTCTCGATACGCCAGTCCTTTATATACCTCCCTCCCGATCTACGTCATCAGTACATTCAACATGTTCGGGTATGTTCCTTTCAGACCACACCCAATTTCTGGAATTTCAAACTCAACAACGGTCGCTCCTCAAGCCACGCCATTTTCTATGTCACGATTTCCGTTAAACATACTTGAAACAGTTACCCTAGAAGGCTAAACCTAATACTTGTTCGGGCATATATCTTTCAAACAGAAACCCGTCACACCCAATTCCTGGAATTTCAAACTCATCAACGGTAGCTTCTAAAACCGCGCCAATTCCCTGAAACATACACACATACATCGTCAATTGATCTTTGATAGATCATTTCCAATCAATTGATTTATCTACCCCAGCGGGGTACATAACTGCCACTGTCCACCACGGACAATCCCTCCACAAACCTCCCATCCTCCAACTTCTGTCTTTCTCAAGTTTTCTATCTGTGCCATTCGTTTGTGAATGCCGCGGTGAGAGGTAATATTTTAAAATGCTACAGGGGAACCCTCAAAGGAGGACCGAAGCAGCAAATGAGAATCTATTTGTCTTGTTCATTTCTTGAAATAAGAAAAACAAAATCAGCGATATAAATATAAAAAGTGTCAACAATACTTGAGGTAATAGAGTAGTTTTAAAAGAATACACACAAAATCCACAAAAGGTACCAATACACACTAATGTCCACACAAGCACCGAAAATACACACATTTCATGCAATTACATACACATTGAAAACGCTGATTTCAATTGAAATTCCCGGCTTATTTGATTTTAGTCTGACTCCTACGCGAGAGGCCCGGAATTGATAATCCAAGGAATGATTTTTTCCTGCATTGCCCCCGCATACACCAGCTAAAGAGCCCACCCAGCCTCTAATCAAACAGTAAGCGATAGGATCTAAAACGACCGGAGCGATGCTCTGATCACAACAGCTAAAAGATGTCCTACATAGAAAATATTTGGAGCCGTAGAGCAGCATATCATGCGTCTATATGAGGAATAGCTACATCATCCAATACTATCTACAGGTTCTTGGTTCGATCCCAAATGCAACATGGGAGTTGCGTTACGTGGTGGAGGTACTTTGGGCTTCTCATCCATTTCACGCAAATGCGATGAAAAAACATTGCAGTACGTGAAATACTGCGACTTTATCTATTTCATCCCAAAATATGATCTAAATATTAGAGCCTTCTAGTTTATCAAATAACGTACGTGAGTAATGGCATCGGAATCTTCACTTGTAAGAACTTCACGTTGTGTTAAATATCAATTATTACGAAATATTAAGAATAAAGAAAGGAAAAGGTAGTCCTAGAAATACGCTACGCGGAAAGGTACAAATAAATAAGTGAAGACTTTCAAGTAGGTTATTCGGCGATTGGTTTGTGTAAAGATGAGAATTAACATTAGGATGTTGCATAAAGGTTGGTTAAATATTTTAAAGATGCCTTCGGTACTGTCGTCACTCTGTTACGCGATTGTTGAATCTAACTTACAAAATTTTCGGGAGAGTAAACAATTGAATTGCTAATAATATCCTGTCAAAGTCAAGGGGGATGAGAAATGTAAATTAGCTACTTAGTGCTTATTTTAAGCTAATCAAGCATTTTTCCTGTGCATAGGCTAATCATAGAATCATGGCGTAATTTACGTTTATCAACCCCGACATTCTCGAAACTATCCAGTTTCAAGGTAACATTCACGAGGATGTATTATTGATAAATTTGAAAGTTTAGCTATTATTAATGTGTGGAATGAGACCTGTTACGAGACCTGAAACATGTTGAACAATTCAAATACCTTGTGCAAAAACGTAAAATTCTAGAAACTGAATGTGAGATAACGAAAGCTCTGTCATGTTCTGAATCGACTCGAGCATACACGCCGACTCAGCAAGCTATCACGTTGCAGCGCACAATCAGTGGTCACGTTGACGTAACATATTCTGAGGCTAATCGGGAGATCGAGGAAAGATTAAATGCACTGCAACGAGACCTTGATGAATTAGTCGAACACGGGACTCCAGTTTCATGATCAGATTTAGTTTTGCAATTTAGAATCTTGAGGCTAAAGTAAAATGCACGAGTCATCATTCTCATATACAGTTAGACAAAATGGAGAACATAGAGATAGAAACAATAGGAGAAACTATTATCGTAATAGTAATCATAGAGCTCAGAATATAAATCCCTGGCATATTAATCACAATAATAATCTAGACACACAGTCGCAACGTTCGCATTGGGTCGACGGCGCAATTGTGTTAACCCTCGATTTTAGCATTCGCACTTTTCATCTTCATCGCCACGAACATTTTTGGAACAAGAACAGGGGCGCGAAGAACCAAATAACCATACTAATCAGGTTGTAAATACAAATCACTCTACTTTTCGTAAGGACAGAAGCAATTTTAAACGAGTAAGACCTACATATGACGGGGACCTAGGTGCAGGGCCTTCGCGGAAAACTCTAATGGTCTCCACTTTTCCTTCTGAAGATCTGATTTACATCATAGTGAAATTAGATGGGGAAATTAGAATTAGAATTAGAATTTCTTTATTCATGGGCGAAGTTCAGCCTGTGGCTGCTCTACCACTTAACCCGCAAAATCTACTACAATAAAACAGACAAAATACAATTACTACTATAACATACGAATTCCATTACATTTTCACTTCTAAATATTTCAGTATTGAACACACTAAAAAGATAGAAAACAATTTTTCTCATTCACACACATCAAAATGTTCATCTTGGGTTCGAATCTGCTCATTTTTTGTTTTGATTTCAACGTAAGCATGCTGAATCTATTCATGTGTACTGATGATTTGTCCTTGCTCATGTAGAAGTACTTTTGTTACTGCCCTTTTAAAGCTGTTATATGTCGCACACGAGGTAGCATCTGGTGGAAGCGTATTCCAACAATATGCAGAAGCAGCTTTAAAGGATGACATTAATATGGATTTTGAGAATCTGTCCAGATTAAGTTTCTTAGAGTGTCGAGTCGGGTAGTTGTGTATGTCGTGTCTAAATTGGAGTCGGTCGTATAAGTATGTGGGTGTTTTTGTTTGCAGAATTTTGAATATCGTGCAGGCCAGATGTAGTTTTCTGCGTCGTGTCATATTCAGCCAATTAACGTCATTTAAGTAAGGCAGTATGTGATCCCTTCGTTTCAAGCTAAATGCAAAACGTACACAAGAATTCTGTACTTTTGTTCAATTTTAGCATTCTTTTTTGTTAGATTAACACCGTAAACAACGTCACAGTAATCGAAAATGGGAAGAACGAGAGCTTGCATAAGGCGCAATTTAACATCAGTCGAAAGTAAATGCGATGATTTATAGAGTGATCTAAGTATACCATAAGCTTTTGAACTCTGTGACGTTACGTGGTTTTGCCAGTCAAGTTTCTCATTAAATATCACACCTAAGTTTTCATCCTGGATAGTGGAAGTCAAATTTCGGTAACGGGAAATAAGAACATACCAGTCAATGCCAAGCTATTTAATATAAATACTGCGATTAGAGGGGTCACTAACAGTCAACTGGCGGTTAAAGAAATTGTGTTACTACCATTTTCTATACATAACCAAACATTTATTCATCCATTTATAATGGTTAAGGATTTTAATCAAGTTACTATATTAGGAAATTATTTCTTGAAGGGACAGAAGGCTAAGTTGGATTTTGAGGAAACTAAGCTTACATTGCATAGATTCGGCACACCTCCTGACAACAAATTAAAAATGAGAATAAGAAAGTTTTTACGTGTCAATCAAAGTTCCCTATTTGTTACAGCATGTTTTGCAACCAGAATTTGTAGCTGCTAAAAATATAAAAATGAAACCCAGGACACATTTGTGCATTCCATTGAAATTAGCTAATTCAGATGACAAAGATAGGACACTCTTGGAACCAGACCTAAAGTTTGAAGAGAAAACGGGATATGGTTACCAGAGCAATTATTAATCCGAATTCGAATTTTATTTGAATCACAAATCCTTTAAACTATAAAGTTACAATTAAGAGAGGCATAATTATCGGAAGAGCTGAAACATGGGATAGGCCAATCATGAGTAACAATAATGATGAGAATAAGGATGAAATTGGTGTACAAGCACAGGTTTTCGAGACGGAAGAGTCAGGGAACGTTAGTGACGCATGGGCGGACCCTAGTCGATTTGATGTGAATCCGAATTTAGAACCCCAGCAAAAGAAGCAACTTTTAGCTGTTTCAATGAAATATCCACATGTTTTTGCGTGTTCAAAGGATGATATAATTAGATCCACGAATTATAAACATAGAATTCAACTAAAAGATGACACAGAATTTCACTTAAAATCATACCCGATTCCAGTTCACCTTTGTGATGAAATTAAAGATCAGATTGAGACTTTATTAAAGCAAGGGGTAATTTCACCAACACAATCACCCTTTAACTCTCCAGTTATCCTTGTAAATAAGGCAAATGGGGGTTATAGATTATGCCAGGATTATTGAAGATTGAATGTGTTTGACGCTCTGGGTGTGAATAACATCAATGAAATATTTTACGATATGGGGGCAAGAAATACTAGTGTACGGCAGACCTGAAGAGCGGATTCTTTAATATCCCTCTCACCGAGGATAGTAAGAATTACCAAGCATTTACAATACCAGGAATGCCATATTATCAAAAGAACGTCGTGCCACGGGGCCACGTCAGTTCACCAAGTGCAATGGCTCGTTGCATTCACTTAGCGCGCTCAAATATGGATCCCAATCACTTTGCTCATTATGTGGATGATTTATTTTGCTTTGGAAATACCTTTGAAAAAATGCTCCTAACTCTGGAGAAATTGATCCACAGGTTGAAGACGAGGAACTTACAGAGCCACGTACATTGTCACTGTTAGATGAGGCAATTGATGTTGCTATACACCAACGAGAGGATTCTATTTTTGGAAATATCATTAATATTTAGGAGGGAAAAAAGACAAGGGGGCAACAATCCAACCAACCCCTCCCTGCAGAGGCAAGCTTGCTATTATATTATGGAAAATGGACTTCTTTATAGACAACATAAACTGGGAGCCACGACAAAAAATTATTATGCATACCGAAGTCACTTCGCAACACTGTTATCGAGACATTGCATAGTTTACCAGCTCGAGGAGCGAATTATCGCTTCACTAAAACATACAATAATGTACTGGATAGGAGTTACTTTCCATTTATGAAGAACCAAATTCAGAAAATGGTCAATGAGTGTGTAATTTGTCAGCAGAATAAGCGTGTAAAAGGAGCGTCATATGGAGAACTTTTAACGTTCAGCTCACAGAAACCATTCGATAGAATCGCTTTAGATTTTAGCGGTCCGTATCCACCAAGTGGTTTGCTCCGCCACAAATATAAACTAAGTGCAATCCATCATGTTACTCGATTTTTAATTGCTTGTAATTAACTTTCCTTTTTTGAAAATTTAATATTGCGCTACGGTTGTCCTTCTCATATAGATAGAGATAGAAGTACTTCATTCACAGCTAGTTTCTTTAAATATGGAATCCAACTTTAATTCGCACCAGCTGCTAATCACAAATTAATTTGGGTTATTGGAACTATCACATGGTATTTTACAGGGACTCATGAAAAACTTCGTAAACTCAAAACATACATATTCGCTTTTATACTTGTAATCGACGTGTGATCGTACTATGTTAATTACCAGGAGAATTTATAGAAAGTCCATTTTTTCTTATTTATGGATTTACGCCTAGATTAGTCTTGGAGAGCGGACTATATTTAACGCCCAGTGTGAATGTAACCAACGAGATGAGATTCAAGATCCTCGAAAAAGCACGAGCAGCACCTTATGAAGGTCTACAGAAACGCCACCGGCAAGCAAAAAAAAGTTCTACGATAAACGTCACGAGTCCATTGAATTTACGCCAGGAGAATTGATTCTAGTATTCGATGACAGTCGTCCGGTACACACTGCTAATACTTCTCGGGAGTATTTAAAGTACCTTGTAAAATTATAGCAAAGGAAAATCCCAATGTCTACAAAGTGGAATTTAATACCAAACGGGGACAGACAGTCGTGGATTCAATTTCAGTCCAAAGATTGAAGAAGAACTGTGCTTTCGGAACAAGGTAGCGTTGATGAGAGTGTAAATGGTGATGGTGAGAATGAAGAACTGGAACAGTCAGCAGTGAATGAGTGAGAATATACTTTTACCCTGTACATATCTTCCATTTCACTACTATAATGCAATAAATAAGTGTTACATCTTGCAAACATTTTTTTTAAATAAGAAAAAAGTAAAATCATGTGAAATATTAGACTGGGGAACAGTGAAATTGCGGCACAGTGTTTGAGAGCTAATTTAGGGCAATTTCATGCTGCTGAATAATGAAATAATAATGTATTTCCTAAATTGGCTCTAATTTATGAAATAAATGCAACACAACCAAAATGGCGGAGACATAAGACATACATATAAATGAACTTCCAACAACAATTTAATATTTATTTTTATGATTACAATCATTATTATAAAAATAAATTTATATAGAATTATGATCATAATAATTAAGAAAATATGTACACAATGAAGAAACAAACTATGTGAAACGTTTTCTATACGTTTCTTTGCTGTATTGCTTTTTAGGATAATCCCTCTATAAGTTAGAACAGTAGTCGGCCATCATGTGGCGATCCCACCGTCCCTGGTACATTTCTTCCATTATCCTTATATCCTGATGGAACAATATATTCCACATATATAGCAAAAAACACATTTGGGTTATTGAAACACTTACTACGTGAGGAACTCATATTTACAATGTATTCACATTAAATGCATTTCGCTTAGTTATATTACAAAATTCAACATGAAGAGACATATTGCCTAGCAATGCTTCATAAGTTGCCTAGCAACAATTTACAAATAAATAAATAAGTTTCTTAATGGGAATTTCAGCCTATTATCAAATTTTTATATTACCGAGAAAAGCGTGGAGTAATTTTACCTCCTACATTTTCCAAAGTGTGTTTATTTTTATAACTGGAGTCAATTCAACTGTACCAATCATACAATTGGCAAACAGAGATGTTTTGTGTGCTGAAACTATTATTAAACTTTATGCCACAAAATAAAATATTTTTTTGTTCCCCAGTGTTATTCTTTAGTCTTTAATAAATGTACGACCGTGTAAAACTTCTTATAACCACACTAAAATCATTAGTTGTAACACGTAGACATCGTGGTTTCGTAAGAATGAACAACAAGTATAGGAACGCACGAAAATAATAATAATAATTAATATTATTGTATTCACGAATAGTGAACAAAGGGAATGGGGTTGAATATAAATTGGCGTGTGAAGAGCTAAAGAGGATTTGAGAGACTATGATCTTTCGCAGCAGCAACAACAATTGAGTCGCAATAAACTTGTTAAACTGGTCTCGGAATACTGCTACATAGACCAACTCTCACCAATCTTGTGACGCTCAAGTTCTGAAATTATACTGTGAATATAAAACCCGTGTACGTCACTTGAAACCTTCAATAAACCATTAAGCCTGATACCACTATATCTGTTATACCCACTCTTCTTTCCTTTTTCCAAGACGACCTGCCTGATAACGCCAGTAACGCTGCAGATTACTACGGAATAAAAATTCTATATCTTAGGACGCCAGGTTGAATATTCTTAATTTACAGACAAAAATACACACTATCAATATTCGAATATTTATGAAAATATATCACATCAACCTATGAATATTCCTGTTCAAGTAATAATAAATTTTACTTCTTCACAATTAACCTAAATGTTCTGAAATGTATTAGCTACAATGATGTGAATGTAATACAATAAACAACATCAAACTTCCTATGCTTCTTATTTTCATTTGCAACCTTAATCCAACCACATATTCACTTACATGTTACTGCATTTTTTATGATATATTTGCATAATGTCATGTTTTTCCATGTTAAGTTAAACATCATATTACCGATTATCCAGGAATAAAAACCAAATTAATTTTATATTAACCCAGACTGTTACCACAGCAGTGAAATCTTTATTTCTAGGTATATAGCAACACTATACCAATTGACAGACACATACGGAATTCCCCCCTTCTGAAAGAAAAGAATTAAACATTTATGCACTTTCGCCTTTTAACCAGGATACATGAGTGAGAAAATTATAAAGAACTTAAATATATACACAGAGAAACAATAAGCTAATTTATTGAGTTGACATTTTACACATATGTTTCATTGCTTGTATTGCTAGTCAGCTGATTTATAAATATAAAAAAAGGAACTTATCAAGTCTGGCAATTTACCAAATAATATTTAGTTCTGAGAATCATATCTCGTAATTGATCTTGAAGATTTATTAATATTAAATTCACCAAATTAACAGATACGTAGCTTCGAATTAGGAAATCAACTTCAAGTTGACAGGTTAATCCTTGCATAACAACTGGGCAATTATTAAATGATATATTCCTTTGACAACCAATAAGGCAAGATGAACTAATTTTACATTACAAACTGTTTCGTGTAACGAGAGCAATGCCTTTACATGAGGATATCAAACACTCTCTGAACTTGCCTACACAGCTCTGAACCAGCTTTTCATATGCCTTGAAAAATATGGTGATTTGACCTTGACAAATTTAAAAGCATAAAATGTACATCATGCTTTGTGAGTTTGTGAGGAAATTAACGCTCAATACTAAGTACACCCAAATCACAGCCTTGGAATCTGATTTCACTCGTTTTACTCTCAAGACAATCAAAATTCTATTTTTGAACAAGAATGGCGTCCTTTACCATCTCTCCAAACCACACCGAACAAATAGAAGACATAATATTTCCTTAAGCAGCACACAAACACAAGCTAGCGTGCTAATATTCACATTGATAATCGGTAGATCTACCTACAAATGTCTACACATGAGCTCATGCAATACCAGGATTGAGATAAAGCTTACCTTCATTGTCCCGCGACGAGTCGTATATCCGATTTTCATATTACCTGCATTCTTTAATCACTGCTGACAAAGTCCAACCGTCACCACCAACGTTCGGTGCTTGTGGTATCATTCACTATTCATTATTCGTCCTAAGGCAACATGTCCTCACCATGCAGTTCAAGCCTGTACGCCGAAATCCATTAAATTTTCTTCCCATTTTTCATTCCGGTGTGTTTTCAATAGCGTCCATTATGCGATATTCGCTTTCCTCCTCCACTTTCTTCCTCTTCTTTCACTACTCGTTTCCCCGTCCTTTTGTGCACAGCACGATATTCCTTGAGAACTCAAAAATTTACATGGTTAAGTAACTTGATCTTAACGAGTACGTGGAAGTGTTAAGAATCCTTTTGCAATACATATTGGAATAAACTTTTTATCTTTAGCTATACGACGGCACGTTCATCAAAACGCTGTAAATGTTATAATTTACCACCATAACTGCAAATTGCCCATGCGTGCAGCGGCCAGCACTTCAAATTGTCCCTATGCATCAGCCAACTGCAAGCAAATCGGATTTCAGGCAAAGGAATGACATGTATGATAAATCCAAGACCAAGTAAACTGCCATGGGGCATAAGCAACTATGGTTTTAACTTTAATAGGCAACTGAAAATTAGTAAAAAGTTAAAGAAGGTAAAGTGCTCCCCTGTGCATAGCACCACGCCATGAAGGCGTATAGGGGGTATGGGGGAAATGCCCTACACTTTCTTGATCCGGTCGTGAGTGGGGTGATGTGATCACCAAGGGTTTTCCCCAGGTACCCATGTTACCCATGTGGGCGCCGGGACCGCTTCCATCCTTAGAAAAGTTCCCGGATTTGAACCGGCCGGGGATCAAACCCGGGACCTTTACCATGGTAGTCAGACGCGTTACCGATTGAGCAACTGGAAATTAGTTGAGGCGTAAGTTGAGCATTTATAATTTAAATGTGTACATCGGTCAGAGCCATCTAGCGACTCTTCGCGTTGCCGTGGAAGCAGCAATGTTTTCTTTCCGCATTGACTTTCCACCTGTTGTGAATTCCGCACAATACAAGAGTGCATAGTCTTTGGACGTGAGTTGAGTTATTAATTCCCATATGCACTCACGAAACTCAATAAATAACATGCCTTATGACAACATTTGTCATAATTGGTGCCCAACATAGGGCTTAACCCTCTCACACTACTTTTGTTATAATGTTAAAATTAGACTTACATTCATATTCTATATATCAACCAACATACGTATTTAATGTACACAGATACATTACTTTATTGTTTACTATATGAAACAACCCAGATCACCATCGCCGCTGACTCCATCATTCTCCAGAAAGAAGGAACCCCGCATGTATCTTGGTGTCTTCCATATCATAGTGGCTTGTATATTCTTGATTGGTGCAGGAAACAAATTAATTAATGCCTAGGGCCGCCGCAACATTATGTTTACTTGACTATGAGCCCGCAGCAAGCATAACGTAACTTGACCTTTACCACCTTGTCCCTGCAATAACCCGCAAATTCAACATCACCCCCATGGTACTACCTGAAAAACTTTAGCTTTGCTTCTGGATTCATTCAATCTGAGGTAATCACTACATAAAGGCGAGGTATATGTCTTGTGTGTTTATACCTTTTTGCGCTGAAGTTGGTATTTCTTTAGATCTGACAACATGAATAATAATGACATTGGTGTTCCTATTATTAATGAGGAGATTACCCATGAGCAATCTATTGTTGAACATGTTTTACTTTTTTTGGCAACAAAGGAGATTTCAGGATTATCTCGCATGCTAGTACGCCGCAGAAATTTTACCTACTTGGTCAACTCGCCTGCCGCAGGCTAAATCTCACTTTACCCATACGAGAAATCACTAACCTTATAATCCACCTACCCCACGTTTATCTTAACTGTCTTTAACTACAACGTCTGTTTTAAAGCTAAACCCCAACATCTGTATCAATCCATCCACACCCTCCAAATTCAAATTCAGTAATTCTCTCATCCACATTTTTATATTGTCCTCTGAACAATTCCAAATTTGCAATTTTTTATCGACTTGTGATCCATTGTTTCTACCGTCACACAAACTATTAATGACAGCGTAGAATCCTTAATGTTCTTTACTCAAAGATAAGGGCCGACTAGGAGGTCACAATATTTTCTAATCACCTTATCCCCGGTGCCACCTAAGACCTGATTTTTAACGAAGACTAGCTTATTCTCTTCCACTAAAGGTTTCGTATCCATCCTAGCATTTTGTTGTTTCAATTTATTTTGCCTTTTACCGAGTCTAGACAGATTCGCCATAAATAATTTGTCATTCCAAGAGACACTGTTAGCATCAACCCCCAGCGTAGGTATATCGGGTAAACTCCTACACATGTTTAAACTCAACTCCATAGGAGAATATCCTGTTTGTGACGAAATTGAACCATTCAGAAGGTGTAGAGCTTCCAGTACTCTTTTCGGCCATTTTATATAATTAGAATTACAAAGTATCCTCATGAAGCGGTTCAATTCCGAATGATAGCGCTCTACCATATTTGAGCTCGGATGGTACACTGAAGTGTAAACAAGTCCCCCATGTTTTCATTATATTCTGAAAATGTTTCGACTTAAATTGTGGCCCATTATATGAAACTATCCTCTGAGGATTCCCAAATGACCAAAGTACACTTTTGACAATTTATTCACAGAGGTATTAACATTGTTATTAACCACATGGTATGCCACCAAATACCTCGTTGCTGCATCTAGCACCGTAAACAAAAATGTTTATCGCTTAAGCAGCAGAGCAAACGGGCCTTGCAGATCAATGAACAAAATCTGCTCTGGCATATCTGTGAAATAAGACCTTGCGACAATTTTAGCAGGATGTTTGTTCGGTTTTGTGCGCTGACACAGCTCACATTTTTTTACATAAAACTTAATATCAGACTTCATCCCTTGCCAATAAAAAAACCTATATATATGAGATAAAGTTTTGGCAACACCAAAATTTCCCCATGTCAGCATGTCCAGCAATCAAAACTTTACCTGTCAATTTGAAAGGAATACACATTCTGTGACGCGAAACATCATGAAAGTCTTTAATGTAAAGAACATCATTATTTAAGCAGTATGCTCGATTCCAAGATCTTGAGCGAGAATTGATCCTTTGACTTACCCCCTTAGGATGATCAATATTTTCTCTCAAACACGCGTTAGCACTCTTTAAATCAATCAACTCTTCCTTGGTGAAAATCTTCTGATCTGAATGCGTAACAACAGAAACATTTATCAAAAATTGGGAATCAGGTGTATCTGGAAAGTTTCTACTAACTGTATCTGCCAAGAGGTCAAGAGGTTGTCCGAACCTTTACAATATTGCATGAGGAAGGAATTCTGTTGGTTCTGTATAAACCATCTTGTCAGGCTGGCATTCCATGAATGTGCAGATTCTAACCACGTGAGAGATTTGTGGTCAGTGACAACAAAAAAATGTCTACCCTTAAGAAATTTGGAAAATTTTTGATCGTATATATGATAGCCAAAACGTCGATTTCCGTTGACGTATACGACTTTTCGTATGATCTAAGCAACCTGCTGAGGAATCCTAAGAGTTTTATTTCCCCATCCAGTAATCTGGTAAGAAAAGCCCCTATCCCCATAAGAGACGCATCCGTTTGGATTTAAACGTTTTCTCAAAATTCGGAAAGTTAAGGGTCACTTCTTGGACTACCAACGACTTCAGGTGCGTAAAAGCTTGTACAGCTTGTGTGGTCCAATGTAACTTCGTCTTAAGTTGTGCTAATATGGCATAAATGGGAATATACTTCGCTAACCATTTGAAACATCGCAGAACCCTTTGCAACTGTTTCAAGTTCTCACGTTTGTGTAAGTTGCCAATGCTTTCGACGTAGGAAGAAACTTTCTTAAAACCCTGTGTCTTGATTATATATCCCAAAAACGTGAACTCGTTCACCGCAAACCTACATTTTTCTAGTGCATTTTAATCTTTCCAAAACCAGACTGACCTGCGTTAGATGTAAATCAACATCTTTAGATTTGATGATGCTATCATCTACGTACTCCACTACAAAGTCTAGAAATGATCCAAGTATCCTATTCATAACATCCACGAACACAGCCGTGCCGTTTAGCGAACAAAACACAACTCTTTAAAATTGGTACAGAATACACTCAAATGCAAAAGCCGTGAATTTGCGACTGTCGGCATGTAAATGTACCTGACAACAAGCTTTCCCCAAGTCCAGCGAGGTGAAGAATTTACAGCTTAAAAATGAAGTTCCATTGGCATAAGTTGCATGAGTTTAACGTGTTAATTAACGTTTTTGAAATCCACACATAATCGTATCTCACGATTTGGTTTTGGAACGACCAGAATAGACGAACGATATTCGGACTGTGAGAGTTCAATCACCTCCCAAGCCAACATTTGGTTCAAATGATCCCTAACCTTACCCCTGTAAGCGTAAGGAGTGGAGTAATTCCTAGCCAGGATTGGTTCAAGAGTGTCCAATTCCATCCGCTGTTCATACTCTCTACATAAACCAGGTAGGTCAGTACACATTTGTTCAAATTCGCTTAACATTTCTACGAACCGCGAATTCAAATTTTCTTCAAAGTTCAGCGAACCCTCCACTTTGGGTATTAAACACGATTGTTCATTTGCTGAAAAATCTATATTCATCCAAACATTCATCAAAGATGTCCAGTCCCAAAGAATCTACTTCTCTAAGAGGTGTGAACTTCAAAAGTGCTTTACAATTGGGAGTATGATAAAAGAAAGCATCTACATCAAAATTTAGTTCACCGTAAACCACATATATCACATCTAAACCTAGCAAAACAGGTATATATAATTTTATAACCACTAGAAAGTGTACATAATAATCACGCACTTCCAAATTGAATTTCACCTTCGTGATTCCTTCGACTGATTTAGACCTTGAACCAGCATAATGAACTAATTTAATATTGGATGCTGGTCCCTATCTTGGTCTCGAAATCAAGGACGAAATCGTTTTCCAAATGTTAAATTCGGGGAGACACCACTGTCACAGAGAGCATTAAAAAATTTACCTAATATGGCAATATTTTAATCATAGCAGACGTATCTCGTTGGGGACCCACATTGACGGGTATAGTTGAAATCATTAAATCAAGAAAATCACTCTCCTCTTCCCACGTATCATTTATATTTACAAACTGTACAGCAGGAACTTTTATCTCACCCTCACCCACTGCCCGTTGGTAAGAGCTCCTCGCCGGTTTTCCGACTTAAGTGGTTCTTTGGAAGTCTCTTTGACAGCATGTATCTCTGCCTCGACTATAAACTGAGAACTACATTCAGGACTACGACGACCGCCATTGTAAAGAGACCCCTATTTCTAAGGAATATCAACACTTGAACTATTCCTTCCTTATTCAAATGAATGAGGTCAGTTCTTCCCCGCGAAGGATTACCCAGGTACACTTCATTCAAATCAACCCGTATTCCACCTTGACTGTTAAAAAATATAGGCGAAATATCATGAACCTTGACGTTTCTACCGTTACGGGACAATGTACTCGTTAATTCCTCGTCATTTCAACCATACGTTAGGATTCACATTTTGCAATATTCGTGCCAATGGGCGTAAGGTTAACCAATGCATTTCCTTTCTATTTTCCGACAAAAGTTCCAACGTTTCCAGCAGGTTACGCTTAATAGTTTCCTCCGAATGAAAGTTCAGAATATATTTGTCCCTGTTATTATGACTACAGAATCAGCTAATTTAGAGCTGAATCTAAGCCTCTTATTCAACTGTTCTGAGGTTTGCCCACTTACAGATAATATTATTCTCCGATTACCTCGCTCATCAATGCTAATTTGGTAATTGCCAAACCTTTGAGCAAGTCTGACAAACATGCTGTCACCTTCTAATTGTTTCCCTTCCAATAATGGATCATGAGTATAAGACCAGCCTTCAACCATTGGATGATAATTTGGTAATGCGGAAGCGACTTTGTTAACGGGAGGATTATTGAAGGTCATACCAACATCTCCTCCTACGATGTAGGTTGATTCTCGTTTCCCAAAGAGGAATCTTCTGTAGAATTTTTCTTGTTTCGTATGCGCAGCTTTGAATTTGGACTTACGTCAGCCTCTTTCCTTACGCTCTTGGGTGAAGTCACCATTTCCCGTGACCCTGGTTTAAGTTTCCCTTCAGAGTTCTTAGATGCGGCTGAGACCTTGCTTACACCATCCTTAAACCCTTTGCCTTGAGGAAGTGGAGCCGAGTCTCCTTTAACAGTTACATCCTGTAAAGACTCATAGTTTTCTATTATGTGTATCGTCTCCGCGAAGGATGAAACGTCCTGCATCACGAAGTGTTCCCTCAACTTGCAAGGCAAGATAGTGCCTATTTGAGCAACGATATGAGAGTCCTCCGCCTTAGGTTGAATGAAACGTAACAACTTAAAGTCCCTCGAGAAGAATTGTAATACACTCTCCTCAGAGGTCTTCTGATAAGGCGAGTTCAATACCTTTGCAAAACAAGAACTACACAACCTGGAACTCTCGTAATGGTAGATGAATTTAGTTTTGAATACTTCATAGGTGACTAAGTGAGTTTTTCTCTCCGAAAACCAAAGTTTCTTGCTATCCGTTAATAATTTCGGAACATACTTTATGTACTGCATCGGGTCGATTCCTTGTAATTCTAACTGTTCCTCAAACTTTTCCAAAAATTCAGATGGAGTTACCGTTGTAATCAACCCATTGAATTTCAGAAATTTCAACAAGTCTTGATTCTTTATGCTGTACCCTTTCGTACGATCCGTGTCCAGATTCTTGTTAAGATCAGACCGTTCCTTGACGCCTTCTAACAACCTTCCTTCACTCTTGGTTTTTACTAGAGTCCCCAAAACTTTAGCTCTTTTGTGTCTAGTCTTAAGGTAGCTTTTCGTACTCAAAATAGAATTGGCCTTCCACAGTTTTTCAGTATCAGTTGATGAATCTGTGCTCACCGCATCATAACAAGCAAATGACTTAGTCCTACTATTCTCCTTACCAGGAACGACGTGAGAGTCGTCCGTTGAGGTAGCTTTATCTACACAATCCACCTTTGCGAACCCAGACCAAGAGCACATGGGACCCTTTTCATTCAACTGTTTCTTGCCACTAATCCACAGATGTCGAGTATTGCTAGAACCATCTTGTTCCCAGTTGGTCAGAACCTTACTGAACCTTACCATTGAGATTTCAAGAAATTTCAATGTCACCATCACCTCCGTTGGGAACGTGTTTAGAACAGTAGTTCTCTAATTTACGTTCTGAGAGAAAGGCTGCCCTACTTTCTGAGATGAAGAAGAACATTTCTTTTTCATCGAAGCTAACTCACTATCACTGACAGCTTTTCCTATTTGTGAGCACGATGATATTTGATCTAAATTCCTATCCCTACTCCATATCTGGTCTTACACTTTCTCTAGGATTTGCTCTTCCAGTCATTTACTATAATTTGCCCTCTCTATTTTCATCTGTTCCAAGGACTAATGCACTCCCAGTACTTCTGAATCCAACCTCTTTGCCAGTGCCTCGAACATACCTTCCAACCCTTCTGCTCTATTCATGCATTCTCTTACATATAAATTAACCGATAACGTGAGATCATTTAGACCCTCACTTGTTTTAGTTGCTTCTTCCTGCAGCTCTAAGATGCAGTTACTAGTGCCATCAAGGTCAGACTGAGGTGTACCCACTACTTTTCTAGTATGAGCTGCAAGTTATGATTTGAGCAACTGATTGCTTTCATTGAGTTCTTTTTTTGAGTAAATGATTGTTTTCATTGAGTTCTGTTTTCAGCAACTGATTGCTATCTCTGAGTTCTGAACTCAGTAACTCAGTGCATTCTTTGTTCCTTTCCTCCAATTTCTTTGATAAAAGCAAACAAAGAATCTAATGTTAATTGTTCCTGTTCTGTTCCTATTATTAATATTAACTTTAACAACAGAAATTACACCCTACAACAAATTCAATACAACAGCCCCTCTGCAGTTTAGCTCTCGTAATCTTGAGAAGAGCTAAAGAGGATTTGAGAGACTATGATCTCTCGCAGCAGCAACAACAATTGAGTCGCAATGAACATTTTAAACTGGTCTCGAAATACTGCTACATAGAACAACTCTCACCAATCTTGTGAAGCTCAAGTTCTAAAATTATACTGTGAATATAAAACCCGTGTACGTCGCTAGAAACTTTCAATAAACCATTATGCCTGATACCGCTATATCGGATATAGTCACACTTCTTTCCTTTTTCCAGGACGGCCTGCCTGATAACGCCAGTAACGCTGCAGATTACTACGGAATAAAAATTCTATATCTTTGGACGCCAGGTGCTCATTAAGTAACTATGGAGTACTAGGCACTGGTTCAGTAGGTAAATACCATATGTATGGCAGTTATAAGAGATGCTCGAAGTGAGTCCCTTGAACCTGAATGCACTGTTGCACACGTTTCTGCAAGTTCTGGAAGACGTTGTGAAGAACATCGGGAGTGATGTTACGAATGCGAAGGGTCAATGCATCTTGGAGTTACTGTATGGTGTGCGGATTGCCTTCATAGGCCTACCCCTTCAACGTACCTCACATAAAGTAATCCGGTGGAGGCAAGTTGGGTGATCGAGGAGGCCAGAGTCCTCGAGAGATGATGCGGTCACCGAACATCTCGTGTAAAAAATCATCGATGTGTGGGCGGTATGTGCAGTCGCCCCATCCTGTTGGAACCAGGCATTCTCAATTTCGTCCTCAATCAGTTCTCCGAGAAAGGGCTCCAGAATGCAGATGCAGTACCTTTCTGCATTGATGGTATCCTGAAAGAAAACCGGCCCAATGATTCGTGTACGACTCACAGCGCAGCAAACACAAACGTTTTGATGATGCAGTGGTCCTTCCTTAAATTCATGCGGATTCTCCGTAGTCCACACACGACTATTCTGGCTATTAACGTAGCCAGAGAGATGAAACCATGCCTCATCCGTGAAAAACGTTTTCTCAAGAATCCCCTCACCATTGTCCTGCAGGAAGAACAGAAACCAGTTGCAAAACCTCACACGCGCCGGGTGATCAGTGTCTCTCACTTCATGCGCTACCGTAATTTTGCACGGATACATGGACAGGGACTTCTACAGAATCTTGTGAGTGGAACCAATGGACACTTGGGCCTGTTGAGCTATTCGTCGAAGAGATTTCGAAATATGCAAGTTAGGCATTCTATTCGTTTCTCGCGGCAACGATATTTCCCTACATCGACAGGGGCAAAATTCTCTCTTCACATGAAGTAACCAACATGTTGCAAATTAAACAGCAGATATCTCACATTCCACATTAGCCCGGGAACTGAATAAAATGTCGACAGAGCATTCTTTCAACTCAGGCTATCGACTTCAAGGATACAAAAGAACACGCAACTTGACGTTAGTTCAGAACGATATTTCTTCATCTGGCGACATTTGGAATATACGTAATATGCAATTAAGTTTTAATTTTTATGTCATTTAATGTTAGGTACATATGCATATAGTTTAACACTACCAATTGTGAATTATTTTCTTATATACACAATTGTATATTATTTTTTTTTAATATTCTTAGACTGATAATAATATCATTATTGGAGAAAGAGTCAATAATGAACAACGATTCGGATACTTACAATATTATCTTATGTATTTCAATTTATGTGGACAATATTAGCAAGTGCAAAGGAAATTTTACAATTAATCCTTATTAATGACGATATTTTATCAATATTATACTAACAGAAGGAGGATTGATCAACACATTATTTTGAGTAATATTTAAAGTATTTATAAATATTTTTAGTCAATTTAAGCGTTCATATGTTTTCGAAAATCAATTATAATTTAACTTTTGCAGTAGTATACAGTATACACTCATAAAATCTTCAATTGTATTTACTGCATTACATTACATTCATATCTAAAGTTTAATTTGATTTTAGTAATTGTTAGTAGATATATTTTTTCTCTTCTCAAGATTCTAATTATATTTGGTGTGTAAAGGATGACATTAATTAGAATTTGGGTAATTTATAGTAAGAATAAATGTTATGAATGGATCGGTACTTCTTTTCAAATTTTAATTCCTAAAATATAACAAACCTCAACAGCAATATTTTTCATTCTTGTAATATTTACAAGTATTATTTTTTAAAAAATGAGGGTGACTTAGAGCTGCCTTTGTCTCAAGAAAACCTCTACACATACCGACATATTAAGTTCTCTCACATACAACACTACACTAACGATCAGGGGGAAATTCCTGTTTGGTATATGATGCAAATTTCCTTTCCAAAACCTACCTAAACCGCCTCACAGATAATTAAAATTTTAACTGTGAAATGAACATTTTAACAATATTATGAAACCACGTTAAAAGTCCACTGTTCAGCTTTTTTACAGATGTCAACTTCCAGAGATGGTCCCCAGCTAAACCTTGGAGAAATAAGACATCGACATGATGCTGAAAAAATATTTTGACCTACAATTTTTTTTGAGAATTTCTCAAGATTTTTATTCCTGAGATTTTCTTTTAATTTTTTGACACGTGGAAACATGAATTACCTTAGACTTTTCATCAGTTGTAATTACGCAGTTCAGCGAAATCAGTTGATAAGCGCCAAATCGTTTAACACGGACCTCTTTCATTCTATTCTAATTAACTCCTGCTGAAGTCAAGAAGTAATGAGACCTGTTATTTAACGCTGATAATAAATACATCGATTTGAAGGAATATTTACATACAACTAAATATTTCACATTCACAATTTGACGATATGCAGATCTCTACTGTACGTTTTTCATCAATATTTGTGGCTGCAAAATTAATGCATCAAAGTGAAAAACATTTTTCACGGCCACAGGAAACTAATATATACATACATGTTTGTTTTGATTCAAGAAGAAATTTAATTGCTATACGCAGAGACAATTAAGTGATGTTAACAAGAGTAAAATTATAGTATTTTACTTGATTTTTTTGTGAGAATCAGAATCATGCATAGATAATTTTATGGACAAATGTTAGTGATGTGATTTTATAAATCGAAAACTGTTATATTCTTGTTTTGAAATACAAAAATTAATGTTCCTATATTATTACTCAAGGACAGTTACTGATACAATGTATATATTTTGATTAACTTCAAGTTTTCTAATTAAATATTTACTGTGATAGTTGGCATATATTATAAATAAAAACGACGGCGATGTTTACACGATACGCTAAAGTAAGAGATGGTGAAATTTACATCGAAAATATGTGTGCAAGTGTAACTCGGATGAGTATCACAAACATTGCTGATTTTGTAAATATTAACTTCAAAATATTTAATAGTGTTGTGCAGTGTTAGTGTTTATAGGGTTGATTACATACTACCTCGTTAGTGTGTTACTGTGTTACTGTGCCATAAACCTTATAAATAGGGCAATACTGATTTAACAATGGCCTTATAATTGTATCACGTGGTGTGTGTTGAAATATTTTATGCATGGATAATCATAACGTCAACGTGTGTGACTTAAGACTCACAAACATTGCATGCATGAGTCAGCATAACAAACTCACATGTCAGTGTTTACCTTTAATAGGCTACAAGTATTGTCTATTTATTTAATTATTTATTGTTATTTTTTCTCCATTCCTTTTCCTTTTTCAAGAACTACATTAATGAAATTAAATATTTTCGGTTATGGTGTGTTACTTCAATAATTTTGGAACTATATTTTATAATAAAAATATCTCTCCATAGAAAGGATCTATATGGAATACATCTTTAAATCTTTCATCTTTAAGTGAAAAGCAAAGGATTTTCTTTAGGGTGTAGAGGAGCGTATCGTACTCAAAGTATTGGGTAAGAAGTATAAATTCTTAGCATAGTAGGAAACAGAGATAGGAATGCTGAATAAGTAATCAGGCAAAGGTCGGGTGATTGACTTGGAAGGCGTATGTGGCATGAGTTTTGGAATTGTCAGGAGGTGTGATCAGTTGGCGAGAATAAGAGAGAGAGTAAGGTCTGCGGATTGTGAGAAAGAAGCAAAGTGGAAAACGAATATTGGACGTTGGTGTGTGATTGAATCGATGACTGACAGGGAGGTCAGACAAGTTACATTTGAAAGAACAAGTGTAGTAACAATCTTAATCTATGTGTAAGCCAAGTAATATCCTTTTCTAAACCAATCCATATCGGTTCAGTAATGGAGAGTATAAAACCGATATCTCACCTAAGTTAATTTCTATCGCCATTCCTTTAAATGTAACCTCTTGCATTTATCACATTTAGGCCAAGCGAGTGATAACTATCTGAAAGATGAATGAGGTATAGCTGCATCATCCAAAACAATCTAGACGTTCTTGGTTCGATCTCAAACGCAGCAATGGAGTTGCGTTACACCATGTTGGGTAGAGTGGGAATCGAAAGAGTTGTAGGACCCTTTCCACAGCCACACCCATAACTTAAAAACGAAAACGTATTCCCTACCCAGATTAAATAGTCCATCTAACCAATTCATTAGGCTCAAACATTCTATACACCCCTACTGGTGAACGGGGCCCAGGCTTGTAAACCTCCCCCCAAAACACAATGTTTTTAACATGACATGCTCTTTCTTGCTAGTTCACTCGAACTCTAATATTGTTTATCTTTTTTTTCGGTACTTGGGAAAAGAGCCCACAATAAGAAGAATAAAAATATCATAAAGAAAAGTAACTCGTCTAGTACTACGACATATAGAGTCAACGCCCTTTTACGAAAAGCGGTACCGAAGATTTGGTCCCCGAACTTAAGGAGGGCCGACGATTAAAAATATCATAGTATGCTATAACTCGGCCCCTCCCCGTTATCTTGTACTACAACATATAGAGTTTTGGCATCGTGCCAAGTCGGGACGAGTTGAGACGTGCTTTTTGAAACGGGCGATTCGCTTAAATTTGCTCAGTTCAGCTAGTAAAATTAAATCATGCAGGGATAACATCGTTCGATCCGAAGCTCAAAAGCAAGGTCCAGCATAGTGTAATTTGAGGCTTGTTGCTGCTGCTCTATTTACTACCTACTGCTTTACTTCTTTTTTCAAAATTAACATCAGGCGTATGTCTAAAACCAAAGCTTGTGGAATTTATTCGTCCACAAACTTTGGCCTGAACCTGGACTGAATTCTGCTGAACTTTCGCACTATGTTTTTCTTGCACATCTGTTTATTTTTTTCATGTTAATCAACATCCATGCCGGAACTATTTAATTTACTTAATTCGAAGACCTATATGTTGTTTTCATGTGTAATAGTTATATAACAGTAACAATGTGAACAACAAATCTGAGGATTTCATATCTATCCTTTTCTTTAATATTGCTTATAACTTCCAATTATGTTCGTTATTATCTACTGTTGAAGAATTCGTCATTGAGAATTCACAATAAATAGTTACCTGAATTTTATATTCTGATACATTCAATCCCCATTTCATTTGATGGAAATAGGTTTGGTTACAATTGTACCCGATCCAGAATTTTCAGATATATAAATCATGAATTCACAATTCTATTGAGAGGTACGTATCGTTACTGAACTGTCATTTAGATACTTAATAAGTTCAATGTTTTCGGTAGTGTTATTTTAACGTTTCAGTCTGTGTACTGAAAGCTGTCATCCCCAAAGCTCTCTCGGGTACGAACGGCAAGGTACAGTAGTAGCGTTACTGCTCCACTTACCAAGTGGTTCTGGTATTTTCTGTGGAACGGTGGATGGGAGTTAGCCGGTACGCGGTACCATCTACGGAAAAAAACAAGGAATAGTGAAAAATACCAATACAAAGCTTTAAGTTAGAGGTTTCCGCCTACAACCGTCTTTCGCGGCTGAACTCCTACAGGAATTTTGGCCCATTGGAGGTTCTCCAAGCTCTACAGAACTGTAGCCCAATTTTCAGTATTCAATATAGGACAACATTTATCCAAACAGATATATTGTTTAATCCTATTATTTTGTCCAATATTATCTTTGGATCGTAGTTTATATGAATACAAATTTAGTGGGAGATCTCGCATGAGGGAGACAGAGAGAATAGTTTCATTTTTTTATGAATGTGACAATAGAAAAATTCAACTATGATAAATCTATCTTAAAAGCTAAAATAATAAATTCACGATATTTCAATAGTTATGTTCACCAAATAAAAATCAAACCAATAATTTAAATTATGAACTGAAAACTGTGATATAAGACAGGCGACTCTCTCTCTCTTTCTCCCTCCCTCCTCTCTCTCTCTCTCTTTCTCTCTTTCTCTCACGACTGCCGATGGACAAGGGTCGCTTCCATCTTACAAGTACACCTTATTTCTTTCAACAATCCATGCTTTTTAGTGAAATCACTTGTGATATCACTCACCGATAAAAATGTATTTTATAAAACCCATACCTAACAATTACTGCTATTTTATAAACATGGAAAATTTCCCTTTATTGATATGTTCGAATAATTTGTGTACCTGCCAGAGAAATGTATTATAATGATGTCACGGGTTTATTACAACCATGCATGCCTTGACCTGGATTAGATCCGATATTCCTTACATTTAGGGCATTGATTGATGTAATCTTGTTTTCAGCACCTTACTTTTCTTTCCTTCTCTAATCAAACTATTTGCTTCCAATCTCCCTTTGTGATGGGAATGGAGTGAGATGTTACAATGTTCCATCAACCTGTAATCGTTAGGAACCATTTGAGGTAAAGGGGAAGGGAGCAGGATATTGATTACTTAACGTTTCTGCAAGGTCTAGAGTGTGAATAAGTGGGTCGTTATTTTAAAATCCATAGAGTTAAAAAAATGCATGCAAACCATGCATAACCATGAACCATGATTAGTTCATATTTCAACAAGTCTGAACTTGTTGTTTGTTTTGTCTTGGGTAGTAGTTGTGCTGTCTAATTTGTTTGTGTTTGTCTTCTGTAGTAGTTGTGGTGTGTAGTTTGTTTATGTTTATATTGTGTAGTAGTTGTGGTGTGTTTGAGTTTAGATTGTGTTATAGTTGTGAAGTGTTTGTGTGTGTCTTGTGTAGTAGTTGTGCTATCTAATGTGTTTTTGTTCGTCTTGTGTAGTAATTGTGCTGTCTAATGTGTTTGTGTTTGTCTTGTATAGTAGTTCCTCCATTCATATTGGGGGTTAGGCGTAGAGCTGACAACTCTGCAGTTAAAAACAAATGTCAAGAAACAGCAATATAAGGCCATGGATGTTCCCAAGGTAAAATATTCCGGAGGTAAAATAGTCCCCCGTTCGGATCTCCGGGTGGGGACTACTTTGGGAGGTCCCTGGACTAAGGATAAGATCTACGTTAGGAATAAGGATATTAAATTAGGCACGTGGAATGTTCTGAGCCTTTTCCGGCCTGGGGCATTTCAGTGTACAGTTAATGAGATAGTTAAGTATAAATTAGATGTAGTAGCTGTCCAGGAAGTTAGGTGGCCAGGAGAAGGGAATTGTAAAACTAAAAATTATACTTTTTTCTATGGTGGTAATGAAAATCATAATTTTGGAACAGGCTTTTTCATAAATAATAGAATTATCTGGGCTCTTAAAACAGTAGAATTTATTAATGATAGGATATCATATGCCGTTTTACAGGGTAGGTGGTGTAAAATTATTTTAATAAACATCCATGCACCAACGGAAGATAAAGATTATAATACTAAAAATGAATATTATACAGAGTTAGAACAGGTCTTTGATAAATTTTTTCAGTATGATATGAAAATTCTGTTAGGTGACTTTAATGCAAATATTGGCAAAGAAGAGACATTTAAACCCACGATTGGTAAAGAAAGTCTTCATGAATTAAGTAATGATAATGGTATAAGATTGATTACTTTTCCAACCTCAAAGAATTTAATTGTAAAAATACCACTTTTAAACATAAAGATATCCATAAATATACCTGGTCTTCTCCAGATGGTAAAACTCATAATCAGATAGATCATATTCTCATTGATAAGAGAAGGCATAATAGTATAATTGATATTCGTACACATAGAGGTGCTGACTGTGCCAGTGACCATTATTTAGTAATTGCTAAATTAAGAGAAAGACTCTCAGTGATAAATCATAAGCAACAAAATCTAAAAGTTCTAAAATTTGATACAAGAAAGTTTACTGATGAAAGAATTAAGAAAGATTACCAAATGAAACTGTCTAATAGATTTGATGTTTTGCAGGATTTAAATGATGATGAAAATATAAATGAAACAGACGTAAATAAGAATTGTTAGCACATACGTAATGCAATAGAATCAGCAGCTAAAGAAAGTATAGGATACCATAAACCGAGAAAAAGTAAGCCATGGTTTGATAATGAATGTCATAATCTAATAGAAATAAGAAATCAGGCTAGACTTAGGTGGTTAAATAACTCTGATGATAGAAATCTAAACAATTCTAATAGAATAAAACGAGAAGTTAACCGCACGTTTAGAAGTAAAAAAAGAGATTACTTGAAAACCAAATTAACGAAATTGAAACAAACAGCAAAAATAAAAATATCAGAGATTTATATAAAGGTGTAAATAAGTTAAAAAAAGGGGTGGCAACCTAAAGTAAACTTGATAAAAGATAAAGACGGTGATTTTCTAGCTGACCCAAGCGATATTCTAAATAGATGGAAGAACTACTTTAATGACCTTTTAAATGTCCATGTAGGAGATAAATCAGAAGTAAATGAAGTCCACACAGCAGAACCTTTAGTTCCAGAACCTAACTTGACTGAAGTTAAAGATGCTATTAAAAGGCTGAAGAATGACAAAGCACCTGGTATTGATTTAATACCATCTGAGTTAATTAAATATGGTGGAAATTCATTAATATGTCAAATTCATAAATTAATTTGTTTAATATGGAATAAAGAAGAAATCCCTCAACAGTGGAAAGAATCCATTATTGTTCCTGTGTTTAAAAAAGGTGATAAAATGAACTGCAATAATTACCGTGGAATTTCTCTACTCTCCACAACATATAAAATATTAACTAACATTCTTTTAACAAGACCAACCCCATATGCTAATGAAATTATAGGTGATTATCAATGTGGATTTAAACGTAACAGATCAACTACAGATCAAATTTATCACATCAGACAGACACTTGAAAAAAAGTGGGAATATAATCAAAATGTCCATAAGCTGTTCAATGATTTCAAAAAAGCATATGATTCTGTCAAAAGAGATAAATTATATAATATATTAGTCGAGTTTGGAATAACTAAGAAGCTTGTTAGTATGATAAAAATATGCACCAGTGAAACAGAAAGTAAAATTCGTGTGGGTATTAATATGTCTGACAAATTTACAATTCATGATGGGTTACAACAAGGAGATGCATTATCTCCACTGCTCTTTAATTTTGCCTTAGAATATGTTGTTAGGAAGGTAAAAGAAGCTAAAGAAGGACTAAAATTAAATGGTGTGACTCAGTTGTTAGCATATGCAGATGATGTAGACTTACTTGGGGATGATGTGAATTCAATAGAGAATAATGCTAAAATATTTTTCAAAACTGCTAAAGAGATAGGTTTGGAAGTTAACAAAGAGAAAACTAAATGTATGCTTACAGGCCAAAACCAAGTGTTAGGTAATAATCAAAATCTAATTATTGATAAAAAATAGTTTGAACCAGTTTCCAAATTCAAATACTTAGGAGTAATATTAACAAATGAAAATTATATTAAAGAGGAAATAAAAAGTAGGCTTAATTCACGAAATGCATGTTACTTCTCTCTTCATAAACTTTTGTCTTCTCGCTTAATATCTAAGAAACTAAAAGTTAAAATATCCAAAAAATTAATTTTGCGTGTAGTATTATATGGATTTGAAACTTGGTCCCTTACATTGAAAGAAGAACATAAATTGAGAGTATTTGAAAATAAGATCCTTAGGAAAATCTTTGGACCTAAAATTGATGAGGAGACAGGTGAGTGGAGAAGGTTACATAATTTAAAACTGCATAATTTGTATTCATGTCCCGATATTATTAGAATAATTAAATCACGAAGACTTAGGTGGGCAGGTCATTTTGCACGAATGGGAGAGGAAAGAGGAGTTTACATTATTCTTGTTGGGAAACCTTTTGGTAAGAGACCTGTAGGAAGGCCAAGACGAAATTGGAGGGACAACGTTGAGATGGACCTAAGGGAAATCGGTAGGGATGTAAAAAATATATAGAACTTGCTCAAGACAGGGAAATATGGAAGGCCTGTGTTGCTGCAGCCATGAACCTTCGGGTTTAAGAAGGCTAGGGAGTTAGTTAGTTTATAGAGTTTTGTTTTATGTGACTGAAGTGTTAGCTTTACCTTTAAGAACACACACACGCAGATGTACACACTAACTGACACATTTCTAGAAGTTTCGTGTTGAAGGGTAAATGGATTATAACACGTAGGGATCAATGCATGACATTAAATGTAATTATAAGAAGAGAATATAAATTATAGTTTACCATACACCGTTTCCCAGCAGTGTGTTGTAAGCATAGCAAGGTCCATATTCTGTGTGGATAATCTTAGGCCAAACAGCAAAATTATTATAGGTGAACCAGCTATATAATTGTCGGCTTTCGTCGAATTTTATGACCTAAAATAAAAATTTAATTAAGTCATAGTATCTTTAGTATTATAATTTACAACTGTAATGCCAATATTTTTAAAATGGATGAAAAATTCTAGGAATGATGTAACACGGGAATTTCCACCACCAGATGAAGTAAAGAATATTACCCTATTCACCAAGTCGGGCCTCCCCCATTTCGCGAATTGAATCTAAGATCAGATACCAATTTTCTACATTTATTGTTATCTGAAACCAATTTTATGTCTATACGCTTTCTGACGTTCTCCATCGTTTTTCCATAAACGGCATTATTCATTAGTTTATAAAAATATTTTTCTAATTCTGAAATGGCAGAAGTTCTTTGTCTCGTGTTGGTCTCAATATAAGATTTTTACCATGGAGAGTGTTTGAACTTGAGAATTATTCTCACATTTAATATCTGAACACCCTTCCCAATCAAAAACCGGAGATTCTTGAAGTGCACGACATATCTCTATTGTCTGTCTACAGTTAACAAAAGCTTGCTTTGATTAGAATCAGGTGGACATTTAATTTCGGGAGCCGGAGGTAAATCAGAAAAGCATCTTGCAAATTATTTGGAAATTCAATGTCCATCTCAAGGAATAGACCAAATTCACTATTGTCGAAATGAGTAATATTAAATTAAATGGGATATATCCACTCGAATCCTCCGTATGGAAGGTTTTGTATCATTGCGAATCCGTAGAGTTTGGTTACTTTAAAGTAAAATATGTAATTCGAAGGTCGATATGCATCGTATTTATTCTCAGACATGTGAATGTGGTTTGCCTTTGCGTGTCTCTGCGAGCATTGTACCATCCCCACCGCATCCCCCTATCGATGAAAAGCAACATGTCTAAGTCCGATATCAATTACAACTTGAACCTGGTCTGGAGCAACATAGCAGACCACGCGAAACCAGAAAGACTACAGAAATATGTTGGATCTAATTTATAAATATTTATTGCTGTTTTTCTGAATACCTGAAAAATATCAGCAAGTATTTTTACGACTAATTTGAGATATGCATCGTGATAATCCCCGAGAGTATTGCATCTCAATTTATTCCATATTAATTTCGCATGTTCGTATTTTTCATTCGTAATTCTGTTGTTTTTTTTAGCTGACTGAAGAATTCATTTTGAGGTGGGAGAGTGTCATCGTCAAATTTAGATTCATCGGTTACATATTCATAAGGATAAATGCTTCAAGTTTAATCAGTTTTACGTGTATGTTGGGAAATCTTGCTTTTGGAATTTTAAATTGTTCGTCGGTAAGTTTACTCGCTAAAGCATCGAGACTTGCCGATTGAATCTAAAAGAATCTAGAAACCTCATCTATATGATTTCATTCGTTCCTGGAATCTTAACTTTCTTGCTTATAGAAATATAAGTTCTTCGTTTTGAGCAAGTATATCTATTTTTTGCGTATCGTATCGAAGATTCCTAATTAAAAAATTGAAGTCGTAATTGGATCCATTGTGAAAAAATATTCGTACGAATTTAGGCTTCTGGATTTTAAGGTTGCAGGTGTTACAGATTCCACTGATGTAGTTTCCGGTGAAATGATTATGGTGAAATACTTTCCGATTCTCATAAGTCAAATGTTGATCACACACCGGACACCTTTCAATGTTATTTGAAGATTGAAGTTCATCACTGGATAATGGAAGCATTGGTTTCAATTGGCATAATAGGCTACCAATATTCTTAACCTCTTCCACCATCGTTTTAAAAAAATATTCAATAACATTCTGTCCGCGATATATATACAACCTTAGTGACAATGAATTTCGACCAGTCACAAATATAGGAGTACGTTGTGAAAGAAGGAGAACACATGCATATGCTGAACATATTTTATTCAGCAGGCTACATGGAACAAAGGAAAACATAAATTTCCGCTGCAATGCATGAATGTATGGTGTACACACAAAATAAAATATTTTCGTCCATCTACACGTGACATTGAAGTTCGATCACTGTTAGAGGGGATCCTGTTGACCATGGTGTGACGCCGCCCCGTCGGCGAATAACTGTGGCAATGCGTCGGGGCATGCTGCGGATGAGTCGTTCAAGGTATTCCACATCGATGCGGTGCCATTCCTCCTGCAGGCAGGCGAAAAGAGCAGCCACTGTCGTGGGTCCCCTCTGTTGCACACGTCGCTTAAGAACACCCCACACATTCTCACTGGGCGAGAGGTCTCGACTCGATGGTGGCCATGGCAGAGTTTGCACGTGATGGCGAGTCAACCATTCTCCTGTCAGCTGCGCTGTATGAGGCCTGGCATTGTCGCGTTGAAAGATGAGAAGCCGCCTGTGGAACAGGTGCCTTCGCACTGTGCGAAGATGCCGCTCCAGTATGCGTGTATAGGCGTGTACATTCACAATGCCCTCACAGACGTGTAGTGGGCCAACCCCAGATGCCGTCATGCATCCCCATACCATCACTGACGCAGGTTTTTGTACCCGACGTGATAACACTTTGCTTCATTCTGTTCCTCTTTCCGACAAATGACTGTTTTCCGTATTTTCCCATACACAATATTGAAAATGGATTCGTCCGTCCACAAAACCTTGTTCCACTGCCGAAATGTCCATCCCCGGTACATTCGTGCCCACCGTAGTCGATTGCCTTTATACAACATGGAAAGGAAGGGTTTACGTTTCGCCTTGTACACTCGGTAACCGCATCGCTGTAGGTAACGGCGAATGGTTCTGGTTGACACTTCAATGTGAAAGCGTTCTCGAGTCCACAGTCGTAATTCGGTCACAGAAACATGATTGTTGTTCTGGATATAGCGCTTAAATATCCGTAGGTCACGCACGCTCAGCAGGCGTTTTCGACCGGGGGCCTTACCTGGCTCTGTAGTACCCGTATTTTGGTGGTGTTTGATGATGCAGTGGACGGTTGACTTGGGTAAGTTCAGTTGGCGCCCTATTTCCCGTTCACTGAGTCCATCCCGTTGCAACTCCACCACTCTTCTCCTCACGGTGTTGTCAATAGGTTTGCCCCTGGCCATGGTGATGATGCACTGCGGTTCCTCGGTGCACAGCACGCGCTTATATACGGCGGACTCCTTTATCGTGTCCGTCACGTCATGCTTCCGTCGAATGCGCCATTATCTGGAATTTTTTCCGTATGGGTCTGGTGCCTGGTCGAAGTTCAATGTCACGCGTATATTTCCCCGTTTTCGTTCCTTACGTGACCTTGGGTGCAACATGCTGGGATCACGATTCTTGCCTGCTCACACGCCTCCTCTTACACACATGCGTCACTTCTGCGGGTCACCCATTCCACCGCCTATGCCTCTGTGCATTTAATCACGTATTCCTTTCTCGTCGAACTTCATTGTCACCAAGATTGAGATTGTATATAGTTTATCTATTCTATTCTGCCAAACAACAACATATCCAACAATATTTGGATCATGAAGCTTTTAAGGTGTTGTTGAATAAAATTCGGGAACCTGATTTCAATAGGACAATGGTTTGAGAAAAGCCTCAAAGTCTGCGATGATAATGGCCGGATTTTCCAACAAGACCTTGTACATTTTAATTTTTTCGAATTCATTTGCTTTGGGCATCAACATGCGAGCCGGTCTGTAGACTCTTCAGTATACTTTATGTTCAGCAAGTTTTTGTTTGGCAATTTCTTTCACGATCGTCGAATACGGTTTAACACCCTTAGACAAACTTTAATGTATGCACAATGCTTAGTTGGTTGGCTTCAGATGAAGCGGGAGAGTGACGAATTAGCGTGTAATGATGAACATCATCGTCGGCAATTAGAAGCAGATTGATTTCCTCGGCATCGTCATCAACAATATAGTTATTCTAACGCGATGCACAAAATGCTTAAATGAAGTATATGAATAAACATTTATAGCTAATCGTTTTCCTTCTCCATCTCGTGCCCTGTTTTCAAACTTTGTTATGTCAGAAATAGCAACAGGGTATTAGATGCCTGTCATAGCATATTTAATCTCGTCTACATATTGTGTGTAATGACGAGCCTGATGTGGATGATCTATCCAACGAACCGGGTGAAGCGCCGCTAAAATGCACCACATAAAACAGATATTGTCAGTATTATAAATGTCCATCACGGCTCTCTGATGCTGAATTTCTATCGGAAGTGGAACGTAGCTCGAAGCAGAAAAAGGTTGAAAATTGATTATATAAGCGATTAATGTGTGAAGACTTCCATATAAAGATTAACTTGATCCCTTAGCCTCGAATTCATCGTGTTTCCTAATCAATTCACAAGTAAGATTTGAATAAAAAACGTTCAATATTAATGTCTGCCAAAAAAAAGTTGTTTTTTCCTTTGGTGAAAATAAATATTTCTTATACTATTGCTTTCCTCATATTTACAGATTAGATCGACATATCCTTTTATGGAGTTCTTTACCTGTTTATTTTTCAACATATTTATAATAGATGTTTTAAGTTCACTCAAGATATTAGAAATATCACAGCCTGGTTTTGAAGTAAAAAGAAAATCCAGGAGTTGATTGTTGAATGCAGATCTAATCGGCTTATGGTCATTAAACATCTTAATTTGTTTGGAAGTAGAAGCTTCAGCTGCAGGATGATCAATTTTTCTTTCCAATGTTCCATGTCCGGTTGATGCCTTGCAAATTTTCATGTGTTTACTTAAATTAGTATTGCTATTATTTTTCCCCATTGAGTACAAAGTTTAGTAGGTAACGAAAGATTTATTTTCGAACCTGATTCACTACATCTTGCATTATGTTTGCTAATATTAGTTTTGGAAATTAATTTCCCACAAATAACACATTCAATGAAATTGGTAGATGACAATATTTTTTATATGCTTTTCTAGAGAAACACAAATCGAAAAAATTAAGTACATGACAATAAGACGCACAATCAACTCAAAATTCAATAAGATTCTATTTACTAGGAAAAAACACTTTTAAACTTACGATAATTGATAGAATATAACTTAAAACACAATAGTTATAAAAACTTTTTTCAGCTCTAGTATTTATATATAAATATTCTCGGGAAAAAATACAAAACACACAATCAAGGCAAAATTGAATCTGTGTGAAAAACAACTTGAACCACCTTCAAAATAAAATAATTGTAGCTATTACGATAACATTTTCAGCTATGTTATTTATACAGAATTTCCGGAGACAACAAGTAAAATCTTATCACATCAAAACTCAATATGATCGAAAATACAATAAAAAAAACTAATTTGATACACTTTTAAAATTAAAATAATAAATAGTATGTAGCTTTAAATTAGATTAAAATACTTAACTTTTAACACTGCAACACCCTATCCATACTCTTGAACAACTCCTATGATACTGACTGATATGTAATGCGAAAACACGTTAAGTAACCAACGAAATCAGAAAACAACACGTTAGATACGGGTCATTATATTATTGCGTAATAACTTGTTGCGAAACATTGTGCAATAGTTTACCTTTTGAGCCATCGCAATGATACATAATGTTACGCAAATTTAACTCGAAAGAAATTATAACATTCGTACAAAGTACGAGATGAAAAATAACAGAGTTACAATACTAAAAAATCGACAAAAACATCGTCAAAATAGGTTTAACACTGTGCTTAAACTAATAAAAAATAACAGGCTTCGTACCAAGTATTACTTTGAAGGAACTTTATCACAACTACATATAAAATTTTTGGTGCTGAAATAAAAAAAAAAACTCTATACTTGATACTATATACTTAAAAAACTGAAAAAAAACACAAATATCTGCCAAGTATACCTAAGGTAGACGGAAGTAGACCGGAAGTTGACCGGAAGTAGACCGGAAATGGACGGAAAGTAAACCGGAAGTACACCGGAAGTAAACCGGAAGTAGACCGGAAATAGACCGGAAGTAAATTTGTGTGGGTGTGGGTGTAGGTGTAGATGGGTGTGGTTGTTACCTAATTTAACTCGAAAGAAATTATGACAGTCGTACGAAATACGAGATGAAAAAATCACAGAGTTGCAATACTATAAAATCGACCAAAACATCGTCAAAATAGTTTTACCACTGTGCTTAAATTAATAACAATAATAGGTCTCGTACAAAGTACGGCTTAGAACATACCTTATCCCTCTACTTTTTCCATTAAGTAGTTGTCCTTCTTCGCAAATTTAAAGTGTAGTTCCAATTAGCTTTCTATACATAAGAATATATTTAAAAAAGCAAATCAAATACTATACTTTTCTCACAGGAGGGGAAAATTAGCAAAAAAAAATAATTATAGGTCAAACTACTTATTGTGCAAGTTATTCTCGTAATTCACAAAGCGTATGAGTATTAAAAATGTAGACTTGTCTTAAATATTTCTTTGCTTTTCTTATGTAATTAGAACCTCTAACATTTGCAGTGATCACCAATAAATACCACACGTGAGACTAACATTCCCTTTTAAAAACAAAATAACTAGTTCATATCGAACATGCCAGAATATTCAGCAAACTGGAAAACGCGACGTGGGGACATTTTTTGAATGCAGAAATGATAAGTGGAAGTGCCCTATAGAAATATGAGGCTATATCCTAATAATGCAGAAGCCATATAACATACAAATCATAGTTTTTACAGAGACCTAGGTAGTTCACATATTTTCAAGCATTATCATTGAAGATTTGTGTTCGAGATTTTTTTCATGTACACAAACTGATTCAGGCTTGAGCAATAGTAGTAGAGGGTAGAGCAAAAACTAAATATCAACTTTGAGTGCCAAGTACAAGTGAACAGACAAAATTGATTATACATGTCAAATATAATCTGAACTATATAACTGGCTATTTATAGTACAACATGTTCAATATGTTTGCTGTGAACAAGATCAATTTTACAGAAACATACACACAACTACGAGAAAAAAAAACATATGCTGCAATAGCTAAGTTATCATATTCGATAGTAATTTGAGCACGTCCAATAATTTTAGGGTTCCTCCTGTACAATTTATCTATGATAAAAACATATGATGTTATCAGAATTGCAACCATAGTAACCTGTCTCGACTAATCACAGAAGTAAGTCATATTTCTGGCATGAATCTGGTTTCGCTTATGGTCACGTCCAACAAAAGCCCACAGAAACGTGCCTGCTTATGTTCCCACAACCTATGTGAGCTAATCAGTCAAATTAGGTTAAATCATAGTCTTAAACGCTACAACAAAGAATAAATCATAATGTACACAAAATAGCAGCCATAGCCTATTTCGAGTAATCGAGCTATACCCACGTGTGGTCATATGATCTGTCGACCAATAAGAGGAACTCGTCACTCAACTCATCACCTCTCTTACATATCATTTCTCAACTTTTCTTACAGTAAAACTCAGGCAAAACGACTCATCAATTGGCTTGTTGAATAGGGTTGAGTTGATTTTTTAAGTCCACTTTATGCAAAGTAAGGCTAATCGGGACTGGACGTACAGTTTAAAGTTGGATCTGAACAACTTGTGCCTCCATCGGGTATTGAACCCGGTACCCTTTGGTTAGAAAACGTGTATCCTCGAGTGTGGAATCCATACTTTGCCTTGAGGGCACTTTAGTTTAGAAGTTAATAATAATTGCACTCAACACATGTAAAAAAATAAACCTAACATGAAAGCAAAATTTTGAAAATAACAAAAAAATTTAGACGTAGTCTTTTTTTTTAAAATTTTATTGAATCTAAGACTTTAAAGTAAATTTCTATTAAAATTTTTCTATCACTGTTTCATTTTTTATATCATAAATATATGATTCGTTCACAATTAAAATTGCACTGCATCTTGTATTTTCAGGTAGAGTTTCATGAAATTCACATACTAATTTAATATTAGTTCGATCATTTATAACTACCAATTGTCTTTTTGATGGGAAGAATTGCTTTAATGAATTTTAAATGTTCATGTAGGAGATAAATTGGAAACAAATAAAGTACGCACAGCAGAACCTATAGTTCCAGAAACTAACTTGATTGAAGTTAAAGAAGTTAAGAGTTAATTATTTGAATTTGGAATACCTAAGAATCATGTTAAAATGTCTTTCAAATGTGCATTTATGAAAAAATATAAAGATGCTGACCAAGGCAGTAATTTATTTTATTAAAAACATAAACTAAACGTAACGTTTCAACCTTCTAGCAAGGTCTTCATAAGACTCTGTATCAAGTACAAAAGTAACAAGATACACAAAAAGGGTATTATATATACACAAACTTTACTCCCTCCAGTTGTTAGGAACTTTCTAGCAGGTGGCTTTCACTTTCCAACTGTACTTGCACCTGAAAGGCTAGACATAATTACTTTCATTATTAATTACATATTACTATATTTAATTACATTTTTGCCAAAGAAATACAAGATGAAGAAAGAGGGATATTATTGGAACTTGAAATAGAAAAAGAAGGCAAGTTAAGCTACCTTGATATATTGATGAAAAGGAAGAGAGGAGAAGAAATTGAAACCGCTTGGCATCAGAAGAAGTGTGCAGCAGGGGTTTTCTGCCACAAAAGAAGTGATGTAAGTGAGGTGGCAAAACAAATTTCATAAAGAATATGGAGGACAGAATAACGAACATATGCACGAAGGAATGTGAAAAAGAAGGCAAAATAAATAGCCAATGGAAACAGCTGGAAAAGAATGGCTATGAGAAGCAGGATAGACTAGACATAAACAGAAGAAGGAAGAAAAGAGGAAGAGGAGAATTGGAAGAGAAAGAAAAAGATGAAGAAAAAGAGAGAAGGTTTGGAATAAGGAGTATGGGAAAGACCATAGAAAATATATGCAAAGTGCTTAGGAAAGCGGGCATTAAAACTTACAGGAAGGGAGGAAGAAGCATCTTAGGAATAGGGAAGAATGCAAACAAGAAAAAGGGAAACAGAGAAGAGGAAGAGGGAGGGATTATCTACGAAGTAAAATGTAAAGAATGTCAAAGTGTGTACATAGGAGAAACAAAAAAGAGACTGAAAGGTAGGTTGAAACAACATAGGGATGATGTACGACTTAAGAGAGAGAGAAATGTGATATTTAAACACACGAGAGAAACAGAACATGACATAGAGTGGGATGAGGCTAAGCAGATAGGAAGGGAGAAGAGAATGCTAGTGAGAAAATGGAAGGAAGCCAAGGAAATAGAGAAGAAAGGTGAAGAAGACACAATGAACTGGAACGGGGGACTGAAGTTAAACAAAGAATGGAAGAAAGTGTTAGAAAGAGTGGAAAGGACAAGAGAGAAAGAGGAGAGGAGAAGGGAGAAAAATGAAGGAAAAAGAGCGTGAGTATTCTATATGAATATCTCTTCACATTCTATCTGAAAGTAATTATGTTTAGCCTTTTAGGTGAAAGTACAGTTGGAAAGTGAAAGCCACCTGCTAGAAAGTTCCTAACAACTTTCTAATAGTCTGGAGGGAGTAAAGTTTGTGTGTATATATAATGCCCTTTTTGTGTATCTTGTTACTTTTGTACTTGATACAGAGTCTAATGAAGACCTTGCTAGAAGGTTGAAACGTTACGTTTGGTTTATGTTTTTAATAAAATAAGTTACTGCCTTGGTCAGCATATTTATATTTTTTCATAATCATGCAAACAAGGCTTAATGGTGTTATAATTGTACATTTATGATGGATTTAAAAAAAAAAGATGCATGATCTCTATTGCTTTTTAATTTTACCTTAGAATATGTTGTTAGGAAGGTAAAAGAAACTAACAACGTACTAAAATTAAACAGTTTGTATATTCAAATGACGTAGACTTGCTGGTGAATGATGTAAATACAAATAAGAATAATGCTAAAATATTTTTTCAAAGCAGATAACTTTTCAACGTTTTTATAAGAATGATGGAACGTTCTGTTATCCTCATCTTCGCGATGAGTCAAACGTGCAACAAGGATGGAACTGCTATTGGTTACCTTACGAGGAAAATAAGTTTTGTAATAATTTCCTTGTCAATATAAATATCATGTTACTATTTTATGTAAGATCTGTATATATATATTTTTTAATTTTAAAATTCATTAAATTTGAAACAAAAAGACAGAGAAAAGTAACATGAATTAAGCCTTCCTTTCTTTTCCTTTTTAATATAATTTTTCATTTGTTAGTATTAGTCCTAAGTGTTTGAATTTGGAAAATTGGTTCAAACAAATTGTTATCACTTAGTTTTTTTGCCTGTAAACACATATTTTTAGATTTATCATTGCTAACTTACAAACCTATCTCTTTATCTGCTTTGATAAAATATCATTATTTGACAGCTTAACATTATAGAAGGGTTTCATAATATTATAATGAAATTCGAACATGTGCAGTTTCGACAAGTCGAGAACTGTTGCACCAACGTAAATAAGATTTCTGAATTTTATCAATTTTATATGTACATTAAAAAGTGTCAAATTTTCGTAGTAAATTTTTCGCTATTTGAATCTTGGATCAGATGCCAATTTTATACATTTATTATTATATGAAACCAATTTTTTGTCTATACGCTTTCTGACGTTCTCCATCGTTTTTCCATAAACGGCATTATTCATTAGTTTATAAAAATCTTTATCTAATTCTGAAATGGCAGTTGTTCTGTGTCTCGTTTTGACCTCAATATTAGATTTTTCCCATGGAGAGTGTTTGAACTTCAGAATTTTTATCACATTTAAAATCTGAACACCCTTCCAAATCAAAAACCGGAGATTCTTGTAGAGGACGACATATATATCTCTCTTCTCTGCAGAGTTAACAAAAGTTTGCTTTGATTACAATTAGGTGATCATTTAATTTCGGGAACCCGAGGTAAATCAGAAAAGTATCATGTAAATTATTTGGAAATTCAATGTCCACCTCAATGAATAGACCAAATTCACGATCGTCGAAATGATTAATATCAATTGAAATGAGTTCTATACACTCGAATCCTCAGCAGGGACGTTTTTGTATCATTGCGAATTCGTAGAGATTGCTTACGTCAGCGTAAAATATGTCATTCGAAGTTCGATTTGCATCGTATCTCACGTATCTCACTCTCGATGAAAAGCAACACGTCCACGTTCGATATCGATTCCAACTTGAACCTGGTCTGGAGCAAAAAAAAGAACCACGCCAGACCAGGAAGACTATAGAAATATTCTGGATCTAATTTATAAATATTTATTGCTGTTTTTCTGAGTACCTGAAAAACATCAGCAATTATTGTTACGTCTAATTTCAGATATGCATCGTGATAATCCTCGAGAGTATTGCATCTCAATTCCTTCCATATTAAATTCGCATGTTCATATTCTTCATTCGTAATTCGTTTTTTTTTCAGTTGACTGAAGAATTCATTTTGAGGTGGGAGAGTGTCATCGTCAAATTTAGATTCATCGGTTACATATTTATAAGGATAAATACCTTTACGTATAGTCAGTTCAACGTGTATGTTGGGAAAACTAGCATTTGTATTTTTAAATTGTTCGTCGATAAGTTTACACGCTAAATCATCGAGATTTGCCGATAGGAATCTAAAAGAATCTAGAATCCTCATCTCCATGATTTCATTCGTTCTTGGAATCTTAACTTTCTTACTTATAGAAATATAACGTTCTTCGTTTTGAGCAAGAATATTTATTTTTTGCGTATCGTATCGAAGATTCCTAATTAAAAATTTGAAGTCGTAATTTGATCCTTTGTGAAAAAAATATTGGTACGAATTTAGGATTCTGGATTTTGAGGTTGCAGGTGTTACAGATTCCACTGATGTAGTTTCCGGTGAAATGATTATGGTGAAATACTTTCCGATTCTCATAAGTGAAATGTTGATCACACACCGGACATCTTTCAATGTTATTTGAAGATTGAAGTTCATCACTAGATAATGGAATCATTGGTTTCGATTGGCATATGAGGCTGAAAATGTTCTTAACCTCCTCCACCATCTTTTTAAAAATAAGTTCAATAATATTCGGTCCGCGATATATTTATATGGTTTATCTATCCTATCCTGCCAAACAACAACATATCCAACACTATTTGGATCATGAAGCTGGTACGGTGTTGTGGAAGAAAATTCGGGATCCGGATTTCAATAGGACAATGATTTGAGAAAAGCCTCAAAGTCTGCGATGATGATGGCCTGATGTTCCAACAAGGCCATGTACATTTTAAATTCTTCGAAAATAATTTGCCTTGGGCATCGACATGCGAGCCGGGCTGTTAACTCCTCAGTAGACTTTATGTTTAGCAAGTTCTTGTTTGGCAATTTCTTGATTTTTGAAATGTTGGTAATTATGTTGGTCACGATCATCGAATACGGTTAAGCACCTTGGACAAACTTCAAATGTGTGCATGAAACTTGGATGTTTGGCTTCTGATTAAGCGAGAGAGTGAACGAATTAGCGTGTAATGATGAACATCATCGTCAGCAATAAGAAGCAGATTGATTTCCACGGCTTCGTCATCAACAATATTAGTTTTCCTAACGGGATGCACGAAATGCTTAAATGAAGTATATGAATAAACATTTATAGCTAATCGTTTTCCATCTCCATCTCGTGCCCTGTTTTCAAACTTTGTTATGTCAGAAATTGCAACAGGGTATTCGATGCCTGTCATAGCATATTCAATCTCGTCTACAAATTGTGTGTAATGACTAACCTGATATGGATGATCTATCCAATGAACAGGGTGAAATGCACCACATAAAACACTTATTGTCAGTGTTATGAATGTCCAGCACGGCTCGAAGCAGAATCAATTCACTAGTAATATTAGAACAAAAGCAATTCAAATTATTAATGTCTGTCAAATAAAGAACTTAGTTTTTCGTTTTGTGAAAAAAAAAATATTTCTTATACCATTGCTTTTCTCATATTTACAGATTGGATTAACATATACTTTTATGGAGTTGTTTTCCTGTTTATTATGATATCTATGATAGATATTTTAATTTTACTCAAGATATTAGAAATATCACAGCCTGGTTTTGAAGTAAAAAAAATCCAAGTGTTGGTTGTTGAATGCAGTTCTTATCGCCCTTTTGTCATTAGACATCTTAATTTGTTTTGAAGTTGAAGCTTCAGCTTCTGGATGATCAATTTTTCTTTTCAATGTTCCATGTCCGGTTGATGCCTTGCAAATTTTCATGTGTTTACTTAAATTAGTATTGTTATTATTTTTCCCCATTGAGTAAAATTCTTAGAAGGTAACAAACGATTTATTTTCGAACCTGTTTCGCTACATCTTGCCCTATGCTTGCTAATATTAATTTTGGAGATTAATTTCCCACAAATAACACATTCGATGAAATTGGTAGATGACATTATTTTTTTATATGCTTTTCTAGAAAAACACAAATCGAAAAATTTAATTAAATAACAATAAGACGCACATTCTAGTCAAAATTCAAGAAGATTCTATTTACTAGGAAAAAACACTTTTAAACTTACGATAATTGATAGAATGTAACTTAAGAGACAATAGTTACAATTATTATATTTTTTCAGCTCTAGTATTTATATATAAATTTTCTCGGGGAAAAATACAAAACACACAATCTAATCAAAATTGAATCTGTGTAAAAAACAACTTGAACCACCTTCAAAATCAAATAATTATAGCTATTACGATAACATTTTCAGTTATGTAATTTATACAGAATTTACGGAAACAACAAGTAACATCTGATAACATCAAAACTCAATCTGATCAAATTACAATAAAAAAATCACTTGACACAATTTTTAAATTTAAAATAATAAATAGTATGTAGCTTTAAAATAAGTTAAACTATTTAACTTTTAACACTGCAACAACATATCCGTACTCTTCAACCACTCTCATGATACTGACTGATCTGTAATGCGAAAACACTTTAAGTAACCAACCAAATCAGAAAATAACACGTGAGTTACGGGTCATCATAATATTGCGTAATAATATGTTGCGAAACATTGTGCAATAGTTTACCTTACGAGACATCGCAATGTTTCATAATATCTTGTTGCATAACATGATGTAATAATTTACACTTATGAGCCATCGCAATGTTGCGTGATAACTTGTTGCATAACATGATGCAATAGTATGTCCTTACAAGCCATCGCAATGATACGTAATGTTACGTAAATTTAACTCGAAACAAATTATGACACTCGTACCAAGAACGAGATGAAAAATCACCGAGTTACAATACTATAAAATCGACAAAAAACATCGTCAAAATAGGTTTACCACAGTGCTTAAATTAATAAAAAATAATAGGCCTCGTACCAAGTATTAGTTTGAATGAACCCTATCACCACTAATTATAATTTTTTGGGGCTCAAATAAAAAACTGCATACTTAATAAAACTAAATATTATAAACAATTTTCAGAAAAACTAAAAAAAAACACAAATGTATTTCAAGTAAACCGGGAGTAAATATGTGTGGGTGTGGGTGTAGGTGTGGGTGGATGTGGGTGTTATGTAATTTAACTCGAAAGAAATTATGACACTCGTACGAAATACGAGATGAAAAAATCACAGAATTGCAATACTATAAAATCGACAAAAACATCGTCAAAATAGGTTTACCACTGTGCTTAAATTAATAAAAATAATAGACCTCGTACCAAGTATTTTACTTAATCCAATACAGTCTTTACATAATTAAATTGTTTTGTCCCCCAGAGTGAAAAGCCATGCTTTCAATCATTGATGAATATGAGAGACAAAATGGGACTTTTTTTGTATAATGTGTTATCTTTAAGCGTTTCTTGTGTACAGTAGCCAATTGAGTGTTACTTGGGTTAACCCCGATTAAGTAGTATAAATGTTTTGAGCACTACAGAAGACAATTTCACAATATTATATATTTGCGTAATCAAACGCACACACACACACACACACACATATCATAAATATATATATATATATATGTATAAGTGCTGGTATATAAATACGCTTTGTGTGCAAGTTTTCTCAACGCTACATCATTAAAGGGATCTGGATTGATTTGATTTGTTGCTTTTTAATTCATTTTGTATACAGAATGCCAAAATAGAGTTGGGCCTTCAGTTTGAATTGGTATCTGAAGCACTATGTGCGTTCGGCAGATATAGAAGTCAATAATTGCTTGAATACAAGTTAAATGCATTTTTTCTTCGCTATGGGAAAGGTTCTTAGTGGATTGTTGATTTTTTACATAGATTATTTGTAATAGTATATATTAAGCATGAAATATCTGTATGTGTGTATGTTTCAAAGCATGTTTCCATTCTTGAAATGTATTATCATGATGCCTATCTTCGAAGTGACTATTTAGTAAAGTAATAACATAAAATAAATAAATGTGTTTTTGTATATTAACACATTTCTAATTTTCCCCTTTTCTCCCTGTATTGCTGAGCCTCATATTAGCTGGAATAAATAGAGATTGAAATATTTTTTTTTCATTTTTGGAACTTTTAATATTCAAGCACTACCTCCTCCTAGATATTGTCAATCAATCGCCATATGTAAGTTAACGTAATCCAGCATTTTCCCACTTTTTACTATATTTGTTGAATAATGTATTTGTAAGCGATATATGATCCAAACAGGCTGCACCAGTAGAGTAGAAGCAGTTCCTCATGCGAAACAGCCTTGCTAAGATTATACAGACATACTATTCTTATGCAATTTACCCAGAAAATACTACTCATATAAATTACATACCCGTAAATTTCAATATCATGCCGTCTACCAGAATTTGCCCTATGTGCACAACATCAATTTTTAACGCTAAATTTTGCAAGACATCGTCGTATATGTGAGCCATGGACACGTTAGTCTGCAATCGAATTGTTTCCAGGCTGTGGAGAAAGTTTAACATCACCTACATCAAATACACCGATTAAGTTACTTGGCCGCTGTCGCAACCATCGACCAGCGGCCAAGCCTCGTCCAAGAGAAAGGCTACTTTGATGCTCCCGCGCCAGCTGCCAAGAAAGCAAAGTCGACTGTACAAGCAACAGAAACCGCTTTCCGGCTTTTATTAAAGGACTTCATTTTAATGTCGAACAATCTCTGTTATCTTCGAAGCTTTTTGGTGGATGTGCGGCAGAGGATAATTTCCATCCTAAACCACGAGATGGCCGAGCACTTCTTTAAATTTTACGCCACACAGTACTGCGATTATGCAAGAACGTCCTGTAAAACCTAAACCTACCGCCACCCACCAAGGCTAAAATTCTTTATTTGGCGAATGTCGCCGACCTCGAGTGCATCCACGACAACCTCATCGACACGCTGGTGCAAAAGCAGGAGGAACATGAATCTCGGGAGGGTCGTTGCGCAGTACTCCACACGAACCCCGGTTGAAGCACAATAAATTTGTCTCCCTGTCAGCATCCAGATACGTCCCCCTCTAACTTAATATTAAGAAAGAAAGGCTGTGGTTAATATCAACAATACATATTTAAATGTTTCTGTTGTCGGTGTTGGCTGCTCTCTACCCGGTTGAATGAAAAACCAACCGTGCGGGGTACAGGACTAAAAGCTATAAGTGTCGAAGTTGGAGGATGCAATGACCGGAACTGCTTACCCAGTGGAGTAGTGTATGTTGATTGTTTCTACGCTGTACTTAGTAGGTATCTCTTTTTTTTATCAATTGAATATCACTTTTTGACATATTTTGACATTTTTTTGTCGATGTTTTAGCGTTTAGCGATGTTTTAGTACAAATATTCACTGCACCACTTTTTTTCCCACTCGTACTTGGTAGGTATGCATTTGTAGCCTCTTTTATTTATTAATTGAATATCAGTTTTTGACATATTTTGACAATTTTTTGTCGATGTTTTAGCGTTTAGAGATGTTTTAGTAAAATTTCCCTTTTTTCCCACTCACACTTGGTAGGTATATCACGATCTTACGTGATATAACTTAACCTATCCTTTTTTTTATTACGTGCTAAACTACACGAGAGCCTCTACATGCTTTGACCTACTTTAGAGTAGTACAATAAGCCTGCTTGACGGTCATTAATTGAGGTTCAAAAATACCTCAAAAACTCACTTTCTCTCCACGTTCCGCGCCTCATTTATTGCGCTGACGATGTTTCACAGCGTAGAAAACAGCACCAAAACATCAAAAGAAACTCACTTTCTCTTATTCATTGCGCTGACACAGCGTGATGAGTAAATGCACTCTCTCATCCTTGAAGGATGAATGCACCTTATCGTAATTTTCCAAGTCCGGCCATGTTTATATATCGTGACCTTTGTAAACCTCTCTCGGAACGATGTTCCACACACACACGCGCGCGCGCGCCTCTTATTAATTATGTATTGTGACGTGTTTTTTTTATTTCAAGCAAACAAACAAATAATAATTGTTTTTTTTTTTAGGATTCCTGGCCCCTAACCCCGCCAGGGCGCGTGGAGCCCAACCAAAAAAGGTTCTAACGGCTGCGGTTAGATAACCACACCTCTGTAGAGTTTCACGTGTTTTTTTTCCCTCAAACTTCCATGAAACTCTACAGAGGACCTCCGTAATGCATGCAACGTGTATTAACGAGTCTAGTATTATTTGATATTGTATTTTTTTATTTTTGATATAGAGTTTATTGTGAGATAGATAAAAATTATGTTTATTATGATATTTTCTTGATGAAGATGGAGAATGTGTGTGTTACAAATAAAAAAGTTGCATGCTTTTTTTTTCTAGTGTGTGTGTGCTCGTTGTTCTGCAGCACCTGAAACGAGAAAGCAAAAAAAAATATTGTAACTGATTGTCTCGTGCAAACTGATGAAAAAAAAAAGAAATTGTAACTGATAACTGGTGAAATTGACATTGTAACTGATCTGAACTAGTGAAATTCGTATTATCATTGTGCTAGTACAAAATTTCTTATTGTAACTGATTGTGCAAACTTTTTATCTAAAAAAAAACCTGTTAAAACTGTTCCGTGACCCTCTCGTTCTTCACGTCGTGGACGAAGGACTTCTCGGCGACCAGGATGACGCTGCACACGGTGTCCTCGGGCAGTGCGTCATGGAACTCGCACACGACCTTGATGTTGGTGCGATCGTTGACCACCACCTGCTTCCGCTTCGTCGTGTTGATGACGAACATCGGCCTTTGTGCTTTGAATTCGCTGGGCGTGTAGTACATATCCACGCTTCCCTCGGTCACGCGCTTGTAAGCCGTGTAAGCTTCGTAAAGTTTGAGATAATCATCTTTGGTCATGTCGAGGTTGTAATTCTCGCGCGGCGTACGTGATGAATCCGCAAACAGATTTTTCGCACGTCTTACCGTTTTCAAGATAACCCCACTTCCGGTCGCCATTTTTGATTTCCGAACATAAGTTCTATTAATGCTTTTTCTCACGTATAGGCGTACATGATGAATCTGCAAACAGATTTTTCCTAAGTCTTACCGTTTCCAAGATAACCCCACTTCCGGTCGCCATTTTCGATTTCCGAGCATAGGTTCTATTCATACTTTTTCTCACGTATAGGTGTACATGAAGAATCCGCAAACAGAATTTTCTTAAGTCTTACCGTTTCCAAGATAATCCCACTTCCGTTTGCCATTTTCGATTTCCGAGCATAGGTTCTATTCATACTTTTTCTCGCGTATAGGTGTACGTGAAGAATCCGCAAACAGATTTTTCCTAAGTCTTACCGTTTCCAAGATAACCCCACTTCCGTTCGCCATTTTCGATTTCCGAGCATAGGTTCTATTCATACTTTTTCTCACGTATAGGTGTACATGAAGAATCCGCAAGCAGAATTTTCTTAAGTTTTACCGTTTCCAAGATAATCCCACTTCCGTTCGCCATTTTCGATTTCCGAGCATAGGTTCTATTCATACTTTTTCTCACGTGTAGGTGTACGTGAAGAATCCGCAAACAGAATTTTCCTAAGTCTTACCGTTTCCAAGATAATCCCACTTCCGGTCGCTATTTTCGATTTCCGAGCATACGTTCTATTCATACTTTTTCTCACGTATAGGGGTACGTGATGAATCCGCAAACAGATTTTTCCTAAGTCTTACCGTTTCCAAGATAACCCCGCTTCCGGTCGCCATTTTGGATTTCTGACATAGGTTCTATTCATACTTCTTCTCACGTATAGGCGTACGTGATAAATCAGCAAACAGATTTTTCCTAAGTCTTACCGTTTCCAAGATAATCCCACTTCCGGTCGCCATTTTGGATTTCCGGACATAGGTTCTATTCACATTTTACTCACGTATAGGCGTACGTGATGAATCAGCAAACAGATTTTTCCTAAGTCATGAATTGGAGGGTTCTATGACAACCTATATTAATTCTCGTAAGAGAACAGAAAACACACACACAAAAAAAAACAATACTGTGGTCACTACAACAAATAGTCTTCTTCAACCCCTATCCAACAAACCAAAAAAAAAATCATCATCCTAACTAGAACCATGTAACTAACATTATGATGACTCATATTAAACACCCCTTAATTGTATTACTTATAAGAGTATACTATTGGCACAACGTTCTTGCAACAAGTTATTACGTAACATTGTGATGACTCATATCTAATGCCCTTCGTTGTATTAACTATAAGGGAGTAAACTATTACACAACATATTGCAACAAGTTATGACGTAATGTGATGAGTCATATCTAACGTGGCGTCTTCTGATTGGTTAATTTTTACAGGTGATTTCAATACGGTCCGCGCTTTTATTATATAAGACGGCATACACTGCAGATCAGTAAGTCTCGTGAGAGCAGCCGAAGAGTACGGACGTCCAGTCGCAGCGCTCCTTGTTTTTGTAAAAAAAAATAGGTATTTAACTTTCTTTCAAGCTACATACCATGTATTATTTCAAGTTTAAAGGTGTTTCACGTGGTTTTTCATAGTAATTTCGACCAGAGTGAATTTTGACGTGATCGTGCGTTTTCTATTTCACCTCAAGAAATTCTATATAAAATAACATACCTGAAAATTGTATCGCTATATACTAGACTTTTTGATTTCTGTGATTTTGGAGAAAGCATAATGGAATCCACCACCAGTTTCAATCGTAAAAATGATAAAACTGAATGTGTTACTTGTGGGAAGCTAATCTCAAGGAACAATTTATCGGTACACAGGGCAAGATGTAACGAAACAGCTTCGAGTTTAAATCGTTCGTTACCTTCTAAGCCTTGTGCTCGATGCGGAAAGATGAGTAGCATTACAAATTTAAGTAAACATCTCAAAATTTGCAAACCATAGACCGGACAAGCATCGAAAAGGAAAATCGATAATTCAGAAACGGAAGCTTCCACTTCCAAGCAAATTAAATTATCTAATGAACGCAAACCAATTAGACCTGCATTCAACGACCAACTCCAGGATTTTTCAATTAAGTCAGAACCAGGCCGTGACATCCTTAGTTTCTTGGATGAAACGAAAACATCTGTACTAAATATTTTAAAAGATAAACTTGAAAACAACTCTATAAAAGTATACGTTGTTCTGTTTTCTGAATACGAGAAAGTTGATGGCACAACGAGTATTTTTTATCATCGTACAAGAAACCAGACTCTTTATTTTGCTGACGTCGAAAATTTAGACAACTTCTATTATAAAGTTACCAATGAGCTGGTTAAGAAACACGACGATTTCGAGGCTAAAGGGTCGGGATGGTCTCTGTGTGGTAGTCCTCACACGTTAACTGTTTACGTGAACCAATTCTCGCCTCTTCGCGCTTCCAGCTACGTTCCTCTTCCACCGAACATTCAACACAAGAGGGCTGTGTTAAATATACAGAACAGCGATAACAAGTGTTTCCTTTGGTGTGTGTTGGCGGAACTTCAGCCGATTCATTGGTCAAATCATCCAGAACGGGTTTATCATTACAAGCAGCATGAACCTGAACTGGAAAATGCAATGGCTGGCATCGAATACCCGGTGACCATTTCTGATATATCAAAATTCGAAACACGAGCACGAGATGCAGAAGGAAAACGCTTAATCATCAACGTGTATTCCTATACCTTGGATAAACATGTCGTGCATCCCGTCAGGATAAGCGATGTCGACGATGACGATGCTCGTGTGATTAATCTTCTTCTAATTTCCAACGAGGATGTTCATCACTACACGCTAATTCGTTCACTATCACGCTTGGTCAGAAGTCAAACTACCAAGTATGCAAACAACATCGAAGTTTGCCCGAGATGCCTAACCACGTTCGACGATCGAAAACAAGTCGATTATCGAAATTACACCGTACGTCAGATTTCTATCGAGAAACTTGCCGAACATAAAATTTATTGCAGTGACAACAGACCGACTCGCATGTTGATGCCGAAATCAAAAGAGGTCGAAGAATTTAGGATGCATAAGGCAATGTTGGAACATCCCGCAATCATCATTGCTGATTTTGAGTCTTTTCTCAAACCGTTGTCGTACTGCGAACCAGATCCCGAACTTTCTTCCACAACACCGTATCAGTTGCACGAAGCCTCGAGTTTCGGATATGTTGTTGTGCGACAGGATAGGATAGATGAACAGTATGTTTACCGAGGACCAGACGTAATCAAACATTTTTTTGAAAAGATGGTTGAAGAGGTTGAGACCATTGGCAGCCTCTTACGCGAATCGAAACCAATGCTTCCATTATCCAGCGATGAACTTCAATCTCACAATAACATTGAAACGTGTCCGGTGTGCGATCAACGTTTCACCGACGAGAATCGGAAAGTATTTCACCATAATCACTTCACCGGAAACTACATCGGTGGAATCTGTAACACGTGTAATCTAAAGATCCAAAAACCTACTTTAGTCTCCATATACCTTCATAATGGCAGCGGTTACGACTTGCATCTCTTAATTCGGAATCTTGGATATGATAGACAAAAAGTTAATATTCTAGCAGAGAATGAAGAAAGGTACATCAGTGTCAGCAAGCGAGTATTGATTCCGGGAACAAACGAAACTGTGGAGATGAGATTTTTAGATTCTTACAGATTTTTATCTGCGAGCTTGGACGCTCTTGCAAGCAAACTTTGGGCTGAACAATTTAGAATAACGAGAGCTTGCGAAAAATCGGTTTGCGGATTCATCACGTACGCCGCGCGAGAATTACAACCTCGACATGACCAAAGATGATTATCTCAAACTTTAGGAAGCTTACACGGCTTACAAGCGCGTGACCGAGGGAAGCGTGGACATGTACTACACGCCCAGCGAATTCAAAGCACAAAGGCCGATGTTCGTCATCAACACGACGAAGCGGAAGCAGGTGGTGGTCAACGATCGCACCAACATCAAGGTCGTGTGCGAGTTCCATGACGCACTGCCCGAGGACACCGTGTGCAGCGTCATCCTGGTCGCCGAGAAGTCCTTCGTCCACGACGTGAAGAACGAGAGGGTCACGGAACAGTTTTAACAGGTTTTTTTCAGATAAAAAGTTTGCACAATCAGTTACAATAAGAAATTTTGTACTAGCACAATGATAATACGAATTTCACTAGTTCAGATCAGTTACAATGTCAATTTCACCAGTTATCAGTTACAATTTCTTTTTTTTTTCATCAGTTTGCACGAGACAATCAGTTACAATAATTTTTTTTTGCTTTCTCGTTTCAGGTGCTGCAGAACAACGAGCACACACACACTAGAAAAAAAAAGCATGCAACTTTTTTATTTGTAACACACACATTCTCCACCTTCATCAAGAAAATATTATAATAAACATAATTTTTATCTATCTCACAATAAACTCTATATCAAAAATAAAAAAAATACAATATCAAATAATACTAGACTCGTTAATACACGTTGCATGCATTACGGAGGTCCTCTGTAGAGTTTCATGGAAGTTTGAGGAAAAAAACACGTGAAACTCTACAGAGGTTTGGTTATCTAACCGCAGCCGTTAGAACCTTTTTTGGTTGGGCACCACGCACCCTGGCGGGGTTAGGGGCCAGGAATCCTAAAAAAAAAAACCAATTATTATTTGTTTGTTTGCTTGAAATAAAAAAAATCACGTCACAATACAGAAATAATAAGAGGCGCGCGCGCGCGTGTGTGTGTGGCACATCGTTCCGAGAGAGGTTTACAAAGGTCACGATATATAAACATGGCCGGACTTGGAAAATTACGATAAGGTGCATTCATCCTTCAAGGATGAGAGAGTGCATTTACTCATCACGCTGTGTCAGCGCAATGAATAAGAGAAAGTGAGTTGTTTTTTTTTGAGGTTTTGGTGCTGTTTTCTTCGCTGTGAAACATCGTCAGCGCAATAAATGAGAGAAAGTGAGGTTTTTTTTGAGATTTTGGTGAACCTCAATTAATTAAAGTGAGTTTTTGAGGTTTTGGTGCTGTTTTCTACGTTTTGAAACATCGTCAGCGCAATAAATGAGGCGCGGAACGTGGAGAGAAAGTGAGTTTTTGAGGTATTTTTGAACCTCAATTAATGACCGTCAAGCAGGCTTATTGTACTATTCTAAAGTAGGTCAAAGCATGTAGAGTCTCTCGTGTAGTTTAGCACGTAATAAAAAAAAGGATAGGTTAAGTTATATCACGTAGGATCCTGATATACCTACCAAGTGTGAGTGGGAAAAAAGGGAAATTTTACTAAAACATCGCTAAACGCTAAAACATCGACAAAAAATTGTCAAAATATGTCAAAAACTGATATTCAATTGATAAAAAAAGAGGCTACAAATGCATACCTACCAAGTACGAGTGGGAAAAAAAGTGGTGCTGTGAAAATTTGTACTAAAACATCGCTAAACGCTAAAACATCAACAAAAAATTGTCAAAATATGTCAAAAAGTGATATTCAATTGATAAAAAAAAGAGATACCTACTAAGTACGGCGTAGAAACAATCAATATACACTACTCAGTGGCGGTCGCGGACATACCTAAATTCGTGATACGTCTGTGAGATTTGTTAGACAAGCGACTAGTCGTAAATGTTTACGCCTTCACAGAGGATGAATAAATGGAGCATCCTTTCCGGATGTGCGATGTGGACGATGAAATTGCTCAAGAAATTAACCTTTTATTGATCAAGAATGAAACTTCCCTCCATTATACCCTCTTTCGCTCTCTCTCCCGGTTAGTTTCAATCAAAAATATATCCCTGGTCACCAAATTGAGGTGTGCCGCAGGTGACTGACAACGTCCGATAACAAGGAATAACATGGTTTGCAACATCTGCGCGGGCATTATATTGCCATAGAAAAGCTTGCTCGCCACATGTTCTACTGTCGTACAGTCGAAGACAAAAGAAAGAATATGCAAATTGTCCATGAACATTTTCAATCAGTTTTTTTACACAATGTGACGATCATGAATTGAAGTAAAAACGTCAATACGCAGAGGACAACATCTGCTATACATAAACAAAATTCCATTATTTAAAACAACACAGGATGTTGAATCAAGTGATATAACAATAGTGGTGGCCTATTTGCCTACTTTATCTTTGACGTTGACTGTACCAACAAGACAGTGCGGATGCTCCTGCTCGAAATCGTTGCGGTTGAGCAGTTTCGGATGCATGATGCCACAGTAGAACACACGGCCATCATCATCGCGGACTTTGAGGCTTTTACTGAAACCTCTGTAAACCTGATACCTAATCCCGAACAATACTCCACCACTCCACACCAACTCTAGGAGGCCTCGAATTTTACTTACGTTCTGGTGTGGCAAGACCAGCGCGTCATGCCCAAGTCGTAAGTATACAGTAGACCCGACGTGGTAAAGGATTTCCTGGAGAGGATTGTTGTCGAAGCCAAGGAGATAGTGAGGCGTCTGTTTGGCCCCTTGGCATATGCACCGGCTATCACGCGATGAGCATCGTAGGCACAATGCTACAACCGCCTCTCCTGCTTGCGAATCGGCCTTCACTACTACCAAAGGAAAAGTACGGCACAACTACATCGACTTTAGGTGCAGTGACTGCAACACGAAGGTTTAGGACCCACGGTTTTTTGCGGTGTTTTTTCACAACGGCTCCGGCTACGAAATTCACCACCTGGGGACGTATCTCGGCTACAGCAAAGAGCGGATCAACGTCCTATCCGAAAACTAGAAGCGGTACATCAGCTTGAGCAAGCGGGTAACGATTCTGTGGACGAGAGCTAGCATCAAATTTCGCATCCTGGAATCGCTGCGATTCCTTCCGGCAAGACATGATGGGAAACTTAGCGACTACCAGCTGACCGTCAGCACTACTAGCTTTCCGAACTTAGATGTAGGGCTTATCACACGAAAATGGCGTCAGTTTCCTGAATTTAATGTTTCCCCCGCCTATTTTCTCCTACCTTACATCTTCATTTTCAGTTTAATACACAAATACGAAAATAAAAATAATAAAAATTAATTTTTCTATTGACCCATTCCGGTAAATTTAACTGAACTTTTGAAGAGGACAAAGTATGTTTTATTTATTATTCTTATGCTTATTTAAGGATACCAGTATGTCTGACAATAAGTAAGGTATTTGGTATTTTTAATGTATTTTAAAATTGGCTTTTTTGTTTGTTTGTCTTAAGTTTTAGTTATATAACTGTTGTCATTTATTTTAATAGATATATTGATATGACAACTGTTCTGAAATCCAGAACAGTTAATGTTTTGAGTTGTGAAGGTGATAATTTGTTGGGGTTGACGTTTAGAAGTGTTTCATTTTATATAAATTTCTTTGAAGAATTCCCTTTTATTATTCTGTACGGACGCTAGTACCCAGCCTGGTAGCCAGATCAGGTTTCATGAGGTCACTAGTCCGAAAGAAAACGTTAGCATTCAACGTCTGTTAGGTGTTCGGATAGGAAGCACACGCCAGCTAAAACAGCGATGTTCGCTGAGCGACAATGCTAGGGTCAATGTCTGTGTAAACAGACACGGCTGCGAGATCCCAGATGAAATCGCAGCCACTTGAAAGGATTTACGTTATGAAAGTTTGACATGATATTATGTTTCGTTCATTTAAATTGCAAAGTGTTAAACAATTTTAATACAGTACTACGTAATTTGTTCAATGTGCGAACTATGATTATTGGACATATGAAATAAATAGTAAATAATAATAATTATAATAATAATAACTAGAAATATTAGACTAAATATTACCTAAATTAGACCAAATACTAACTAAATAAGAGTAAGCATTAAGATTAAGAAATACCAAGTATCATGCAAGTTAAAAGTGCGATGTATTTGCAATAGATTGCATTAGAATAAAATATGATTTATAAATTATTAATTGATTGATTAACATTCATAAATTTATTTTTTGTTCATGTCTATATTCTATGGTCTCTACCGGAGTTCAGAAGAATTTAAGTTTGAAGTATTATCAAGTCAAGTTAAGCATCGTCAACAATGAATACAAATACTACCTCGGGAATTAATCTCCGGAACTTAAAATTTAGGTTTGAACAGAGTGAAGGTTTTTAATCATCTTTTTGAGTTATCGATAGTTTATTTACCCATAAAGGTTTTTAGTTTATAATTTTAGATTATACCACGCTTCCCTTTGGACAAATTAACTCCATTCTGTCTTCGTGGCAATCTCTGGGTACACGGGGCAGGCGTCCTCCGTCCTGGGATAGCTTCTCGTCCGATTTTGTAGGGAAGTCAAATTTTGTCGTTCACAATTTAATTTTGATAAAATTATTCCAATATTTAGATTTGTAAGATTTTAGTTCATTTTCGTATCATTTTTAGCCCCCCTGTATAATTTAATTTTTGTTATTCCCAATTCGTTTATTTTTTTTTTTTTTTTTTAAAAAAACATTTTTCGTGTTTTCCTCATTAATGCTTTGAGCCTTGTAAAATTTTTATTCCAAGGTTTATTGTTTTGTTTAAAATTTATTTCTAGTGTCGCTATTGAAATCGCGTTATGTAATGTTTTTGTGAGTACCCTGGCCCATTCTTTAATTGTGGTGTTGTCGTGGAGTCAACATGTGGAGGAGGTCTAAAGATCCTAATAGAAGTTGCTGGTTAGTTTCCCCCATTCATATCTGGCAACTTATTTTTTTCATTTGTTTTTTGTATATTTTGAAGGTAATAGAATAACGTTAAGATCACTGGAAGTTATCATGTCGTACACTTTCCATTCCTTTACCTTCCCTTGTAATCTGTCATTTCAGAAGGTTTCATCAATGTTACTGGTGGCCTCCGCCTTGCCTCTGTAAGTTGGTGGGTTTTGAGATAAAAATTCTTCACAAACAATTGGTATAATGCCGCTAAGTCCTCCACCTTTTCGCCGTTGAGATCAATGTCTCACCCATACCACCACGGGGAGGAACAGTTTGCATAAATTATTATTAAAAGTATTTGTTGTTATAAGTGTGTACATAGAACAACCAGCATATGTCTGGTAACCATTTGACCCATTGTGACCATCGAGTTAATTCGTTCACATGGAAGTCAATAACATTTACGGACACTCCATGATGAAGAAACTCCCGTTCGGTGGTTTCGAATTAGTTAGTCCTTCCAAGTTCGACAACGAAACTACGATGATACGGAACGTGGGTAATTTGCAATAGGACGTTGAATTTCCCGAGCATTGGCACATTGCCTTCAGCGATCTGCCACCTGCACCGGAAATTAAACGTCCACCCATCTGGCATCAACCCAAGTCGTTCATGGATGTTACTGCTGCGGACGCCTTCGAATTAGATGCCATGAAGAAAACTCTGATGACGCTCCAAAACAAGGTGGAGTGAAGGTGAACTTTGCCTACCTCACAGGAACGGAAAGCCGTTAGACGATCTTTGAAAGGAATAATCAAATCCGAAAACATAAAAAAACATTCAAGCGGAAATTGCGTCACTTCGAGACAGTATCATCACCATGCCTATCAAGCAGAGACTTAAGCGGGATGCACATTCTTTTCTTCCAAAATTAGTTTGCAGCTGCACAACCTCACGACCAAGACCTCTAAGTTGACGCTTGTGGAAATCATGAGGCAGATAATCTCGAACCTTGAAACTTCAAATGGGCAGCATCAAAGCATGTTAAGAATAAGCCTTGGCTACTTTCGGCAGTCGGGTTCGCGAGTTGACAGTGCGATATTCTTCCGTGGAAGTAATGCTTGAATGATCAAATCTATCGATAATGGTTTCGTGTTTTCTAACTTCAACTTGCGAGAACTAGTGAGGCAAGAAGTTGTCTAAGTGTTTCAAATTTACTTTGGTTGTGAATGCTTCTCTGTTTTCCTTTTTCACCACGTCGTATTAAATGTACAAGTCTGCTCTGTGAGGATGAACGAATCCGGCTCCAACGTGGAAATCGAACTCGTTCTCTCGATTCAGTTCGTTGTGTTTTGCGAACCTGCGACGACATTGAGGGATAGATTGCAGTTCGTTACTTTCTACAGGTTCCATTTTTACGGTTGTAGTTATTTATATGTTGATCTCCACAATGGCCGTAGAAGTGACTCCTGCGAAATACCGATTTTTTCTATCCGATCGATTGTGTTGCGGCATACCTGAAAGTTCGGCATGCGCCAAAATATACAGTACTGAACCTTGCGCAACTCCAACGCGCATGTACGTTTGTCGATGGGGCATAACTCCAGACGCTCGTGTTCTCAGTAGTGAAAAGGAAGTTGTAACTCATAATAGTGTGTATGTTCGTGTTTCTTTCAGGATAAATAAACTCAGAGATGGCAACAATATAATGTTCGTCTTTTAATTTCAGTTCTGTATATTTTGGCGCATACTGTAGAATGGTCACCAGGGCGTGAAGATGATCGGTGAAATGAATTCTGATTTTTGTTTGAAGGTCGCGATGATTTCATTTTGTGTGTGACGACCGATATTGTCTGCTTTGTTGATCATGCTTTCTGCAACATTGCAGTACACGTTCAACGTCTCGATGATCAGGAATTTTGGAATGTTGGCGCCAAAGAGTTTGATGCCAAATTCGAATTTAGTGTTGTTCTCGAAACCGAAAAACTCTCGGACGGTGTCCAGGTCCAAGGTTTCTGTTGTGAACAACAAATCATCTCTATGGGTGATAGAAGTTTGAGAGACAAGTAATCCTTTTGGTAATACTGCTTGTAAGATGGACAAATTGTACTGTCCCGGTATTGTTATAACGATCTTTTCGTTCCATATTTTGATGGTGTTGTTGTGCTCTGTGACGTAGGGAATCAGGTATATCCTGTAGAATGCATGAAGAGCGAGGGATTTAGGATATACAACATCTTCGTGCAATTTGAGTTTAAAGAACGAATTTACGTTTTGAGATGGAATATTCCCATAATGTTTCAGGTGCCAGAATGCTTTCTGGAAATTTTGAATTGATGGGCTATTCATTCGAGACAAAACGGCTAGCATGGAAACGCAAAGTTGACCGCAGTTCACTTCATGGAATCCGTTAATTTTTTCGTCGTTGTAGTGAAGATTGGAATCTGTGAGATATTTTACTAACCGATGGTGAAACACCTCCAAAAGAATCGAAAACAAAAGGGTTATTATTATTTGAATATTTGAGATAACATATCCAAGTGTGAGTGCATTTTCGTAAGTTACAAATTTACGACTCCACACCTTTTTTTCCTCATTGCGGAGGTGTCTGATTCCGAACGGTTCGATCAGAGATTCAAATGTCATGGTTTCTGAGTGGTTCTCCTTTTTTCAAACATGCTCAAAAAATTTTTGTTTTCTCCTCAGGCCTTTACCTTTTTCCTTAATTTCCAAGTTGTGACGTTCCTGTTCTTCTAATTCCGAATTGCTTTTTTCTTCGCTTCGATAACTGATTTTGCTACGGCGGCGTTACCAGTCGCTAAATTTCCAACGACACTCACAGCTGCTAGAATAACTGGAATGCTGAATATGAAACCTTCCGTGTATTTTGCTTCCTCGTACGTTGCAATCTTTTCAATGAGGAGTGCTTAGCAACAATTTCATTCTATGACCTTTGAACAAGCAAGAACGTTTCTATTCGCGTTGTTTCTTTGTGAGTAAGACATCGAGGGCAAACAGAGTTTTTAGATTCGTGTACGGTACTTGAAAAACGACTTAGGAGTCATGATGATGCTATGTTATTTATATACATATTTTGGTGAAAAAAAAACTTTTTGTCTCACTCATCGCGATGATGTGATCGATAAAATTATTGGTCTTTGTGTTCGATGTGATCTGAGGTTTTGATATTGCTAATTTATCGTAGGTGGTTTCTGGTGTTGTTTTCGATAATTCTATGAGTTTTGTGAATAATTCGCGAGATAAGTTTATTATTTTTTTATTTTTGAAAATTGGTTATTTACATACGTCTTACAATCCTGATCCGAATTTTCGTTTCGTGTTCATGGCAATGGTTGTGGCCAACGCTGCAACCCGTACCCCAACAGAAGCGTCCCTACTGATGAGGTTACCGAACGCTGCAATTTTCTATCTGCTTTGTGTCTTGCATCTAGATTTGTGTGAGCATTGTAAGCGATGTAGTGATGCTTGCATGCTGCGTCCAACGGATTAACACCCATTTATCCTTTCTCCAAGCGTCATTCGAGTTTGGTACCTGGTTGGCAGTACTGGTAACCCGAGATATGCATTTCGATCGGTAATTTGTTTATGATGTTCACGACACCCTTGCCTTCGGCCACTTCCCAAAACTTCGGTAGAAGAGTGTTGATAACTTTGATGAGGTAATCTATTCCTTTACTATCGTTCACGATGAAGTTTGAGAGTTTGGTGCTGATCATGTCCACGATACCCACCTTTTCGCTGTGAAAGTTAAAATTACCTGCATTTTCTTCTCCTGCTCTGACAAACACACGATACACGAGTTTCCTAACATCGACCACCCACACAAATGCCTTCGTTAACGTGCTGTAGCGTTTGACGCATCTTCCACATTTTATATCGTTCCAAATAAATTTGACGAAATTCCTGTACTTTTTTCGCTGCTAGATATCACTCGGTTCTGAGTGGCGTCGTTGTTTTGGTACAGGGCATCCTACAATATAAAAATGTCCGTGTAACTTTGATAATCTTCGTCCGCGTAATCTTTCGGATACTTTTTGGTGATGAGTTGCAACTGTCCCACCGTATGTGGCTACTTGGCCCAAAATATTATTCTCACCTCAATTAAATTTATGTCATTGCCTTCGAATGTGACTTTCGTTTTAGAGGAGATTTTTATATTACACTATTCACTCGTAGCTCCCCAATTTCTTCAAAATGGTGGGTTGCCATAGGTCCTATCCACCGGCGGAAAACCCAGAGACTTAACCTAGGCGCACTGGAACCCATGCCGTCACGCAGCGCCTTACACAGCACGTCCACGGAGGACTGTTGGAAATTTTAGGTTTTTTTCAGAGATAGAAGAAGGCATTAACTGGTTGATCTTGGTTTACTTTATAGTGCGCTAAGTAACGAAATCAAAAAGTAGTTGCTTTTTTACGTTGAGTTGCATTTCATTCTTTTATTAGCGTTACTTCTTTAATATGTTATGAAATTTTAAAATGTTCTTAAATGCAATTTACACCACATATTACTTTTAATAATCACAGCTGCTAAATTCTTTGCTTGGATATTGGTTAAGTCTATTTCTTATGCTGACAGACTAATCGGGGCTGAACCGACTGGTCAAAGTGGGAACCGAATCAGTATGTGCCTCCACACATCGAAACCAAACTCCTTGTTTACAAACGACGATATTACAACTGCAACATTAGAGAGGCCTGCATGTTAATTGCTTGATAAACTTTTTACAAATATTTCGTAATAAAGAAGAATGTAATTGGGAAATCGTTAGTGTTTTCTTCTTCTCTTTTTAAAAATATATTTACAGCCATTAGAAGATCTAAGTTATGTTTAGGAATTATCGGAAGGGGTTCATGTCTACACATTTTTGGTGCTACGTATAAAATAACGATCGGTGGAGATTAAGACTCATTGGTTGATTGCTTTTATTTGTTTTTGTCGCTTTTCTTCCACTATTGGCTAACCACGAATATGACGATATGGTGAAATTGAAGAAGGGACACTCTTAAAAAACACCCATTCCCAGATGGTCGGGAATCGAACCCATGTCCTTATCGATGTAGTGTGCTCTGGTAACCACTACTTCACGAATGTCAGCAGTCTGTGTTGAGAGTTTGACATGTGAGTCTGAAATTTCGATGGACAAGTGGATGTCTTCTGCTCTCTACATCACCCTTTTCGTGCGCACATAACACACCACGCCTACGCATTCACACACCTGATAATTTAAATAGCTATCCCGGCGCGAACATTGGTATCGCTCTCACTCTCAAGTGAAGCTAATGTGTTGCGTATTGACTTGCAACTTATTACAGGACATCATCCAATGCAAAGAAAAAGAGAGGGAAAGCTAATTTGCTCTAGATATCCAGGAGTCTTCGCCTCAAGGACGTACACCTTACAGTAGTGCAATATGAACCTGTGTCTGTTGCTCCAATCAATGGTGGCTGTCTTAAAACTTTAACCGTGATTACTCGTTTCGCCGAGGCTCGGATCGAGAGGAGGAGGGTAACGTAGTACTTGATGAGGCGAGTGTACAGGGTATCCACCTAACATCTGTCAAACAACGTTTTCGAATAGCCTAGAAAACTTCCAGTAACAAAGTGGCGTTAATGCCAGTAGTGTTCATGATAGTGACCCATGATTTACATTCGATAGCTCACCCAACCTCGCTAGCATGGGCAAAGTCCTACTCACTACATTCATGTTCAGGGAGTCGGCTGTAAATGAAGTATCTCAATGGCAGCTACGTGTCATCAAACATGGAATAGCAGTTCATTTACTCTTAAGGGTGTACAGCTTTACATGAATTGGGAACCCCCTGACCCGCATACATTCAGGGGTATGCGCTTCATGCCCTGGTGCTTTTTAATGGAAACAGAGGAGTCAGTTTTCAATGAATTACGGTTCCCCCGTTTATTTATTTCAAAAACTATTTTTGTGATTACGTATAGTGAATACAATATTTTACAAATACAATTATTAGAAATACGATAATTCCTGGCATATTCTGTAATATAGAAACAGGTAGTTTTACATACAGTTAGTACTTACTACCTATTAAAAGTTTCCCTTAATTCTAATTTCAAATTGAGGTTTGTGACTATGAGCTAATTATCTGCGTTTAGTTTTGTTTCAGTAACAGAGATGTGTATTTATGTTTATTTTGGTTATTCGTAAATGGATGTCCTGTTAAATGAATTAAATAACATACGAATTACTGTAAAATGTTGCGTATATGAGATACATTTATTGGGTTCATGAAATGAAGTGAAATAAAGTAGAAGTAGAATAAAGTTATTTAAGAGTGAGGGTGAAAATTATTTTTAGTTTGGGGATTCAGGTTAAGTGTACAAGTAGTTTATAATATTTTTTTATATCTTAATTTTTTTCTTAATTTTTTTAATAAATATTTATCCTCTTTTAGAAAAATCAATTATTAGCTTACCGGGATGGCCTCTGCAAGGAAAGGTGAGTTCCCGGAATCATCATGGAGGGTTTCCCTGGGGATGTCGGGAATTATGGAAATTATATATTTATGTTAGTTGTTGATTCTTTAGTTAGTTCATTAATTATATTTAGTATAGTAAACGGTAAATTTCAGATCACCCCCCAATATGCAACCATTTTATAGTGATCCCTTCAATTGGAATTTAATCAAAATCAAAATTTAGCTGTTTTTCTAAGTGAAAAAAAGTGAAAATTTGCTTCACGCAAGAGTTCAATATTCAATTTTTATAGAGTAAAATCGTAAGATTTAGATAATTTCCCCCTATTTTTTAAACTTTTGATTTTTTAAACGTCTAAGTGTAAATAAATAACATTTTTAAAAAAAAATATTTATATATTTGTTTCAATAGGGTTGAATTTCAAAATCTCTCTTCTATTGCAGATTGTTCTAATTAAAAAAAAACTATTCTTAAGCAGTAACTTTAATGAAATTGAATACTAACAAAAATGTTCAAAGAATTGTTCATGTAACCCAGTTCTTTTTACTCAGACAAATCAATAGTTTTGTCACGAGAATTCTTGCATTCCAACATTACTGAGAATGTGTGAACATTCGTTCACTGATCTGTTAAGAATGCCCACAAGGCCATGTGACCCCTGCTGACTAGTTGCCTAAGAGTATAAATAGAAGGTTGTTGTCTATTATTCTCACCTTTGCTGGATTGGCAAGGAAAAGCACTGTGGGCGATAGAACCTGAACAGACTTCAAGAGCATGGGAGACTTAAAACAGGTGATTTGGTGAATGAAACTAAGTAAGGTCATAGGTCTTCGTAGTGTATATTTCTTAACGTACACATTATATGAAATGTGTTAAGAGATATTATAAATTTTTATTTAACAGATTTTGTATGTTAACAGACATAAAACATATACATGCTTGAATGTTGCAGAGAGACAGTCTGGTGTTTCTTGCTTGAACTACAGTAGACATGCAAAGAATGATCATCATGCAATGTATTGCACGATCGATCCTAACCTGTTGTTCATTTCCCAAGTGTTATTAGATAATTCATAGAGCCGACGCTGATCGAATGCGTGCAAACTAAGCTTTGTATCTCTTTTTATACTTTCTTGTTTTGTATACAACTATTAATTCTTTTCCTCAAAATTTTTTCAAGTTATTTAAATACTAGAGAACCATGTAACGTAGAAATGTGCGGTTTTTTGCATTGGTTTTGTTTTGATTTTCTCATTCATTTGGTATCAAACTTCATAAAAAAAAACCAAAAAGAAATTATGCCCATGAATATGTTTGGTTTTACAAAAAACATATTCAACAAATAGAGAGAATTCCAGTAAACTTGAATATCATTAGGGATATTCATCCTTAACTAAGAGGCCTGGTTATCATCCAACGAAATAGTATCTGGTATCAAGTTATAGAGGATACAGGTAAACAGTTACATTTATTTAATAATAACCAACCACCATATAGAATTACTGCCAGTAAACATTCAAATAAGTATCTCTCAATCCAATGCAGTAATTGTACAAATAGGTCGAAATTTGTATAGAATTAAACACAATGCAATAGATTCCAAGACAAGATACGATGTTGAAGGAGGTTATTTCTTGTATGCTGAAATATTTGGGGAGTATGATAAATTAACTAATCTCTTTATTGAAATAAGAATAATCTATCTTCTCATGACTATATAAAATAATAATAATAACAATGTATATATTTGGAAATAGAAGGTGACAATATATATCACATAATTCCAGAGACATTGATAGATTAGTCGAGCGTGTTAAGAAACTAAAATCTGATTTATTACTTTTAAAAAATTCACTAAATTTAAAACTACAAGCTGAGATTACAATTCTCCAAACTGAATTTATTAAACCCATAGTAAAAATTGATTGCACACTTAAATACCTACTCAAAAATATACCAATTTAGCTTCAATTGACAATGTTCAAAACTTGGAAGAGAGCAGAGGCAAGTTGAAAAATTATCTTGAGAAATTCCTACAAATTCAAGCAAGCACTTCAGAGCGATTAAAACAAAATTTATACAATCAAGCAAATACTATTCGTACCGAACTGCTTTCTATTATACAAAATATGAAAACGCAAGAGCAATACGAACAGGATGATGCCCATATACTCTAAATACGAGAGCAATTTCTATCTTTCGAAATTCCTACACTCGAAAATATTAAAACTGAATTGCAAACATATGAGTTACACAGTTGTCATAACAGAAGTTCAAGCCAAACTACAAATGTTGGAAGATATTATCAATAAATTACATTCATCTTCCGAAATAATTGCTATCGCACGCAGTGTTGCCAGTATGAAATTACAGTTGGGGACTGTTGGAGATTTCGGGAAGATACAGGGTACCATATTTCATATTGAAGACACTTTGACAACCATGAGAAATGAATTGACAAAAGTACTGTAAACTCTGGACCAAGTTGCCAAGCATAACCGAATCTTTAAACATATTTCAACAGATTACCAAATTACAAAATCTCAATACCGAATGTGAACTATCCAATTTTCATAATCTAATAGATGATATTCAGAACAAATTTCAAAGATTACAGCAATCTACTCCTACACAAGATGATATACAACAACTCAAAAATGCTTTGATCAATGTGGCAGATTGTACGGAGTTGGATGCTGTCAAATAAGTTTTGACCACGCTTCAAAACACTGTAGCTAATTTACCCACTTTTCAGGAGTCAAGATCTGTAAAAAGAGTAGTAAATCGAATACTCAAGTCAGAGGACATCAATAACATTCAAGCGGAAATCGCTGTAATTCAAGATAACATCACTACTTTACCTACCAATCACATAGTCAACAAATTTCATGCATTGTTTGAAGAAATCAGAAGTCAGGTACACGATCTTGCAATCCAAGGTACTAGATTGAAACTTGTAGAAAGCTTACAAGAGATTATTTCTAAGATTAACCTACAAATAAGTACACTCGAAGTAAGTCAAGAATATGCTATATCAAGTTTTACGTCACAACTTCATGATCTCAATGAACAAATTAAAACAATTGAATTCGATTTGAAAACAAACCCAGCTACAATGAATTGGTACACACCATAAAGAAATATCAAGATTCAGTATTAAGTAGATTAGACGTTCTTGACTTACGTCAATTTTTCACTGTTGAGATAGTTAGAGTTGAGAATGTAGAAAATGTACGAGGTCACTGGAGATATGTTAATGCAGGTAACGTTTACAAATTGTGTTCCTACAGATATTCTCATGATTTTTTTTTATTTTAATATTATGTTGTTAAAATTTGTTTATGTTAAGAAGGGAAAACATGTGGAAGTAGCAATTTTGACCATACAAAAAAGATGGTGTATACAGAGCACTTCAAATACCTATTGCATATTGGGATGAATGTGCACATAAATATAAAATACATGAGTATGAACAGTTATCTGGTTTCCATGTGGAAGCTGGTAACAAATTATTATTTGAAGTGAAACAATTGTGCCCTGAAAATAATCCATTTTATGTCATATTACCGTTTACTACCCGATGTCAAGACAAGATTTAGTTAATGAATTACATAAACCAGCTCGTCGCAACTACAAACGATTGAGTCTGGTAACATAAGGAGTAGATCATTTGTTTCAAGCTGATCTGATAGAAATGAGCAGACGAACTTTAAAAAAATGTACATAAGATAAATCATTGCTACAAATATATGCTCACAGTTATTGATGCATTCAGTAAATATGCATTGGCTATTCCTCTTGAATCCAAGAAAGGTACTTGTGTTACTGAGGCTTTAAAATAAATATTTAGTGAGGGTTGGATACAAAAATATTTACAGACAGACAGAGGAAAATAATTCTATAATTGTAATTTTACAAAGTTCATGCAACAATATAATATTAACATTAAAAATCGCATTTGAAGTCAATTTACCCTATAGGGTAATTATAAATGGATAGAAATATTACCCGAGCTGGTTCATAATTATAATAATTCAGTACACAGAACTATTCACACGAAATTTGGTGAGGTAACAAGGTCTGATGAGTCTAGGTTGATTTCTACTGTTTATTTTCAAAAATATAAATACACTACCAAGAAACCAAAATACAAAATTGGAGATAAGGTAAGAGTTAGTAAATTTAAACATTTATTTGACAAGGATTTCACTTAAAATTAGAGTACATAGTTATTTACTGTAGTTCGAGTTTTACCAGGGAATAGAAATACATATTTCATAAAAGATAATAATAATAAAATATTGAACGGGAGATTCTATATCTAGATACACAATAAATTGAGAAAATATTACGTAAACAAATAATAAATTGTGTGTTAAATGACTAGGACTGCCAGAAAAAGTTGATAGAAGCAAACAAGGTGATTATTTGACACCAACATATTTTGTAGTTCAGAGTTTACCAAATTTATTGTAAGCTTGTTTAAAAAGTAGGGACATGTTACCCGATATTAAAAGATGCCTCAATGTAGATCCCCGTGTTTGTGGAAACACCATTCTGCTGGTAGATAATTTCCTGCTTGCCCCTAATTGGCCAGATTGGGAAAATAGACAACTGTATGTTTTCTCTAAAATTTAAATAAAACCGAATTATAAACAACTTATGAAGCTGTACGAGGGATTTAACATAGCTACATTTGCATTTGCATAAAAATAAAACATCTTGACCAGTCTTTAAAAAATGCTGTTGTAGATTTTGACGATGTTATTCCAGAAAATCAAAACGAAATCCGAAATTTCTTTTCACAGGGTCGTCAACCAAAAAATACTGCTTTTATTTAGCTTATTCCAAAATTCCTAAACAATTAGTACGAGATAATACAAACTCATTTTGTTTGTTTCGTCAATATCCTACTAATTTGAAACATGTATATGATTATTACGGGGGTGACTTAAATTATAACCAATTTTCAAAATTCTGTTCATCTTGTTGGAACAGTGATAATTTTGCATTTGTTTCCATCGACATGGCAAGAAAACCTAACAATGGAAAATTTAGAAATAAAATCATCGACTTTTTGAACGTCGAAACGATATAAAAAACCTCTAATAAAAAATAAATATGTCAAAATATAAAATTGAAAATAATTTGAAATTACGTGATTACCTTTCAAAGGTTGGAAATCAGAGAATCGAGGATTGCATGAACAACACAAACGTGAGGACCAAGCAATTATCGATGCAATCAGTGGTCTCGGTAAAGAGATTAAGGGTGTCACAGAACAAAATAAAAATCTCATAAATAAATTGGTACCTATTACTGCTAAAAATGATGTAGCTTTTTCCACCCACCCCATTATCCACAACATTCACACACCTCTGACACTCAAGGAACCACCTATTAAAACTATAAATGAATCTGAGAAAATTAAGTTAATTAAACTGGCAAGAGATTATCTGAGTAAAGGAAAATTTGAAAAGGATGAAGTGTTTGGATTGTATCCGACCATGGAATCAAACGAGGGTATGGTATGGAATTTTGGGAAATCTAGAGTGAGTAGCAATCGAAGGGGACAATATAAATTTCAATTTAGGTGGGAAAAACAGCTGGTGTAGATATCCTGGTACTCCTTTATTAAGGTAATTCATCACCGAGAAACTTTACCTTACCTTACCAATTGGCTCTACAGCTCTGGGTGAGCTTTGGCCTCCTGCACTATCAGCCTCCAAGCATTTCGGTCCAATATCTTCACCCTCCATCCAATGGACTCCCATTATTTGTAGATCTTGTACGACACTATCCCGCCACCTTAGTTTGGGTCTGCCTCTTCTTCTTGTGGAGTACATTCTCTCATACATGATTCTTCGCGGCAATCAATCTTTATTCATACGTTCTATATGACCCATCCAACTAATTCTTCTGGCTTTAATAAATCTTACTATACCCTTTTGGTTTAAGGTGGAATTTATCTCTTCATTGTTTCGACTTCTCCAGAAATCTCCATCCTTGTTTGGTCCATATATTTTTCTGGTTATTCTTCTTTCAGTTTTCTTTAATTGCTGTTCGTCTTCTACACTCATTGTCCATACCTCAGCACTGTAAGTTATTACCGGTCTAATAAGTGTTTTGTAAATCAATAGTTTGGTATATCTGCTAATTAACTTGATTTTCAGTAATTGTATGTTGGCATAATATGCTTTGTTCCTTGCATTTATTCTTTCTCTAATTGCATCGTGCATGTTATTTTGGTCATTTATCGTTATTCCAAGATACTTGAAGTTTGTTACCGCTTCAAATTTCTTGTCATCTATTGTAAATTGGTGGTAACGTTTTCCATCTTGCTTTGGAGTCAGCAGTAAGAATTTGGTTTTATTCATGTTTGTCTGTATCCCAATTTTATTTGCTTCTTCTTCTAATATCCTGTATGTTCTCTTTATTTCTTCTTCTGTTCTGGATATTATAACTACGTCGTCGGCATATGCATTAATTTGGCTGAGTTTCGTAAATATTGTTCCTCTTTTGTCTATTTTGTTTATTATTGCATGTAGTGCTATGTTAAATAAGCATGCAGATAGCCCATCTCCTTGATTAACAGCTGTATTATATTCTGTTAGTTCACCCATATCGCTCCATATTTTGACATTAAAATATGTGCGTTGCAGTGTCATGTTTGTTAATCTAATCAATTTTTTAGGTATTTGTAATTCTGCCATAATTTGTATTAATTTATGTACTTTAATACTATCAAAAACACTACATGTAGAGATTTATATTATGTTCATAACGTTTTTCCATTATTTGTCTTATTGTGAATAATTGCTCTATTGTGCTGCTTTCTTGTCTAAAGCCTGCTTGGTATTCTCCTATTACGTTTTCTGTTATTGCTGTTAATCTTGTACGTATGATGCTGGTCAATATTTTGTAAGTTGTATTAAGTAACATGATGCCTCTATAATTACTACATTCTGTTTTGTCACCTTTCTTGTGTATTGGGCACAATATTCCATTATTCCATGCTTCTGGTATGTGTTCTTCTTGCCAGATTTGTTTTATCATTTTGTATATATCTTCTATCATATTTGGTCCAGAATATTTTAATATTTCTGCTGTTATTTCATCTTCTGCTGGTGATTTATTGTTTTTTAGATTTTTTATTATCTTCTCAACTTCTTCTCTTGTTGGTGTTCCTTCTGTGTTTTGTTCATCGTTATTTTCTATTTGTTCTTCTCTATATGTTTCATTGTATAATTGTTCTTGGAAGTGTTCTGTCCATCTTTCTATTACACTCTCTTTGTCTCCTATTATCTCCCCGTCTCTCCTTTTACATCCTATCTCTTTCGGTTGATATCCTTTATTTATACTCTTTATTGATGCATAGTACTTTCTAATCTCTGACTGTAGACTAAGTTGTTCTAATTCTTGAATATTGTTTCTTATCCATTCTTTTTTCTTTTTCTTACATAAATTATTTGCCTGTTGCCTTAGTTATTTATATTTGTTACAACTGCATCTTGTTTCTCTTTGCAGTATCTTCATTCGTGAGGACCAATCAATTATCGATGCAATCAGTGGTCTCGGTAAAGAGATTAAGGGTGTCACAGAACAAAATAAAAATCTCATAAATAAATTGGTACCTATTACTGCTAAAAATGATGTAGCTTTTTCCACCCACCCCATTATCCACAACATTCACACACCTCTGACACTCAAGGAACCACCTATTAAAACTATAAATGAACCTGAGAAAATTAAGTTAATTAAAATGGCAAGAGATTATCTGAGTAAAGGAAAATTTGAAAAGGATGAAGTGTTTGGATTGTATCCGACCATGGAATCAAACGAGGGTATGGTATGGAATTTTGGGAAATCTAGAGTGAGTAGCAATCGAAGGGGACAATATAAAATTCAATTTAAGTGGGAAACACAGCTGATGTAGATATCCTGGTACTCCTGGATTAAGGTAACTCATCACCGAGAAACCACCACAAATTTTACAGAAGACGATTATCAGAGTTACTAAGATATTTTGATACTATCTGATGCCTTATATCAAAATAACGATGCTAGTCAGAATAGAGTTAAATCAAGCAGTGGGGATAAATACAAGAATTTTAATAAACCTATCTGGAACAAACTCAAAACCGTTAGTGGTATCAAACAATACAATATTATACCTAAAGAATTTGTGTGCGTGTAGATGATGTGATAAAACTCATAGATAGATTGCTGGTTATAGCAGGGGTGGAAAATGCTGGGAACAACAACTTTTACAACAAGAAAATGGGTAGTGTAGACATGATTAGAAATAAACTAGCTCATTTTATTGTAAATGATCCCAAAAGTATAAGACACTTAATAAAAATTATTAATACCTTAACCTCCTAAATTCTGGAATGTATGAGAGGGCCGAGGTTTGGTAAATTATATTATTAATAAGCTCCATTCGAATTACATATACCTGGTTACCAATACTATGGTCCTGGTACAAAACTTGAGAATCGATAAAAAAGAGGTGACAGGGGATCAACCCTCTCGATGCAGCTTGTAAAGAACATAACATTTTATACAACAAACACAAATACCTCGATGTTCATGTGGCTGATCAAAAATTGGAAGAGAAGCATAGATGCTTCTTTCGGTGAAGGAATAACAGCATTGGGTACAACCATTGCTATGAACACAAAACAAAAATTAGGGTGGAGTCTGTAATATATATATATAAATATAAACACCCTGAAAAAGATAACAATAATAAAAAACCACATGAAACCCAAAGGAATTGTTTAACAAATTCTATATCATGATCTTAAAAATTTAAAAATTAATTCAATTTTAACTAAAAACATCAAAGAAAGAAGAGACAATGTATAGCCAAAGGAAATTAAATGAAATTAATTATTACTTAATACACCACAATTAAAACATTTGCAAAATACAAGAAAAAAATCACATAGTGGAGGATTTGTATTCAGCATTCCAGACATCCTGGCGGCTTTAGGCGCAGGGGGAGCTTAGATGGTGGCAGTGAAGCTATTGCCAAAACTGTAATTGATTCAAAATAGAATGAAGCAGAACTAGAAAAGCAGAAACATCATAATATTGCCAGGAAATGCAAATTATTCACTGGCGTGAATTCCAGAGCACTCAGAAAATTAAAAAAGAAGAATAAGCGCTTACAAACAAAGACATATAATATTTAGTTAAAATATTTATAATTCGACATTTCAGGGGGGTTTTCATGTCCGATTCTCCCCCTAAAGATAGTTTCCCTTTGTCACGAGAATGTGGCGTGGTGGATTTCGAAATGTAAAAAAATATTGGTACACACACTGGGTATGCTATTATAATAACAATGCTTTTATTTTCGATTATTTCGTAGGGGTACAGCCTAGATAATTATTTATTATTTAAAACATGTTCAGTTTTATTACACCGACGAACGTATTCAAGATTTCGATCAAATTATATGTGGTCTTGTTTGCATTACGATGCTTAGAATATTAAATAATATACATAACATCAGATTACAAGATTTTCAAAAAGCATTGTGGAATATTAAATATGTGAATTTTTCATCTATCCAGCGAGAATTCGGTCTTGAAACTACATATCCACGATGTTATTAAATATACAAAATCCATAGATCTGAGGGCCTTCTACAGCATGTATCTGATTCAAAATGTAACTACCTACAACAATTCTAAATTTGTAGGTACTGAAAAAAAAAATATTACTCCTCCGTGACAGCGTAACTTATCTACTTTACAATCTGAACTTCCTAACACTGTATTGCTATCTCAGAACTCTGTAACAAAGAGATTGGAGATCATGTCTAGCAAATAAACAGTAGACCTATCTAAAATTGGCGAAATTCTAGATTTCCCTAACAATAGCAAATTAGAAGCAGGTATTAGGCACATGGGTACATATGTACCAAAATTCTTAGCTTTAGAAACATTGAATATTAACTGCAACACTGCTAAAGGAATGATTATTGAAGCTGAAAAAAATCAGTTGGTAGCCACAAGGAGAGAGGTATAATTTCTATATTTAAGCCAAATTCAGAATTTATGTAACCTATTATCTATTCCTCAATACCACACGTCTATTTCCCTGTTTCTCTTGATAAAGTTAATTACATAGAGATAACAATTACAAATGAGAAAAATGAGATTATCGATATTTCCGGTGCTAATACCACGGCGATAATAGAAATTAATATTTAAAGAAAATAAATACTAATGGAAAATAACGAGAGTTATGAGTTGCAGTCATTCCCTCCAAACAGAAAGATATTTGCTAATCTTAATGAACCGAATAAGGAAATTCAATTTGATATTACAGTGGCGATGGAATTATCCATCCACATATAGATCTGATCTATATATAAAATTTGATATTGTAAAAAAATTAAGAATTAAGATTTTCCAGCTACTGCTAATGTAAAATTTATATATGATTTTGTTCCATTTTTATTCACAAAAATGTTAATAAGAAAGCATGGTACAGTCATTGATACAATTGATTATCCTGGAATTACATCCGCTACAGTGGGGACATTAATATAATCCAAATAAGAGAGTGTATATAATAAAGTTGGTTGATTCGAGGCTGGAACAAAAATCACAACAAAAAGTCACAGTACTGTTCGCCATGAGATCGCTATTTGTTTTTTCTCTGATTATAAGGAAATTATGTGGAAAGGTTGTTTAAGTATCACATTTCGCAAATCACCCAATGATCATAATTCGATAATGAGATACAAATCTTTGAATCCAGATATATCAGCCAATTATGCTAGTTTACCTGAAACTGCAAAATGTGTCATTCAGTCTATGAAGTTACGTATGCCTATAGATGAATATGATTGGAAATATGCTCTCAAATACAAATAAAACATTTTGAAAAATCCTCAAATTCCGATGCAATTTTATACATATCAATGGATACATGGGTCAACGGAGGATAACTTTTTTTGAATTCGATGTCACTAATCAGTTTCAATCTCTACAATACGATATGCCAGAGTTTGTACTTGTATTGTTTCAGACAGGGAGAAATGACAATCAGGAAAAAGATAGCAGCCAGTTTGATAATTTTAAATTAAAAATGTATATATGAAGAATGGTCGAAATGAGGTACTCCCACGTGAAAATTTCAATTTAACCATTGGAAATCAATACTATTTGAAGTTATTTGAAGCATTTAGTGTATTTAGAAGGGTAAGTGAAGTGAACATAAATATGTGTTTTAATCCAGACTAGTTTATAATTCACAGCCCAATGTTTTTAATAAATGCATCAAAAAGAAAATTGGTAGTTATTAATGATCGAACAAATATTAAGTTAATATGTGAGTTTCATGAAACTTTAACTGAAATAACATATGTAATGCAATTTTAATTGTGCAGAAATCATATGTATATGAAGTAAAAAAATGAGAGTGATAGACCAATTTTCATAGAATAGAATAGAATAAAATATATTTTGTTATTATTTGCTGTAGAGCAAAATTTATCCTTAGGCCACTACACTACTTAACTCTGCAAATAGATATTAGTATAAATAAGAAAAATGTTTAAAAATATAATGTTAATATAGTAGTGTAAAAATATATAGGATAAACCCGATAAATGAAGAGGTGTTTTGACTGAATAGAAATACTTAAAACTAAGGCAAAATGTCTATAAAATTTCATTGTTACTGTGTAAAACCTACGATTTTTGTAAAAAAAAACTTCCGACAAAAGAAGACCCCTCTCAAATTGATGTGGCCAAACCTAAATATGCTAAAATTGCTGTTTATAAATTTGTTAAAAATATGGCTTTTCTCAATATTGTTTTAACTACACTTAAAACTAATCCAAGATGCTCTTATAAGTCACACCCACACTCACACACACTCACACACACCTACATTTATACTCACCCACACACGCACACCTACACATACATACTTACCCATACATATTTACTTCCGGTCCACTTCCGGTCTACTTCCGGTCCACTTCCGGTCCACTTCCGGTTTAAGTTCAGAGAAATAATATGTTGACTTCTAACATTCTAAATATTTTAATTCAAGACTAGGTACAACTTGTTTATCTAATACTAAACACAATATAATATGCAAAACTCTTCTAAAATTGCTCTGTGACTCTCTCATTTCTTACATCATAAACATATGATTTTTCACCTATAAGAATAACACTACATATGGTATCATCAGGAAGTGTATCATGGAATTCACAGATAATTTTAATGCTTGTCCTGCCATTAACCACAACTTGTTTTCTTTTTGAGGTGTTGATGATAAACATGGGCCTGTGTGCTTTGAATTCATCTGGTGAGTAATACATGTCAGTATTCCCAATTGTAACCCTTTTGAATGCTGTAAATGCCTCTCATATAATTTGAGGAAATCATCCTTGGACATGTTTAAATTATAACTTTCTCTAGGAAACACCTCATTTCTGACATTTTTAAGATACATGTTCTTGAAGTTGCAGTTATCAAATTTACTAGAATTTTTTTCTTGATTATTTTGTCTTCCAGTCTGAAACAATACTACTACAAAATCTGGCATGTCATATTGTATACTGGAGAATGAGTTTGTAGCATCAAATTCATAATAGCTACCAGTGGCAGGGTTCTGCACACATTGATATGTATAAAATTGTAAAGGTACCTGTGGATTTTTTGGTATATCTGCTTTGTATTTAAGAGCATAACTAGCTTCATATTCAACTACTGGAATTCTTAGCTCCATAGTCTGAATAATGCATTTGCCTTCATCAGGTAGGGTATTAGGCAGAGCTTCCCCAGTAGAGTTTAATGTACTGTACCTCATCAAAGCATTATTATCATTGGCAGATCTTCTAAATGTAATTCTTAAACCACCTTTCCACATAATATCTTTGTAATCTGAGAAGAAACCAGGTAACAGGCGCATAGGAAACAATACTGTGTGACTCTTAGATATTATCTTATCACCAGCCTCAAATCCACCTATTTTATAGTATGAGGCTTCGGTCTTGGATAATTTTAGTGTGGCTAAAGCTGTAGAGGTAATACCAGGGTAGTCTACTCTGTTTATAACAACACCATGTTTTCTGATCTCAATTTCAGAGAACAGATGTGGCACAAAATTGTCTACCAATCTTATATTTGAGTTAGCCGGATAATCAGTACCATCGAGCTTGACAACATCAAATTTAATATATAGGTCTGCTCTGTGAGGGTGTATAAAACATCCCCTACATCAAGGTCAACCTCAATCTCTGTGTTGGCTTGATTTAAATTTGCAAAGGTCCTCCGGTTTGGGGGGAATGATTGTAGCTCATAACTCTCAATATTTTCCATTTTATTTATTTATTTATTTTTTGTATGTATTTTTATTTAAATGTTAATTTCTATGATAGCAGTTTTTGTGGCTCCAGAAAAATCAACTAATTCTTCTTTTTCATTAGTGACCATCAACTCAATATAATCTATTTTATTATGGCACACAGGAAAATATAATGTTGGCGATGGAGTGTAGATGATCGGTTCCATAAATTCAGAGTTAGGTTTGAATGTTGCTATGATGTTAGTTTGTTTGTGAGGGCCTATGCCATTTGATTTGGTGATCATACCCTAGGCCACATTACAGTGAATATTTAGAGTTTCTATGGCTGAGAATTTAGGTATATTAATAGCAGTGTGTTTAATAGCTGGTTCAATTTGTGTTGTTTTCGAATCCTAATAGCTCTCCTATAGTACCCAGATCTACTCGTTCTGTAGCAGACACAATTTCTATTCTGTGAGTAACAGAATTTTGAGTTAAAAATATACCTCTGGGTAACTGACCATTTAAAGTAGACAGATTATACTGCCCTGGAGTGATAACAATTTCTTGGTCGCCAACTGTGATTGTGTTGTTGTGGTGTGTAATATTAGGGATCAAGTACATGCCATAAAATGCTCTAAGAGCTATTGTTTTGGGATAAACTATATCATCATGTAATCTGAGCTTTAATATTGAATTTTGGCTGGTGAGATGGAATACTCCCATGATATTTTAAATAGCACAAAGCTTTTTGAAAATTTTCAATTGATGGTTTATTTATTTGAGACAGATATCTAAGAACAGATAAGCAGAGATATCCACAATTAACATCTTTGAAGTTTTGAACACGGGCATTATTGTAATAAAGATTAGTTGATTTAAAATATTTTACTAAATTCTCAGGTGGAATACCTCCAAGTGAATCAAACACAAATGCCTCATTGTTTAAATATTTAAGATAGCAAATCCAGTGAGTGCCCTGATTTTTATACTTATCCAAATTAACTATGGCACACTCTTTTTTAAGTGGTTGTTCTGGTAAAGAATCAGACATGTATAATCCTCTAAACTTTTTGATGACCAGTGGTTTGATTAATGCTTCAATATCTTGGTTGATAAGCGGTTCTTGTTCTTTTTAAACTTATTTATGACTCTCTTAAGACCTTTGCCTTTTTTTCCATAGCCAGATTATGGCGCTTTTGTTCATCTAATTCTGCCCTATTCTTCTTAGCATCTATTACTGTTTTTGCTATGGCAGCCGATCCCCCAGCCAAGCTCCCCACGGCCCCCAATGCTGCTAAAATAGCTGGGATACTAAATATGAATCCACCTATATGTGATTTTTTTCTAGATTGCTGTATTTTTTTTAATTGTGGGATACTAAGTAATAATTTCATACCATGGCCCTTAGCAAGACAAGAACTTTTTTCTTGCGCTGTTTTTTGGTTAGAAGACTATCAATAGTTTTAAGAGATTTTAGACCTGCATAAGGTATCTGATACATAACACCTTTGGCCTTCATTTTTGATTTATTATATACATATTTTGGGATTAACTATCACAATTAAATTGTAACTAATTTACTTAATATATTACAACCCCCACCCCAGTTTTTGTTTAGTGTTCATAGTTATGGTGGTCCCCAACGCTGCTATTTTTTCACGAAAAGAAGCATTTTTGCTTACAAATCTACCAAATGCAGCCTCTTCAAATTTTTTCTCTGCCACATGTCGCTTGTCAACGTCGGTATGTGTGTTGTATGCTATGTCATGGTCTCTGCAAGCAGCATCTACAGGATTAACACCAGGGTCACCTCTGTTTAATCTATGTTCTAGTTTTGTACCGGGACCACAATACTGATAGCCTGGTATATGTAGTTCAAATGGCAACTTGTTTATGATGTCATTAACTAGCCCCCGACCCTCAGAAATATTCCAAAATTTAGGTGGTAGAGTATTAATAATTTTTATAAGATATCCAATCCCCTTAGTGTCATTTACTATAAAATAAGACAATTTGGTGCTTATCATGTCCATAATTCCAACATTTTCATTGTAAAAATTGTGGTTACCGGCATTTTCTTCCCCAGCTATTACCAGCAACCTATCTACAAGTTTCCTGACATCGTCAACCCAGACAAATTCTTTAGGCAATGTGTTGTACTGTTTGATCCCACTACTTGTTTTGATCTGTGACCATATGGGCTTGATTAAGTTGTTGTATTTTACTCCACTGCTAGACTTGGCTCTTTTTTGTGTGGGATCATTGTTCTGGTATAGAGCATCTGATTTTATTAATATTTCTTTGTAGTGCTCATAATCTTGATCTGTATAGTTGCCAGGTCTCTTACGAGTCATCAGTTCCCACAATCCAGGTGTTCCAGGATACTTAACAAAACCACCTCTATCTCCAAGATGAGATTCTGAATATGCTTTCAAATCATCTCCCATAAATGTTACTCTAAAAATGCCAATTCTATGTATGATGCTACCATCATGTTCTGTGTCGGCATATAAACCAAAAACCTCATCTTTGTAGTCTTTAGGTGTGCTTAAATATTTTTGAGCAAGAAAACCCAATTCAATAGGATCCTGAGTAGCTTCAATTCTTCGAGGAGCAACAGGACTAGGTGTATGAATACTAGAATGTGGGGTGATTGGATAATCTAATATGTTCCTAGCAGCTACAGGTACAAGCTCTGTAATCAAATTTTGATTCTGCTCTGTAACAGTTTTGATATTTTTACCTAATTCACTAATAGCATCAATAATAGGTTGTTCTGTTTGCTTGTGTTGTTCATAGATTCCTCGGTTTTCTATTTTCCATCCCTTAAATCTTTTTACAAGATAGTCTCTTAATTTAAGATCATCAATAATTGGTCTCTTCATGGTTATTTATGTTTCAATGTCTAGAAAATTGTTAATTTTATTTCTATATTTACCATATTTACCATATTTTCTTGTCATATCAAGTGACAAACCCATAACTGTCCTGGTTCCAGCACCTACTGCAAAACTTAGAAAAATTATTGTAACTCAAGTCGCCACCTACATATTCATCATGTATGTGTTTGAGGTTGGAATGGTCTTAATGAAACACACATATAAAATTGCTGTTGTGTCTTATCAATTGTTTTGGTATTTTAGAAAAAGTCTGTGCCAGGTAGAAGCAATCTATGTTTTTGTGTCGGCCCTGTGTAAAAAAATTTCTAACCTTGTTTTGGTTTTCTAATATAATATCATCAAATACAACAACAGAGTTATCGAGACATTCATGAAGTGGTTTAACATCTGATTCAAAAGTGGCTATATCCAGTCCATCATATAGATTCATCAACTGCTGATATTTTAATTGTTCTAAACTCTTAGAGAAGACATACAAGTACCTATTTTTCCAGTCTAACCAGTTAGGTGCCAATAAAAAATTATCAATCATTAGTGTAGTTTTACCACAGGCCAATGGCCCAACAATAAGACATCTAATATTATCAGGCAGCAGCTGGTCATTTCTCTTATTCTGCTGTTCAGGTTCTGGCAGCCTCTTTATAACATCCCAGGTGTTCATAGTATCACTTTGTCTGCCTCGATCCAACTGTGTTCTGGGAGACCTAGCCATTTGACCAGTATTTTGTTGCCTTTTTTGCGAATAACTTTTTCTATGAGATATGTGTCTGGTTGTTTAGTTTTGATAAGTACTTCATCATAAAACCTGCCTTTGAGAATTTCACCTCGGTGATCTTTTATTATATATGTATTACGAGCCCCAGGTTTAACTTGAACCACTGTAAATAATTCAGTACTCCAGTTTCTTGTAAAACCTCTTTTAAATAAGTACTTATATTTGCTAATTCTTACTTGATCACCAATTTTGTATTTAGCTTTTTTTTGTTGTTGGTTGGTATCTAGGATAGTAAACAGTACTGATCAATTTCTGCTCATCAGATGAAGTTGTCTCAGAGGGTTCCATGTTGATTGTAGTGTGAACTGAAATATTATATCTATCTAGAAGTTCTGGTAGGATAGTAAGCCATTTATAATTACCTTGAAGGGTAAATTGTTTATACATATGATTTTTTAGAGTTCTGTTAAATCTTTCCACAATACAGGCCTTAAAATCACTATAACTCGAGTAATGTTTTATTGACCGGCTTTTAATAAATTGCTGGAACACTGAATTATAGAATTCTTTGCCATTATTTGTTTGTAGAAAGCAAGGTGATCTTCCACTCTGATTAATAATTGTCCTGAAAGCTTCTGTAACACATTTTGCAGTCTTAGATTTTAGCGGTAATGCCCAGGCAAATTTTGAAAATGTATCTATGACAGTAAGTATATACTTGTATCCTTTGTTGATCTTGTCTAAGTTTTTCAACTGTCCCGCCTTAAGGCGAGGGGCCATTTCCACCAAGTCACACTGCCATAAATCATCTATGCCTTTTGTAACCACTGGCAGTCGCTTATAGTTATGTCTGGCTGGTTTGTGTAGTTCATCAACAATAATTTGTCTAGACATAGTATGTAAACAAGAATATTGCAACTATAGGGTGTTTAGCAGCTGATACTACAGGATTTTCTAAATATAATTTGTCTCCTATTTGTATTTTAAATTCCAGAGATCCATCATCTTCAGCATAAGACGTTTCTAATGTATTGGGATCTGTAAAATCCTCTAACTCTATATTGGTGACTTTTGGTTTGTTGTCAGCATTCGTTATTGATAAGGTAGGTTAGTGGTGTGCTTGTGATTGTAGCCAATATTTGATCTTGATTGGTCTAAGTGTGCCCCCAACAAAAAAAACTGGTAATAAAATTGTGCAGGGGATAGTTTATACAGTTTACCTCCTGGTGTAAATGGTGAATCATATTCATTGTTAGGGTTACTGTTTAATTCAAGAATTACTGTATGCTTAGGATTCTCGATTAGGCTAGTTATTTCTTTTTCTGCTGTAAGCAATCTACTTGTTACAGATTCAAGGTGCTCATTGATAGTCCTAACAATCTCATCGTGGTCTGGTTTGATTGTTATGTCTACAGCAAGTTTTTTGTATTGTTGCACAATTTCTTGAAGCTGGGTGGCAAAAACAGACAGAGTATTTGCTTGGTTGGATTCCATGGTCCCTAGTTGTTGCTTGATGTTGGCTACAATTTGCTGTAAATTTTCAACAACAGCCAATTTAAAATTTTGAGCAGTAAGATAATGAACTTGTCTTATGATATCCTCAAACAAAGCATGCAGTTCATTAATATGTTGATTAGTTGGAAGAGTGGCCACTGTCTGAGTAAGCAGTTTGATTTCTGTCTGGATATTCTTAATATCTTCTGATTTTAGAATGCGATTAACTGCTCTTTAATATTTTTAAGTTCCTGAGATGTAGGCAAATTAGTAACAGTATTCTGCAAAGATTCAATTGCCAATTTCACACTATTTAATTCACTAGCGTCAGCAACACTACGCACAGCATCTTGGAGCAGGGTTATGTCTGCCTCAGTAGGTGTCGATTGTTGTAAAATTTCAATTTTTTTTGGATATCATCGATCAAGTGATGAAAATGAGATAGCTCAGATTCGGTGTTGAAGTTTTCAAGTTTTGTGATTTGTTGCTGGACACTAATGAGAGTGTCTACAATACCAGGCAAGCGAGATTCTAGAGTTTCTTGTACATTTGTCAGATCACTTTGTACTGCTGCTATGGTACCCTCAAGGTGGGTTATGGTACTCTGAATTTTTCCAAAATCTTCATATGTTTCAAGTTTGATGTTGGCAACACTACGAGTTATAGCACTCAAAGCATCACAAGATGGTAAGTTGTTCATAAAAGTTTCAAGTGTCTCAATTTTTTCTTTAACCTCGGGTATGGCATGGTTCAAGGGGTTCAGATTAGGTATTTGTAGTGATTGAATCTGTTCTTTTAGAGTGGAAATTACTAGATCAAAATCTTCTTGTGATTTTATGCTTTTGACAATTGTTTGGAGCTGTGCCTGGACACTACTAATCTGCTCTTCTAGTTGCTGTTTTAATTGTTCAGAGTTAGTAGCCTGGGTTTTTAATTTGGCTTGAAGAGTTGCCACAGCTTCCTCTAAATTTAGAAAATTATCCAATGTTGCCAAATCAGTATATTTTTGAAGCAATAATTTAAGTTCTGAATCAATTTTAAGAAGAGGGTCCATGCATTGTGATTGTAAATTTGTAATTTCTTGTTGAAGACTGGCATTGAGTGTGCTTTGTAAAACTTGTAAATCACTTCTTAATTTTTTCACTCTGACATCAAGTATCAGAATCTCATCACTGTGATCTTCATGTCTTGTATGGCCAAATATATCATTAGGCATTTTTATTTTTATTTTGTTTTAGGGGTTATTTATTATTTGAATATCTAATTCTTAATTCTATATAAAAAGGTATAAGTTTGTCATAATATATCGGTACCTCAATATATAAACAATCACCGGCAGAGACGGTATATACAGTACCAGAAACCATGTTTGAGTGCTTAATTCTATAAATATTTCTCCCTACTGAAATTTTGACATCACCCTCGGGAGTTGTAATAAATTGTAATTGACCACCTATAGGTAATTGGTAGTGGTTTAAATTATTGTTAAATATGTATAATGTTTTACCTGTTCTATCATCAACATCTGTAAGTATGCTATTGAGATGAATAATTAGCAAACTACTTAGTTTAGATATTATATCAGGAGAGGGTGCTGGTGTCGGCAGGTTCATAATAGCTTTTTTTTTAAATCCAAATAAATTCATTGGCATGTTTTATTTATTTTAAATGATGCTCTGTAATTGGGCATTGATTGCCACTTCTTAAGTCACAATGTCCCCACGGTAGAGTATGTACACCACATGATAAAATACATCTCTTATCGTGATGTGGGTCTAGAGCTACTTTTCTTACAATATTACTAGTTAACAAGTGATCCACACTCTGAATTCTATTTTCTGATGTTTTGATTAACCTCTGTGACATGAGACAATTTTTATAATCTTCAAATTCAAGCTCTTTATCTACAGTATCTCTACCAATGCCCTTTGCGTTTTTGGCAACAACACCACTACATGTTTTAAAACTATACATTAAGGCTCTTAACCCAGCAAATCCTACAATAACATCGCCAAGTGTCTCATTTTTTAACTTGCCAGGCATCATTTTGTTGTGGGGGTGAATATTCACATGGCCTGGAAATTCACAGGTATCAAAATATTTAATTAATTCAGGATGTGATATATCTTTATAAACATCTTCTGTTTGAATATCAAGAATAAAACTATCTGTATCCATGTACATTAATTTTATACTATTACCATAAAAAGGTTTCAACACATCATAATATAGTTTTAACATATGTAATTTCGCCAATTCTAATATCACCGCCCCTACATAAATAGGTTTATCAAACTTAATTTTTGTTTTCTTCATATTAAAAAGTGCCATATTGTCATCATAAATTCTTCTATAATTAAAATTCGGTTTGCCACTAATTTTTTGCTCCGGCTGGGGTCGGTAACTAATTTAACATCACTATGCTTTCTAACATTTTCTATAGTTTTGCCATATACTGAATTTACCATTAATTTAAACAAAGTTTTATCAAATTGGCTTACTGCAGCTGTTCGAAGATTGGTGTTCGTATCAATATATGATTTCAACCATCTTGAGTGCCTAAACGTCAAAACTTTGCCAACCTTAGTTACTTTAACACCATGACGCATCAAAAACTGCAGGTTTTTGTAATATATTACATAATCCTGTTTTGATTCCAAAGTCATCATTAGCTTTTTTGTTTAGAATTAGGTGAACACTCAACCTCAGAAATTGGGGGCAAATCAGAAAACGTATTGTGTAAATTATCTGGAATTGTCAGACCAACCTCTAAGAACAAGCCATAGTTACTGTCATCAAAATCCTGAAGATCCCCAACACTAAAATTTTCAACCCACTCAAGTCCTGCATATGGCAATTTACCCATCATAGGATACCCACACAAATTGTTTGCATCCACATAAAGTATATAATTTGATGGCAATTCTGGATCATAATTAGAAATATATTTGTTATTAGCTCTGGCATATCTCTGAGAGCATTGCACCATACCCCCTTTTATACACTGTTCAATAAACAAGTACATATCTTGATCTTGGATTAAATTTAACTCCATTTTAGTATTTAAAAACATTGCAGACCATGCTAGACCTGGAGCACTATAGAAATAAATTGGATCTAGCTTATAATTTTCTATTGAAGATTTTCTAAATGCCTGAAGTATATCGGCTAAGAGAGTTACATCAAGTTTTAAATATGCCATATGATAATCACCAAATGTCTGGCATTTTAAGTTGGTCCACATCAACTGAGCATGGTGATAATCTTCATCAGTGATTTCGGATGCCCTGAGTTTACTATAGAATGCTTTTTGTGGTGGCAGAGAACACTCATCAAATTTAGAAAAATCAGTAACATGGTCATATGGGTATACACCTTTTCGCCTAATTAATTTCAAGTCCTGATTTGGAAACATGTTACAAGTAATTTTAAATTGATCACCTGATAATTGACTGGCCAGAGTAGCCAGGTTAGCCGACAAAATTCTGTATGAATCAAAAATCTTAAGTGAATAGGAACACCATTAACTATAATTATCTTGCTAATAGCTATATATTTCTCATCATTTTCTGCTAAAATATTTAAATTCTGCTTGTCAAACCCCTCGTACCTGATCAGATGATGAAAATCATAATTAGATGCACCATGGCAAAATATCGGGACAAATTTTGGTCTCTGGATCTTAATATTAAAGTTATTACACAGTGCCATTAAAAATTTACCACTTGTATGGGAATGGTGTTTCACCTTGATATTTGTAACTGAAAATTTAAAATCACATACCAGGCATTTTTCTGCATTATTGAAATTTTTAATTTTTTCTTCTGTTAAACGCATCATAGGTTTTGATTTTAATAAAATTTTAGATGCTATGTCATGGCACTCATTTTCTATTCTACGTGCAAATTCTTTGATGGCATTTTGTCCCATATATAATTGTGGTTCACCATCCCGTATAACTATATAACAAAAACTAGAAGGTTCATGTAACTGATATGGTGTAATTGAAGATTCCTCAGGATCTGGGCTACAGAATGCCAGAGGTTTCAGGTTTGACTCAAAATCACAAACTATATATGCTGGGTGTTCCAACAAAGCTTCAAATTTTTTGAATTTGGCATTTTCACTTGGCATAGGCATTACCATATGAACAGGTTTATGATTCCCACAATATTTTAAATGTTCAACTAATTTGCTTTTAGCAATTTCTGCATTTTTTTCACGAACACCATTTACCATTTTTTGACCAACAAATACAGTTAATCATCTTCGGCACAACTTGAATATTCTATTAGATTTGTCTACTTGTTTTCTTACTAAAGCTTCAAGATTGCGTATCAAAGTGTAATGGTATGTGCCATCTCCTTCAATTAAAAGCAAATCAATCGGAACAGCAAAATCATCATCATGTGTACTAATTCTGAGAGGTTCGATCAAGCAATTTCCAGCATCAGTAGAACAAATAAATACATTAATAGATAAGGGTTTACCATTAATATCTCTGGCCTTTTTTTCAAATTTATCAATATTCTGAACATACATTGGATATTCTAAGCCCTCCATTGCGTCATCAAAATCGTGTTCATATTTTTTATAATAAGTTATTCTCTCAGGATGCTTTGAAGCCGGATATAAAGCAGCTAAAATACACCACAGAAAACATTTGTCATCATTATTTTCTATGTTAATCACGGCTCTTTTGTTTTTAATATTAGCAGGTAATGGCACATATGTCGAACCTTGTAGTGGGTTAAATTTAGAAATATTAATATATAACTTGTGTGGAGATCCACATAAACTCCATCCGGATTCTTTTGCGGCAAATTCAGAGTGTTTAATAATTAATTGCTCTATCAAACTACTTATTATTTCGTCTAAATTTGTATTTGAATATATAACTACAGTTTCTGTTATGTGGGGGTGTGTAAATTTCGATCCATTCGGCTTCTTATATTGTGTAAATAATTTGAAAGATAATTTATAAGAGTTATTTTGCTTATTTAGAATATCTTGCACATCAGGATTTATATTGTTTAAAAAATTCTCAATATCACATTTTGGCTCTGATATAAAACGGTAATCACTTAGTTGGCTATTAAAACTACTATGAATAGGTGTATAGCGAAGCTGCTTTGGTGGTTTATAATTAATAGGGGTTTCAAGTTTTATTTTTAGACCAGATGAAGATGTAGATGGCTGTGATAAAGTAGAAAACTGTGCAGAACAATTATTTTTATGTTTATATAAGAAATATTCCAGACTATACTTTCTATGACATTTAGGGCAAATTTTTGTGGGAGTTCTGCATTTGTCGGGATTACAATTCTCTTGGTGTCTAGCCCAATTAGAGCTAAATATATTCTTATTGCATTGATCACAATATTTTTGATTTCGCTTTTTTGTTATTAGTTATAAAATTTCTTGGGCTTCAAATTAAATCTCTATATTTAATATAAAATATGAATTGGGTTCAGCAGTGTACTTTGTATAATTATTGTATATATTTAATATGTTAAGATTATTAATTTTTATCCTAGGTTTATTATATCAGATTTCTCGGGATTCAAATCAAAATTTTATACTTAATAAAACTATCGCAAATTATAATGCCAATGGCTTACGTGCACGAAGGTGGAATAAGTATTGATCCACAGGAAAACAGCGACCTACCTCAATTGCGTGTTAGTACAGGCACGTCGGTGGCAGTGACCCAATAGCGTGTGCTATGTATTGATCTTGTAAAGCACACAGAAACAGATTCCAACAGCTGCAGGCCAAAACTCTAAATATAAACTAATTACAACTAGATGTAACAAATATCAGACTTTTTTATTCTAAATATAAGATTCTTGTCCAATATACTAGAAATATGTTTCACATAAATAATAAGAAATTCAGTATATCAAACCAAACAGAGCTAAAATATGAAGAGCACTGGAACAACACCTCTATACACTTCAACAATTCTCACAATATTAACTGATTTGTAATGCAAGAACTCTTTAAATAGCCTAAGCGCGGACCGCATCTGAAACAGTGAACCACCCATGATGTCATAACCAACCAATCAGAAAACAACACACGTCTAATAATTTGTTGCATAATATTGAATAATAATTTGTTTGCACAACATGATGCAATAGAAGTAGACCGGAAGTAGACTTGTATTGTGTATGTGTAGGTGTGCGTGTGTGGGTGAGTATAAGTGTAGGTGTGTGTGAGTGTGTGTGAGTGTAAGTGTGGCTTACAAGAGCATCTTGGATTAGTTTTAAGTGTAGTTAAAACAATATTGAGAAAAGCCATATTTTTAACAAATTTATAAACAGCAAATTTAGGTTTGGCCACATCAATTTGAGAGGAGTAGTATAATTGGGGCGTTTCAAAGTAGTACTTAGTAGGTATTGTTTTTTTTTACCAATTGAATATCACTTTTTGACATATTTTGACAATTTTTTGTCGATGTTTTAGCGTTTAGCAATGTTTTTAGTACAATTTTCACTATACTCATTTTTCCCCCACTCGTACTTGGTAGGTATATTATGATCTTACGTGATACAACTTAACCTATTTTTTTTTTACGATTATTTAATTTTTTTTACGATCCTAAGTGATATAACTTAACCTATTATTTTTTTTATTTATGCACTGTTTGAACGTCATCATTTGAGGATCATATTTTGTAGGTATTTTTTTTTTATCAATCGAATATAAGTTTTTGACATATTTTGACAATTTTTTGTCGATGTTATAGCGTTTAGCGATGTTTTAGTACAAATTTTCACTGCACTCATTTTTTCTATTTATACTTGGTAGGTATATCACGATCTTACGTGATACAACTTAACCTATTTTTTTTTTTTACGATTTTTTAATTTTTTTACGATCCTAAGTGATATAACTTAACCTATCATTTTTTTATTTACGCACCGAACTAACCTACAAGGGACTCTGTTTTGTTTTAATATTTCAGTATTATAAGGTTTTCACAAATTTTATATAACCTAAAATGTGTTGGATGTTGATTTTTAGTATGTGGCAATTTTTTATGAATTTTAAAACTGCTCTGTGACCCTTTCGTTCTTCACGTCGTAGGCGAAGGACTTCTCTGCAATTAGGATGACACTGCATAGGGTATCCTCGGGCAAGGCATCGTGGAACTCGCAGACACCCACTCTACAAAAATTCTACTATATGATCTTTCACTGGCTAAGCTAACCTACAAATAGGAATTGGCAGCACTGACTTATAAACCCACTGGGTCTTCTTGGCATGTTTTTTCATGATGTGTTGCCAGGCTATTGGGCATCTTGGCGTATACAATGTATATATTTTGAGAGGGGGGTTATAGCTTTTTATGCTGTACGAATACTAAAAACTTGACTGTGACAACCAACAGAGTAAATAAACCTACATGCAGAAACTAACAACACTAGTTTCTGACAGTGAATTTGAAATAAAATATTAAACAAAATACATGAGTAAGCACTGTGATTACAAATAATACCAGTGTTATGCCCCCCCCCCCAACTCCAACTGGGCAACTGGGGAAAATAATTGTACAACAATTTGTACCTAATTGTACAATACTTGTACCTAATTGTACAACATATACACAGACATAAAAAAGAGCCTTCCCGTAACTTACTTCATGCACAATTTATATGATTTTACAACTGTGAAAAGAAAGCATATGTGTTCTGTATGCACACATTCATTCTTATTTTTCGAAGTTGAATGGAAGCACATGTTTTTACGCTCTCGTAATACTGACCTTGCCCCAGTGATTTTAAATTGCTTCCATCCGGTTTTTTTTTCTGTGTTATTTCCGCATGCACGCAACATTCGCTTTCAATAGTTTAATGAAATACAGAAGGAGTGTTAGTTTAGCAGGCTCCGAGTTTTACAATTTATTAAATTAAACAATAATTTATGTAAGAATATACTTGTACTTACCGAACACAAAATAATAAAAAGCACATGTGAATCTTTGCGTGTGTTCATGTTATATGACGACTGAGTAAAAAAATAATGTTGACTCCCCGAAAGATAAAAGTTCCTGGTTCGACATCAGATGCATGCAAATTTTATGTTTTGCTCTCCAAAATCTTGATTTTTATGTTTGTGCTATTTGTCATACAGCAGAGGAGAAGAGGGGAGAGGGGAGGGGAGGGGGTACTATTAGCGCCATCTATTAGCAAACAATAGAAATAAAAAGTAGGGTCAAACTTTTTCAACACCCAAAAATTTTAAACGTCCTCGTTTAGTAATACGATCAGCAGAAGACGTTTAAAAGAGTACTCTTAGTCGAGAAAGCTAGTTGCTAGGGCCCATATATTGCTAAAATGTTCTTTAATTTACATACTTCTCATACCGCCATATGTTGTTCTAGTTGACTTCTTCCAAAAAAATGCTAATTAGCGAGAGTTAATTAAGCAAGGCAAGTAAAAGAAGCAAATAGGACAATATGTGGCGGCGTGGAAATATGTAAAAATTCGACTCGATTCGAATTAAAATTGGAGGATATTTTGCATTTTTTTCCTATAATATACAAAACATTTACCGTACATAATTTTTTCTATTTACAACAGTATAAAATAAGAGGAATGTGTGACAATATCCATATTAATTAGGAAGGTATGTTGTATGCTAGGTTAGCTAATTGCGTCTTCTACAGCTTCACTGTATAGAGGAAAGATGGAAAAAGAGAGCTCTACAAAAACTAACGCTCTTAACAATATTGTACGCCCCGTGAAAATTATATATAAATAAGCCATAAGCGTATTATCTGCTTTCATGTCAGATTTTCCCGACCTGTGAGCTGTAGTGTTTAGGCGACAAGCGACGCGCTCAAATATAATACCGTTGACAATATTGTACGCCCCGTGAAAATTATATATAAATAAGAATAAGCGTATTATCTGCTTTCATGTCAGATTTTCCCGACCTGTGAGCTGTAGTGTTTAGGCGACAAGCGACGCGCTCAAATATAATACCGTTGACAATATTGTACGCCCCGTGAAAATTATATATAAATAAGCCATAAGCGTATTATCTGCTTTCATGTCAGATTTTCCCGACCTGTGAGCTGTAGTGTTTAGGTGACAAGCGACCCGCTCAAATATAATACCGTTGACAATATTGTACGCTCCGTGAAAATTATATATAAATAAGCCATAAGCGTATTATCTGCTTTCATGTCAGATTTTCCCGACCTGTGAGCTGTAGTGTTTAGGTGACAAGCGACCCGCTCAAATATAATACCGTTGACAATATTGTACGCTCCGTGAAAATTATATATAAATAAGCCATAAACGTATTATCTGCTTTCATGTCAGATTTTCCCGACCTGTGAGCTGTAGTGTTTAGGTGACAAGCGACCCGCTCAAATATAATACCGTTGACAATATTGTACGCTCCGTGAAAATTATATATAAATAAGCCATAAACGTATTATCTACTTTCATGTCAGATTTTCCCGACCTGTGAGCTGTAGTGTTTAGGTGACAAGCGACCCGCTCAAATATAATACCGTTGACAATATTGTACGCTCCGTGAAAATTATATATAAATAAGCCATAAGCGTATTATCTACTTTCATGTCAGATTTTCCCGACCTGTGAGCTGTAGTGTTTAGGCGACAAGCGACCCGCTCAAATATAATACCGTTGACAATATTGTACGCCCCGTGAAAATTATATATAAATAAGCCATAAGCGTATTATCTGCTTTCATGTCAGATTTTCCCGACCTGTGAGCTGTAGTGTTTAGGCGACAAGCGACGCGCTCAAATATAATACCGTTGACAATATATTGTACGTATATTGTATTGTATAGGAGACTAGAAGCATATAATTTGGCGAAAAAAAAACCCAAAGTAAGGTCATAGAAAATAGTTAAAAAAAAAATGAGCAATTATATTTTGCATTGCACAGCATTTGGTATTAAATAACATACCCCCAAAAAATCTCTGAAAAAAATTGCCCTACGTGCCAAATTACTGTGTCAAATAAAAATTTTCAAAAGGCACTGTCGTACTTGTGTGCCGGGAAAGCGAATATGTGCGACCAAACTGTGCTCTAAGTATGGAAACAATTTTTCTATTGACTACTTCAAGCGACACCAGCTTACTTGCAAGAGCACTGGAACATCACTACCGCAACCTTCCAAGCGAAAGGTAGAAGTAACCTCCCTCGATGCATCGCCACCTACCAAATGCGTCAAGCTGACGAAGAAAGCAGACCGAATTGCGTTTGAGCATTTATTAGAAGACTTTAACATAACATCAGACAGCTTCTGCGATGTGCGTAGTTTTCTGGAGAGCGAGCGAGCTAAGATAATATCCATCCTCAACGATGCATTGCCTACATACTCCACTAAATTCTATGCCGTGCTATGCTGCAAGTATAAGAAACCGTCTGATGAAATACCGGTTTTTTTTTCACAATGGCTCGGGATATGATTTCCATCACTTGGTTACACATCTAGGGTACGACAATGCGAGAATCAATGTCCTGGCGCAGAACGAGGAGCGTTATATTAGCATCAGTAAGTGGGTGCCGATCCCCAACTCAAGCAACAGCATCGAGCTTCGGTTCCTCGACTCTCTGAGGTTCCTCCAGGCAAGCCTCGATACTCTTGCTGGGAAGCTCAGAGACGACCAACTAGCCATTACTACATCAAGTTTCCCAAACTTAGATGTCGCACTCATCAGACGTAAAGGGGTCTACCCCTACGAATACGTCACAGACCCTTCCAAGTTCGAAGAAAAGTTGCTGCCTCCCCAGGATAAGTTCTACAACCAGTTGAGAGGTTCAGGTATTACCGACGAGGAGTACAAGCATGCTCAGTCTATGTGGGTCGAGTTGGGTTGCCGAACTTTCGGTGATTACCACGATGCATACCTGAAGCTTGATGTGACGCTTCTAGCATGTGCGACGTTTGTTGTGGTGGGATCATTGGGGGAAATGTGATTCTCCCAATATGTCATCTGACTTACTAGCATATGCGATACGAAGAACAGGTGTGTATGTGACTTACTAGGATTAGGCTCATGGTAATGAGGTCCTAGTAGCTGAAACGTTGAGTTTTGTATTCGCCCCCCGAGAAAATTCTATATAAAATAACATACCTGAAAATTATATTCACAGTAGATTCATTTTTTGAGTTTTGTAATTACCCCAAGAAATTCTATATAAAATAACATACCTGAAAATTGTATTTACAGTAGATTGAATTCTTGAGTTTTTGTATTCGCACACAAGAAATTCTATATAAATAACATACCTGAAATTCTATTTACAGTAGATTGAATTTTTGAGTTTTGTAATCACTCCAAGAAATTCTATATAAAATAACATACCTGAAAATTGTGTCGCTATATACTAGACTTTTTGATTTCTGTGATTTTGGAGAAAGCAATGGCATCCACCACCAGTTTCAATCGTAAAAATGATAAAACTGAATGTGTTACTTGTGGGAAACTAATCTCAAGGAACAATTTATCGGTACACAGGGCAAGATGTAGCGAAACAGGTTCGAGAATTAATCGTTCGTTACCTTCTAAGCCCTGTGCTCGATGCGGAAAGATGATCAGCATTACAAATTTAAGTAAACATCTCAAAATTTGCAAACCATCGACCGAACGAGGAACAGTGAAAAGAAAAATCGATGATCCAGGAACCGAAGCTTCCACTTCCAAGCAAATTAAATTATCTAATGAACGCAAACCAATTAGATCTGCATTCAACGACCAACTCCAGGATTTTTCAATTAAGTCAGAACCAGGCCGTGACATCCTTAGTTTCTTGGATGAAACGAAAACACCTGTACTAAATATTTTGAAAGATAAACTTGAAAACAACTCTATAAAAGTATACGTTGTTCTGTTTTCTGAATACAAGAAAGTTGATGGCACAACGAGTATTTTTTATCATCGTACAAAAAACCAGACTCTTCATTTTGCTGACGTCGAAAATTTGGACAACTTCTATTATAAAGTTACCAACGAGCTGGTTAAGAAACATGACGGTTTCGAGGCTAAAGGGTCGGGATGGTCTCTGTGTGGAAGTCCTCACACGTTAACCGTTTACGTGAACCGATTCTTACCTCTTCGCGCTTCCAGCTACGTTCCTCTTCCACCGAACATTCAACACAAGAGGGCTGTGTTAAATATACAGAACAGCGATAACAAGTGTTTCCTCTGGTGTATATTGGCTGCACTGCATCCTGTTCATTGGTCAAATAATCCAGAACAGATTTATCATTACAAACAATACGAGTGCGAGTTTGAAAGTGTAATGTCTGGCATCGAATACCCGGTGACATTGTCGGATATAACAAAGTTCGAAAATCGTGCAGGAAAACGCATCGCTATTAATGTATATTCCTTCACGTCAGATAAATATCTCGTGCACCCCGTCAGGATAAGCGATATCGACGATGACGATGCTCGTGTGATTAATCTTCTTCTAATTTCAAACGAGGATGTTCATCACTACATGCTAATTCGTTCACTATCACGTTTGGTCAAAAGTCAAACTACCAAGCATGAACATTGCATCGAAGTTTGCCCGAGATGCCTAACCACGTTCGACGATCGTGACCGACGTGATCATCAAAATCTTCATAGTCGTCAAATTGCTATCGAGAAACTTGCCGAACATAAAATTTATTGCGGTGACAACAGACCGGCTAGAATGTTGATGCCCGAAGCGAACGAAGTCGAAGAATTCAAAATTCACAAGGCATTGTCGGAACATCCCGCAATCATCGTTGCTGATTTCGAGGCGTTCCTCAAACCACTCTCCTACTGCGAACCGGATCCTGAAATTTCCTCCACAACGCCGTACCAGCTTCATCAACCTAATAGTTTCGGCTATGTTGTTGTGCGACGTGATAAAATAAATGAAGCATATATATACCGCGGGCCAAATGCAATCGAACACTTCCTGGAAAAAATGGTGGAGGAGGTTGAGGTAATTGGTAGCGTACTGCTTACATCAAAACCGATGACACCTTTAACTGAAAATGAACTTCAAAATTACAATTCCACTGAGGTGTGTCCGGTATGTGATCAAAGTTTCACTGATGAGAACAAAAAAATATTCCACCACGATCATTTCAGCGGAAACTACATAGGTGGAATTTGCAACACGTGCAATCTTAAAATCCAGAAACCTAAATTCATCCCCATATTCTTTCACAACGGAAGCGGATATGATTTTCACCACCTGGTGAGACATCTTGGCTACGATCCGAAACGTATAGGTGTCTTGGCCGAGAATGAAGAACGCTATATTAGTCTCAGCAAGCAAGTGTCGATTCCGGGAACGAAAAATACAATCGAGATGCGCTTCCTGGATTCGTATAGATTTCTCTCTGCAAGTCTGGATGCTTTAGCGAACAAACTCACCGACGATCAATTCACAATAACTAGAGCTAGTTTTCCCAACGTAGACATAGAACTCGTTAGACGTAAAGGGATTTATCCTTACGAATATGTTAGTGATGGTTCTAAATTTAACGACGACGTTCTCCCACCTCCAAGGGAATTTTACAGCAGACTCAGAGAGAAAGGAATCACGGACGAAGAATACCAACACGCGCAACTCATGTGGGAGAAATTAGAATGTAGGACACTCGGAGACTACCACGATGCCTACTTAAAATTAGACGTCACGATACTCGCGGATGTTTTTCAAGCTTTCAGGAAAACGGCAACGAATATTTACAAATTAGATCCAACGTATTTCTACAGTCTACCGGGATTAGCGTGGTCGGCAATGTTATTCCAGACAAAGGTCAAGCTGGAACTGATATCGGACGTTGACATGTTGCTATTTATCGAAAGAGGGATACGAGGTGGAATGGTGCAATGCGTACAGAGACATGCGAAAGCTAATAACGTACACATGAAAGAAGATTACGATTCAAATCGAGCATCGAATTACATCTTCTACGCCGACGTTAATAATCTCTACGGACATGCCATGGTTCAGAAACTTCCTTACGGGGGATTCGAATGGTTAGATCCCACTTCGATAGATATTATTCATTTCGACGATAGCGAGTGTGGTTTTTTCGCAGAGGTAGATCTCCAATTCTCCGACCACCTGCACGACACGTTTTCGGATTTGCCTCCGACTCCCGAAATCAAATGTCCACCCGACTCCGTTCAAGACAAGCTTTTGTTAACATTGGACCCTAAACAGAGATACGTCGTCCACTACAAGAATCTCCGGTTTTTGATTGGGAAGGGTGTTCAGATAGTAAATGTTAGAAGAATACTAAAGTTTAAACATTCCACGTGGTTAAGACCTTACATAGAAACTAACACACAATATAGAACAGCTGCCACTTCCGATTTAGACAAGGATTTTTTTAAATTAATGAACAATGCGGTGTACGGAAAGACCATGGAGAATGTTAGAAAGCACGTAGACGTGAAATTAATTTCCGATAAGAATAAATGTCGGAAGTGGATAGCCGATCCTAGATTCAAGTCGAGAAAAATTTACAACGAGAATTTAGCACTTTTCAATCTACATATAAAATTGATGAAATTCAGAAAACCAATTTACGTTGGCGCAACGGTTCTCGACTTGTCGAAACTTTACATGTTCGAATTTCATTATGACGTGATGAAACCCTTCTACAATGATAAAATATCACTTTTGTACACGGACACCGACAGCTTCATTTACAGCATACAAACACCTAACCTATACGAAGACATAAAAAATCCTTCCATGCTTGAGTATTTCGATACTTCTGCGTACCCTCAACCCAACAGATTTGGAATTCCATCCCTCAACAAAAAAGTCCTAGGTAAACTGAAAGATGAATGTAACGGTGATATTATTGTCGAGTTCGCGGGTTTGCGTTCGAAGATGTATGCCATGAGAACAGAGAGTAGCGTCACGAAGAAAGCAAAAGGTGTGGGCAAGAATACGGTGGAGAACAAACTCACCTTCCACGATTACATCGATTGCCTTTACTCACAATCGACGATACTAAGCATAGAACAAAGAATCCAAAGTGTAGACCACGTGATTACATCAAACGAAATTAAGAAGGTAGCATTAGATCCGCACGACGATAAAAGATGTATTTTGTCTTGTGGAATCCACACGTTGCCTTGGGGACACTATCGTTTAGAAATTAGTAAAAATTGTAGGCAATGCAAATGAAAAAAATGAACTTAAATAACTATAACTAAAATAAAAAAAATTAACTATCTCACATACACAATAAATAACTAGCAAGGACAATGAATCACTTTGGTTTCCGAAAGCAAACAATGGAGACTGTACACCGCACGGCAGATCATGAATTTCTACCTTCCATGTTATCTAAACTCAACGGTCTGTTGATCAATCAATTTTCGGAACGCTGCTCTTCTTGCTGGAACAGTGACGATTTCGGATTCGCGACGATCGACGTGACGAGGAAACCCAACGACGGAAAATACAGAAACAAAATCAACGACTTTCTAAACGTTGCAACGTTGTGAGAATAAATAACCAGCATGCCTATGAATTTGTTCGGTTTTAAAAAACAGATCATTATGGAAACCATACCAGATCATGAAGTCTTACCTTCCGTGTTACCTAAACTCAACGGTCTGTTGATCATTCACCTCAACAGCATTTGGACGAAACTGAATGACGATGTGGGCAAGATGTTTTATGTTTTTAATAACAATTTACATTTCTACGAAATTCCGATCGACGGGAAACTTCAAATCACCGTGAATCCGGAAAACGCAGGCGAAATCAAAATTTCTACCGGCAAGAACATTTTTCGAATGAAGCACAACAAGATACTTTCTAACATTACGTACGATGTGTCTGCAGGAGATTATCTTTACGTGGAACTCCTCGGAGACTACGACAAACTTATTCCTCTCTTCGTAGAATTACGAATCGTCTATCCTATTATAAATAACCGTTAACCAAAAATGCCTAACGACATTTTCGGCAACACCAAGCGTGTGGACCATGCAGAAGAGATTCTCATGTTGGACATTCGAGTTAAGAAGTTGAGGACTGATTTGATCGCTTTGCAGGAAACCTTAAACAAAAGTTTAGAGTCGGAAATCGCTACGCTCCAAACGCAATGTCTGGACCCTATTCTGAAAATCGATTCCGAACTGAAAACGCTGATAAAAAATTATGTCGACGTACCTTCTTACGACAGCGTTCAAAATATACAGTTGAGCGTGGATTCGCTTCAAAATGATTTGGCCAAATTACAACAATTTCAATCGAAAAATGAAGATTTGGAAAAATTGAAACTCGAAATCGAAGAACGAACTTCCGCAATAGAAAAGAATTTCTCTGAACTTCAAACTGTGGTGAACGATATAGACGCAGAACGCTTGCATGTCGTCGTTTCCAAATTACAAGAAGAATTCACCAGCACGTTGGAAGAAATTAAATCCAAGTTGCAGACTTTGGAAGATACAATGACGAACCTACCATCGTCGGACGAACTGCAGGTCATCGGTAAAAGCGTCGCGAACATAAAAATTCAACTGGAGGCCTATCGAGATTTCGAACACATTCAAACCACCATCGCTACGCTTCAGGCGTCCTTGGAATTGATCAACGAAGAAATTAAAAATATTCACGCTGAAGCGAGAGCGTTGACGAGCATTCAAGACACGTTGAGCACGGTTCGGCAGAAGATCGAATATTTAGAAAATTTGAACGTCGAATCCAATCTCGCTCATTTTCATCACGTACTGGACAACATACAGGGTGACTTGGAATCGTTACGAACGAGCGTGCCTTCGAGCGAAGATTTGGAAAAATTGAAAACGGCGGTGACGGCACTATCCGATTCGAGGGACATCAAAAGTTCGTTGAGCGATCTCGAGATTAAAGTGGCCAATCTCCCTACCTCCAAAGAATTACACGCTTTGAAAAGGAACATATCACGTATGCTGAAACGACTGGAAACGGAAACGACGAACGTGGAACAGATTCGAGACGAAATTAGTTCGCTGGTGTCGACACTGCCCACTTCGCAGAGCGTCGCCGACCTTCACACGCAGTTTACAGAGATGCGAAGCATCGTGAACGATCTTACCGAGAAGAGCTCGAAATTGAATCAAGTCGAGAACCTTCAGAACATTGTGGTCAACATCAGAGATCAAGTCGGAGTGCTGGAATCCACGCAGGAATCAACGCTGGCTTCTTTCGGTGCCAAGTTGCAAGAACTCAACGAAAACTACAAGCAGTTGAACGTGGAAGTGAAAATCAAACCGTCGTTGTCTACCGTAACGGATACCATAGTCGAGCATTTGCTGCCCATCGAAAATAAACTCGGACACGTTCACAGTAATCTGCTCGGCGTCGACACTAAATTCGCTAAACTGCATTCTCTGCAAGCCATCGAAATCAACAGCATACCCAATCAACAGAGAATCTCCACGTTCGTCGAAGGTAACAAACTGTACATGTTGCATCCTTATCATCCGTACTACAAGTTTCTCCTCGATGGCACGATTCAGATAAACGAATTTTCGTACTGGTCTCACGGTAGAAAAGCTAGCGTTCCCACCATGACTTTGATATCGAATCGTGGTGTCCAGAAAGCAGGAAACATTCCTCTGGCACGTTGGAACGAAACGCGCAACATATATGAAATACACGAAGACGAAGATCTCACCGTTTTCGACGTGAGTGCCGGCGATAAGCTGATCATTCAAAACACGAGCGAAGTGCCACCCTCTTTGAATCCCATCACGCTTGTGCTTCTCTTGAAACGTAATCTCTAAAAAAATGTCTAGGCAAGCCATCGTCGAAGAATTGCATAAACCTGCACGCCGCAACTACGAACGTTTGGCTGTGGTAACCAAGGGCATCGACGACCTCTGGCAAAGCGACCTCGTGGAGATGAGTAGCGGCAATTTGAAAAACGTACATAAATTGAACAAGGGCAACAAGTACCTCCTTACCGTCATAGACACGTTTTCGAAATTCGCATGGGCTCTACCTTTGAAGGCGAAAACGGGAACGTGCGTCACGGAAGCATTCAAATTAATTTTTCGCGAAAGCGGCGGCAGACGACCACGGTTTCTGCAAACGGACAACGGTAAAGAATTTTACAACGCCGTATTCCAAAAATTTATTCAAAAACACAAGATTCGACATTATTCGAGCTTCAGTCACATCAAAGCCAGCATCGTGGAAAGATTCAATCGAACCTTGAAAACACACATGTGGAAACGATTCACGCTTCGGGGAAATTACAAATGGGTCGACATCCTGCCGGAACTCGTCGACACCTATAATGATACGGTACACAGAACGATAGGCATGAAGCCAGCTGACGTTACCAAGTCTGACGAGCAGCGTTTAATTTCTACAGTTTACTGTCCAAAGTACACACCCACGACAAAAAAAGCTAAATACAAAATTGGAGACCAGGTGAGGATCAGCAAATTCAAACGCACCTTCGAGAAGGGGTTCACAAAAAATTGGAGCACAGAACTTTTTACCGTGGTTCGAGTTCTACCTGGAAACCGACACACGTATATAATAAAAGATAGTAGCGGCGAGATTTTGAAAGGAAGATTTTACGAAGAGGAACTCTCTAAAACAAAACACCCCGACACGTACCTCATCGAGAAAGTATTGCGTAGGAAAGGTGACAAACTGTTTGTCAAATGGCTGGGACTTCCGGAAAAGAGTTGGATCGACGCGGACGAAGTGATCTTGTAAGTACGTGGAACGTGGTGAAGCGTCTACCGGATCCGGAAAGTCAAACGAGAAAAAAAAAGAACGGCAAGTTGCTTCCCGACAGCATCCGCTGTCTGATCGTAGGTCCTTCGGGGTGTGGGAAAACGACACTGCTCGTGGACAATTTTCTCCTCGCACCGAATTGGTTAGATTGGAAGAACAGGCACCTGTACGTGTTCTCAAAAAGTTTGGAGCAATCCAAATACCAGAAACTGATGAAAGTGTACGATGGTCTGGACATTGCAACGTTCGCCTCGGAAATAAAACCACTCGACGATTGTCGTGAAAATTCAGTCGTCGTGTTCGACGACGCCATCCTGGAAAATCAAAATGAAATTCGCAACTTTTTCACGCAAGGTCGTCACAAAGGAATGGATTGCTTTTACCTAGCTCAAACGTTTTCCAAAATTCCAAAACAGTTAGTACGCGACAACGCTAATTTCATATGTTTGTTTCGTCAAGATCACACCAACCTCAAGCATGCGTACGATGACTACGTAGGCGGAGACATGAACTACAATCAATTTTCGGAAGGCTGCTCTACTTGCTGGAACGGTGACGATTTCGGATTTGTGACGATCGACATGACGAGAAAACCCAACGATGGAAAATACAGAAACAAAATCAACGACATTCTAAACGTTGCAACGTTGTGAGAAACGACGTATATAAATAACGTCATGACGAAACGAAAAATCGAAGACGAAAATCTCAAGCTTCGCGATTACCTCGCGAAACGCTTCAAAGGTTGGAAATCCGAGAATCGCGGATTCTACGAAGAGAAGAAACGTCAGGATCAACCCGTGATCGATGCCATCAGCAGTCTAGGTAAAGAAATTAAAAGTGTCACGGAACAAAATAAAAATTTGATCAACGAACTCGTGCCGCTCGCAGCTAAAAGTTATGCTGTACCCACGCCCATTTCGAGCATTCCTTCGACACCGTTCGAACTGAAGGATGCACCGGCACGACGTCGAGCCATAGGCAGCACGTCGTCGTCTTCGGATAAAATCGAGTTGGGGCCTTTGGCACGAGACTACCTGAGCACGGGGAAATTCGACAAGGATGAAGTGTTCGGATTGTATCCCAGCATGGAAACCAGCGAAGGCGGCGGTGTGGTGTGGAAGATTGGGAAATCGAAGGTGACCTTCGAAGGCAACGACATTAAAATTAATTTAGGCGACAAGGATAGTTGGAACAGGTATCCGGGTACGGTGGGACTGTGGGAACTCGTCGCCAAAAAGCAGCCGAAAGATTACACCGACGAAGATTACCAAAGTTACAAGGAAATTCTGATCATGACGGATGCCTTGTACCAGAACAACGACGCCTCGCAGAATAGGGTGAAATCGAGCAGCGGCGAGAAGTACAGGAATCTCATCAAACCGATTTGGAACCAGGTCAAAACAGGCAGCGGCGTCAAACGCTACAACACGTTACCCAAAGAATTCGTTTGGGTGGACGACGTTAGGAAACTCGTGGACCGATTGTTGGTGATAGCCGGCGAAGAGAATGCAGGCAACCGTAATTTCTACAACGAGAAGGTTGGCATCGTGGACATGATCAGCACGAAACTTTCCAACTTCATCGTGAACGACGACAAGGGTATAGGTTACCTGATCAAAATCATCAACACGCTGCCTCCGAAATTTTGGAACGTGGCCGAAGGAAAGGGACTCGTGAACGACATCATCAACAAGTTACCTTTCGAGATGCATCTACCTGGCTACCAGTACTGCGGGCCGGGTACCAAACTCGAGAAAAGATTGGAGAGAGGAGACAAGGGTGTGAATCCGTTGGACGCCGCATGCAAAGATCACGACATCGCTTACAACACTACGCAGACGGATCTGGATGCACGTCACGAAGCAGACAGAAAATTAGAGCACGCAGCTTTCGAAAGGTTCGTGAGCAGAGACGCATCGCTGTTTGAACGGGTCGCCGCACTGGGTACCACCATCGCCATGAACACGAAACAAAAATTGGGGTGGGGTATATAAATAACATACCGTAAAAAAAAACTTGATATATAAATAACACACATCGTAAAAAAATAATCTTCGGTATATATAAATAACACACATCGTGAAAAAAAAGCAATTAAATTTCTCTCTAACACTCTGACAACTGAAAAAATGAGCGATCTCCAAGCATTAAAACAAATGCTAAATTTGTCAGTCGAGTATGTAAAAATTCAGGAATTGGAAGTCGACAAACCTTACACGATAACTTCCGGTTCAATTGTTTCCACCCAGTATGGTCCCAAGGTACGCCTGTTGCTCAACGCACAATACAGTCTATTTTTACCAGATCGATATGCTAACATGTTATCCGACGAGAAGCTATCTATTTTAATTGAGAACAAAACTCGAATCGTGTACAAGGGGACAAAGGAACTTCTTGGCAAGAAAACGAAGCACGTAATAGAATTTGTGTAACGACTGCGAGGCCTTGAAAATATATAAATAACATACCGTAAAAAAAACTACACAAAAAAAAATCTCAGAATATATATATAAATAACATACCGTGAAAATAACACATAGAGCATCAACATGAAGCCCAAGGGTGTCGTGTACCAGATACCATACTCCAATCTTAAAAATCTAGGTGCCCTCGATGGGTTACTCACCAAGAAACAACGCGAGAAGAAACGTTCTTGCTTGTCGAAAGGACACGGAATGAAATTACTGCTCAGCACACCTCAATTGAAAAGATTGCAGCGTTCGCGGAAACAGCAAAAGATCGGAGGTTTCATATTCAGCATCCCGGCCATCCTGGCAGCATTGGGGGCCGTTGGAAGTTTGGCCGGCGGAAGTGCCGCCATTGCGAAAACCGTCATCGACTCGAAGAAGAACAAGGCGGAATTGGAAGAACAGAAACGTCACAACCTGGCCATGGAGAAGAAGGGGAAAGGTATAACCAAAAAACAAAAAAGCAACCTCGAAGCTTTGAAGAAATATAAAAAAAAGAAACAGAAGCACTCACCAACCGAGACATTGAATCTCTGATCGAACCGTTACAAATCAAACACTTCAGAGGAGTTTTCATGTCCGACTCGTTACCTTCAAGCGTCAAAAGAAGAGAATGCGGAGTAGTCAACTTGGACGGCCAAGAAAATCCAGGCACGCATTGGATATGTTACCACAAAAACGATAATGATAAAGCATTCGTTTTCGATTCTTTCGGAGGTGTTCCACCTACAAATTTAGTTCATTATCTGAAAACAAGCAAAACCTCCATATACTACAACGACGAACGCATTCAAAATTTCGGAGACGTGAACTGCGGTCATCTCTGCCTCTCCGTGCTCGCGTTTCTTTCTAAAATAAATAACCCTACGATCGAGGATTTCCAGAAAGCATTGTGGAACCTCAAACAGCATCACTAGGATGGGCGTGTTCCATCTCACGAGCGAATCTTCAATCTTGAAACTCACGCTGCACGACGACATCGTCTATCCTAAATCCGTGGCTCTGCGTGCATTCTACAGCATGTACCTCATACCCAATGTTACGCAGCACAACAACAAAATTAGCGTCGGAAGCGAACACATCGTCGTCACGCCAGGACAATACAATCTTTCCACTTTGCAAGCTCAATTACCCAAAGGCACATATCTTTCTCAAAATTCGGTCACGCACAGAGTGGAAATCCTATCCGCGACGGAGACCGTGGACCTGGGCACCATGGGAGAACTTTTAGGTTTCGAGAACAACACCAAACTCGAAGCTGGCATCAAGCACGTAGCAACCAACATTCCTAAATTCTTGGCCATAGAGACTCTGAACGTGCACTGTAACGTGGCGGAAGGAATGATCACGAAATCCTCGGACGGATTTTTAGGAAGTCACAAGCAGACGGGAATCATAGCCACTTTCAAACCAAGTTCCGAGTTCATGGAACCGATCATCTACACGCCCTCTTCGCCGATCTATTTTCCAGTATGTCGCAACCGCATAGACGACATAGAGTTGGTGGTGACGAACGAGAAAGGAGACGTGGTGGATTTCGCAGGTGCCACTACGACGGCCATCGTGGAGATCAACATATAATAAATAACCATACATGTAAAATGGAGCAAATCGAAAGTTACGAATTGCAATCTTTCCCTCCCAACCGTCGCACGTTCGCCAATCTCAACGAGGCAAACAGGGAGATCGAATACGACGTGGACGTAGGCGATGGGTTCATTCATCCTCACAGAGCAGACCTCTACCTTCAATTCGACGTGGTGAAGAAAGAAAGCGGAGACGCGTTTCCCGCAGCAGCAAACTTGATACTCGTGGACAACTTCGTGCCTCACCTGTTCTCGCAGGTGGAGGTGAGGAAACACAACACCGTCATCGACAGAATCGATTATCCAGGCATCACGTCGACGGCAGTGGGAACGCTGAAATTATCCAAAACGGACGCAGCATACTATCAGGCCGGGGGATTCGAAGCCGGAACCAAAATATCGACGAAAAGTCACACGGTGCTCTTTCCCATACGTCTGCTGCCAGGTTTCTTCTCGGATTACAAGGAGATCATGTGGAAGGGAGGACTGAGGATCACGTTTCGAAGAGCAGCCAACGACAACGACGCACTGATGCGATACGCTACTTTGGGTCCGGACGGCACCAACACCAACAACAACAACGATAGCCAACACTTTACCCGAAGCGGCGAAATGCGTCATCCGGAGCATGGAATTGAGAATGCCGGTGGTGGAATACGAAACAAACTACGCCCTCAAGTACAAAACGGAGATCTTGAAAAGTCCGCAGGTGTTGATTCATTTTCACGGTTACCAGTGCGTACAGAAGATGGCGTCGGGAAGTCACATGGAATTCGACGTGACGACGCAGTTCAACAACATACAGTTCGACATGCCAGATTTCGTCGTAGTGCTTTTTCAGACCGGGAGGGACAAGAACCAGGAAAAAGATTCCAGCAAGTTCGACGACTGCAAAATCAAGAATGTTTATCTGAAGAATGGACGCAACGAAGTGTTCCCGCGCGAGAATTACAACCTCGACGTGACCAAAAACGATTACCTCAAACTTTACGAAGCTTACACGGCTTACAAACGCGTGACCGAGGGAAGCGTGGACATGTACTACACGCCCAGCGAATTCAAAGCCCGGAGACCCATGACCGTCATCAACACATCTAAGAGGAAGAAGGTTCTGGTCAACGATCGAACCAACATCAAGGTCGTCTGCGAGTTCCACGATGCCTTGCCCGAGGATACCCTATGCAGTGTCATCCTAATTGCAGAGAAGTCCTTCGCCTACGACGTGAAGAACGAAAGGGTCACAGAGCAGTTTTAAAATTCATAAAAAATTGCCACATACTAAAAATCAACATCCAACACATTTTAGGTTATATAAAATTTGTGAAAACCTTATAATACTGAAATATTAAAACAAACAGAGTCCCTTGTAGGTTAGTTCGGTGCGTAAATAAAAAAATGATAGGTTAAGTTATATCACTTAGGATCGTAAAAAAATTAAAAAATCGTAAAAAAAAAAAGATAGGTTAAGTTGTATCACGTAAGATCGTGATATACCTACCAAGTATAAATAGAAAAAATGAGTGCAGTGAAAATTTGTACTAAAACATCGCTAAACGCTATAACATCGACAAAAAATTGTCAAAATATGTCAAAAACTTATATTCGATTGATAAAAAAAAAATACCTACAAAATATGATCCTCAAATGATGACGTTCAAACAGTGCATAAATAAAAAAAATAATAGGTTAAGTTATATCACTTAGGATCGTAAAAAAATTAAATAATCGTAAAAAAAGGATAGGTTAAGTTGTATCACGTAAGATCATAATATACCTACCAAGTACGAGTGGGGGAAAAATGAGTATAGTGAAAATTGTACTAAAAACATTGCTAAACGCTAAAACATCGACAAAAAATTGTCAAAATATGTCAAAAAGTGATATTCAATTGGTAAAAAAAGACAATACCTACTAAGTACTACTTTGAAACGCCCCAATTATACTACTGAGAGGGGTCTTCTTTTCTCGGAAGCTTTTTTTTTACAAAAATCGTAGGTTTTACACAGTAACAATGAAATTTTATAGACATTTTGCCTTAGTTTTAAGTATTTCTATTCAGTCAAAACACCTCTTCATTTATCGGGTTTATCCTATATACTTTTACACTACTTAATATCTATATCAATTAAAATTTAGCACATTGTCTACTTGTATTATAGTGTCCATATTCTGTAGAATGGATATTGCAATCTAATATTTGTTATATATTTTCATTGCTACCAAGACCTGTTTTATATTTTTGTAGTATAGACACCAGCTAATTTGCTATTCAGCTGATATACAGGCATCTTTTTTGTTTTATTTTTAAATAAATATTCTTTAAAATCTTTCATTGTAAGTTTTCTTGCTCATGCTTGACTTACACCATCAGCTTTTTAATTTCTTCTTCTTTGCCATCAACATTAATCCAAATATTTTTCGTCTTAGACCAGGAAATTCTGTTATTGTAGACCCTGCTTACTCATCCTTCTTTTCCCCAAGTATCATCACTTTTTTAAACTGTATAATAGATGTTTTTTGAATAGTTGCTACAATCGAAATATTCTTTCATGGCAAACAATTCACTGTACAAATCACGTGTTTCTATCATATATATAAAAATGTCCGTATCTATAAAAGCTACTTCAATATTATTATTGTATCTGGGTTTCATTACATCATAATGAAATTTATACAGCTCTAATTTAGCTAATTCTGGCACTGTAACGCAAACAGCTGTTGGTACATAAAACACTACATTGGTATTGGATCTTTCAATAAAAGTTAGATCATCATTAATTCTTTCAAAACCTTCGTATGTGGGATCGGCAATGAGTTTCTGGAGTTTTTTCGATCAGACACTAAATTACACCTCACTGGATTTATTTTGTTCCTTGAACATTTTCCATATGTGGAGTTACTCATTCATTTATTTAAAAAAATAACTTTAGAATTTGTTGGTATTCGATTGTCTGTATTTTTCTCAATATATTGAGCTAACAATTTTTCTTGGTCAAATTTTATCACTTATGGATTTTTATTAATTTCATACCATGATTCAAATAAAATTGTAACAGTCGATAATGAAGCACGTAATAATTCCCTGTCTTCAAGTTCTTTCTCGCTCATCCATTCGTAATTACCGATTGGGAGTGATTGAGTCATGACCAACCCATATAAATTATTCATATCAATATATAGAATATATTTATTTTTGTCATCAGCATTATAATTACAAGATATATATATATATATTGTTAGCTTTAACATATCTTTTAAAAAGCATTGGACTATACCACCATGTTTAGCATATTCAACAAACATGAACTGATTGATTTTGTTTATGAGACCAATTTCATCTTTTGCATTTAAAAGCTAAGCCTGCCAGGATAAAACGGGTGTTGTGTACATAAATACAGGATCTACTTCATATAATTTAAAACAACGATCTCGATAAATCTCGAACACATCAGCCAACTGGAGAGTATCGAAAATCAAGTACTTGTCATAATATTCTCCAATTCATTTACAACCTAGTGTATTCCAAATTGTCTGTGCATATTGATAATCTAACTCACTACATACTTCATATTGAAGATATGGTATAATATTGATATTCTCTGCATCATATCCCAATTCTTTGATTAATAAATGTGAATCAAAATTTTGTAAATTGTGAATGAATACTGGTATATAATTTGGTTTCTGTATTTTCAAGTTACATGAATTAGAAATTGTATGAATATAATCTCCATTAAAACATTTGTGGTGTCGAACATAAGGATAATCTGAATTAAATTTAATTTTACAGTATTTACATCGTTTGGTATTATCATGTTCCTGTTGCTGCTCTGGTGTAAGATCCTTCATCGGTTCTATATTATGTAAGATTGGAGCAAGAATTTTCACCAACTCTCGAATTGTTTCGATAAATTTTTGAGATGCATCTCTGCCTCGATATTAGCATAAAATACTATAGGATGAGAACAAAAGTCATACAAATGAAGAGCTCATATGATTAAACAGACTTATTTGGCTATACTTAAAACAATGTCAAGATGTGTATATGAGTCAATTGCCCAAGTGTGCTACACTTTCAAATTAAAAGAATCTTGAGCTCTAATGTACAAATGAAGAATTACAGTGTGCAAATGAAGAAGCCTCAACAGACTGATTTGGCCATATGTACAAAAGCTGAATCTGTCAGTCTGTTGACTCTAAGCCTGCTAAGAATATAGTCTTCTTGATATTGTTATGGCTACACTTAAAACTAAGCCAAAAATGCTCATAAGAGCTTTTTGCTTTCACAGTAGTAAACTGTAACATATGCTTAAATACTTGTTACTCTTATGTAAAAATGTTAACCTGAATATTTTAATTCGGGACCAGGCTCAACTCATATATCTAATATTAAAACAATGCATTATGCAGAGGTCCTCTAGAATTGCTCTGTGACTCTTTCATTTCTTACATCATAAACATATGATTTTTCACCTATAAGTATAACACTACATATAGTGTTATACAGGGAGTGTATCATGGCATTCACAGATAATTTTAATGTTTGTCCTGTTATTAACCACAACCTGTTTCCTTTTTGAGGTGTTGATGACAAACATGGGTCTCTGTGCTCTGAATTCATCTGGTGAGTATACATGTTGGTATTCCCGGCTGTAACTGTTTTGTATGCTGTGTATGCCTCGTATAATTTAAGAAAATCATCATTGAGCATCTCTAAATTATAATTTTCTCTAGGAAACACCTAATTTCTGCCATTTTTAAGATATATGTTCTTGATGTTGCAGCTATCAAACTTACTTGAATTTTTTCCTTGGTTATTGTTTCTTCCAGTTTGAAACAGTACCACTACAAAATCTGGCATGTCATATTGTATACTGGAGAATGAGTTTGTAGCATCAAATTCATAATAGCTACCAGTAGCAGGCTTCTGGACACATTGATATGTATAAAATTGTAAAGGCGCCTGTGGATTTCTTAGTATATCTGCTTTGTATTTAAGAGCATAACTGACTTCATATTCAACAACCGGAATTCTTAGCTCCATAGTCTGAATAAGACATTTGCCTTCATCAGGTAGGGTATTAGGCATAGTTGCCCCAGTAGAGTTTAATGTACTGTAACTCATCAAAGCATTATTATCATTGGCAGCTCTTCGAAATGTGATTCTTAAACCACCCTTCCACATAATGTCTTTGTAATCTCAGAGGAATCCAGGTAACAGGCGCGTCGGGAACAATACAGTGTGGCTCTTGGTTAATATTTTATCACCAGCCTCAAATCCACCTATTTTGTAGTAAGAAGCTTCGGTCTTGGATAACTTCAGCGTGGCCAAAACCGTAGAGGTAATACCAGGGTAGTCTACTCTGTTTATAACAACACCATGTTTTCTGATCTCGATTTCAGAGAACAGATGGGGTACAAAATTGTCTACCAGTCTTATATTTGAGTTAGCCGGATAATCTGTACCATCGAGCTTGACAACATCAAACTTTATATATAGGTCTGCTCTGTGGGGGTGTATAAAGCCATCCCCTACATCAAGGTCAACCTCAATTTCTGTGTTGGGCTGATTCAAATTTGAAAATGTCCTGCGGTTCGGGGGGAATGACTGTAGCTCATAACTCTCGATATTTTAAATTTTTTGTATGTATTGTTATTTAAATATTAATTTCTATGATAGAATTTGTTGTGGCTACAGCAAACTCAACTAATTCTTCTTTTTCATTAGTGACCATCAACTCAATGTAGTATATTCTATTATGGCACAAAGGAAAATATAATGTTGGGGATGGAGTGTATATGATTGGCTCCATAAATTCAGAGTCTATGTCTAAGAATTTAGGTATATTAATAGCAGTGTGTTTGATGGCTGGTTAAAGTTTTGTGTTGTTCTGGAAGCCAAATAGCTCTCCTATAGTACCCAGATCCACTGTCTCAGTAGAAGACCTAATCTCTACTCTGTGAGTGACAGAATTTTGAGTTAACACTATACCTCTGGGTAACTGAGCATTTAGAGCAGACAGATTATACTGCTCTGGAGTGATGACAATATTTTGGTCACCAACTGCAATCTTCTTGTTGTGTGCAATTTTAGGGATCAAGTACATTCCATAGAATGCTCTGAGAGCTATTATTTGGGGAGATACTATATCATCATGTAGTCTGAGCTTCAATATTGAATTTTGGCTGGTAAGATGGAATACTCCCATGATGATTTAGATACCACAAGGCTTTCTGAAAATCTTCAATTGATGGTTTATTTATTTGAGACAGATATCTAAGCATAAATAAACACAGATGTCTACAATTAACATCTTGGAAGTTGTGAACACGGTCATTATTGTAATAAAGATTAGTTTATTTTATATATTTTACTAAATTCTCAGGTGGAATGCCTCCAAATGAATCAAATATAAATGCTTCATTGTTTAAATATTTAAGATAGCAGATCCAGTGAGTGCCCTGATTTTTGTACTTATCCAAATTGACTATGCCACACTCTTTTTTGAGTGGTTCTTCTGGTAAAGAATGAGACATGTCCACACCTCTAAAATTTTTGATGCCCAGTGATTTGATTAAAGCTTCAATATCTTGGTTTGTAAGCGGCTCTTGTTTTTTTTTAAACTTATTCATGACTCTCTTAAGACCTTTGCCTTGTCTCTCTATGGCCAGATTATGGCGCCTTAGTTCATCTAATTCTGGCTTATTCTTCTTGGCATCTATTTCTGTTTTTGCCATGGCAGCTGATCCTCCTGCTGAGCAACCAACTGCACCGAGTGCTGCTAAGATGGCCGGGATACTAAATATATAGCCACCTTCATGCAATTTTTTTCTGGATTGCTGTAATTATCTTAATTGGAGGGTACTAAGTAACAATTTTATACCATGGCCCTTGGCAAGACAAGAGCCTTTCTTCTTACGATGCTTTTTGGTTAAAAGACTATCAATAGTCCCAAATGATTTGAGACCTGCATAAGGTATCTGATACATAAAACTCTTGGCCTTCATTGTAGGTGTATTATATACATATATTCTGTGATTGAATAGCTCAATTAACTTGTAACCAGTTAATTTAATCTGTATAGAGTATGTTACAACCCCCACCCTAGTTTTTGTTTGGTATTCATAGCTAAGCTGGTACCTAATGCTGCTATTTTTTCACCCCAAGACGCATCTCTGCTTACTAATCTACCAAATGCAGCCTCTTCTAATATTTTGTGTGCCACATGTAGCTTGTCAAGATCGGTATGTGTGTTGTATGCAATGTCATGGTCTCTACAAGTAGCATCTTGGGGATTTATACCAGGGTCACCCTTTTTTAGTCTATGGTCTAGTTTGGTACCAGAACCACAATACTGATAGCCTGGTATGTGTAGCTCAAATGGCAGCTTGTTTATGTTGTCATTAACCAGCCCCCGACCCTCAGAGATATTCCAAAATTTAGGTGGTAGATTATTAATAATTTTTATAAGATATCCAATCCCCTTAGTGTCATTGACTATAAAATTAGACAAATTGGTGGCTATCATGTCCATAATTCCAAACTTTTGATTGTAAAAATTATGGTTACCAGTATTTTCTTCAACAGCTATGACCAGCATCCTATCTACAAGTTTCCTGACATCATCAAACCAGACAAATTTTTAGGCAGGGTGCTGTACTGTTTGATCCCACTACCAGTCTTGATCTGTGTGCATATGTTTTTTATTAAGTTGTTGTATTTTGCTCCACTGCTAGACTTGACTCTTTTTTGTGTGGGATCATTCTTCTGGTATAAAGCATCTGATTTTATTAGTATTTCTTTGTAGTGCTCATAGTCTTGATCTGTATAGCTGCCTTTTCTGAGTCATCAGTTCCCACAGTCCAGGTGTTCCAGGATACTTAACAAAACTGCCTCTTTCTCCAAGATGAGATTCTGAATATACTATCAGATCATCTCCCATAAATGTTACCCTAAAATTGCCAATTCTATGTGTGATACTACCATCAAGCTCTGTGTCAGCATACAAACCAAAGACCTCATCTTTGTTGTCTTTATGTGTGCATAAATATTTTTGAGCTAGAAGACACAATTCAATAGGATCCTGACTAGCTTCAATTCTTCGAGGAGGAATAGGACTAGGTATGAATACTAGAATGTGGGGTGATTGGATAACCTAATATGTCCCTAGCAGCTACTGGTACAATCTCTGTGATCAAATTTTGATTTTGCTCTGTAGCAGTTCTGATATCTTTGCCTAGTTCACCAATAGCTCTTGTGTTGTTCATAAATACCTCGGTTCCCTGATTTCCATCCCTTAATATTTTTACAAGATAGTCTCTTAATTTAAGATCATCAATGATTGGTATTTTCATGGTTATTTATATATCTCTCAATGTCTAGAAAATTGTTGATTTTGTTTCTTTATTTACCACTATTGGGTTTCCTTGTCATATCAATTGTGACAAACCCATAGCTGTCCTGGTTCCAGGACCTAATGCAAAACTTAGAAAAATCATTGTAGTTCAAGTCCCCACCTACGTACTCATCGTGTATGTGTTTGAGATTGGTATGGTCTTGATGAAACACACATATAAAACGGCTGTTGTCTCGGATCAGCTGTTTTGGTATTTTAGAAAAGTCTGTGCCAGGTAGAAGCAATCTATGTTTTTGTGTCGCCCCTGTGTAAAAAAGTTTCTAACCATGGTTTGATTTTCCAATATAATGTCATCAAACTCAACAACAGAGTTATGAAGACATTCATGGAGTGGCTTAACATCTGACTCAAAAGTGGCAATATCCAGTCCATCATATAGCTTCATCTGCTGCTGATATTTTAATTGTTATAAGCTCTTAGAGAAGAGGTACAAGTGACTGTTTTTCCAGTCTAACCAGTTGGGTGCCAATAAAAAATTATCAACCATTAGTGTAGGTTTACCACAAACCGATGGCCCAACAATAAGACATGTAATATTATCAGGCAGCAGCTTGCCATTTCTCTTAGTCTGCTGTTCAGGCTCTGGTAGTCTCTATATAACATCCCAGGTGTTTAAAGCATCACTTTGTCTGCCTCGATCCAGCTGTGTTCTGGGAGACTTAGCCATTTAACCAGAATCTTGTTGCCTCTTCTGCGGATGACTTTTTCTATAAGATATGTGTCGGGCTGCTTAGTTTTGCTGAGTTCTTCTTCATAGAATCGGCGTTTGAGGATTTCTCCGCGATGGTCTTTTATTATATATGTTCTATGGGTCCCAGGTTTAACTTGAACCACTGTAAATAATTCAGTGCTCCAGTTTCTGCTAAATGTGCTTATATTTGCTGATTCTTACTTGATCACCGAGCTTGTATTGAGCTTTTCTGGTTGTTGGTTTGTATCTAGGATAGTAAACTGTGTTGATCAATTGCTGCTCATCAGATGAAGTTACCTCAGACAGCTTCAAGTTGATTGTGGAATGGACCGAGTTGTTATATCGATCTAGAAGTTCTGGTAGGATAATAAGCCATTTATAATTACCTTGAAGAGTAAATTGTTTATACATATGATATTTTAGGGTTCTGCTGAATATTTCTACAATAGAGGCCTTGAGATCACTGTAACTCGAGTAATGTTGTATTGACTGGCTTTTAATAAATTGTTGGAACACCAAATTATAGAATTGTTGTCATTATCTGTTTGTAGATAGCGCGGTGATCTTCCACTCTGATTGATGATTGTCCTGAAGGCGTCTGTAACACATGCTCCAGTCTTGGATTTCAGCAGAACGGTCCAGGCATATTTTGTAATTGTGTCTATGACAGTGAGTAGATACTTGTAGCCCATGTTGATCTTGTCTAAGTTTTTCAGCTGTCCACTTGCCATCTCAACCAAGTCAGCCTGCCACAAATCATCTATGCCTTTTGTACTACTGGCAGTCGCTTATAGTTATGTCTGGCTGGTCTGTGTATTTGATCAACAATAGTTTGTCTAGACATAGTATGTAAACAAGAATATTGCAGCTATGGGGTGCTCAGTAGCATACACCACAGGATTTTCTAAATACAGCTCGTCCCCTATTTGTATATTAAATTCAAGAGAACCATCTTCTTCATCATAAGCTGTCTCTAATGTATCGAGGTCTGTAAAATCCTCTAACTCTACACTCGTGACCTTTGGTTTGTTGTCAGCATTGGTTATTGATAAGGTAGGTTGGAGCCAATATTTGATCTTGATTGGTTTGAGTGTGCCCCCAACAAAAAAACTGGTAATAAAATTGTGCAGGGGACAGCATATATATATTGCTACCTGCCGTAAATGGTGAATCATATTCTTTGCTGGGGATACTGTTCAATTCAAGGATTACTGTATGCTTAGGATTCTCGGTTAGGCCAGTTATTTCTCTTTCTGCTGTAAGCAATCTACTCATTACAGATTGAAGGTGCTCATTGATAGTCCTAACAACATCGTCGTGGCTCGGCTTGATCTTCATGTCCACATCAAGTTTCTTAAATTTTTGCACAATCTCTTGAAAGCTGTGTGGTAAAAACAGACAGAGCATTTGCTTGGTTGGATTCTATAGTCCCTAGCTGTTGTTTGATGTTGGCTACAATTTGCTGTAGATTTTCAACAACAGCCAATTTTGAATTTTGAGCATTAAGATCATGGACTTGTCTTCTGATATCCTCAAACAGGGCATGCAGTTCATTATTATGTAGATTAGTTGGTAGAGTGACCACTGTCTGAGTAAGCTGTTTGATCTCTGTCTCGATATTATTGATATCTTCTGATTTCAGTATGCGATTCACGGCTCTCTTAATATTTTTCAGCTCCTGTGAAGTAGGCAGATTGGCTACAGTATTCTGCAAAGACTATAGGGCTGATTTCACAGCATCGAACTCAGTAGCATCAGCCACACTACGCATAGCATCTTGGATCAGGGCTATGTCTGCCTGAGTAGGTGTTGATTGTTGTAAAATGTCAACCTTTGTTCGGATATCATCGATCAAGTGATAAAAATGAGATAGCTCAGATTCAGTGTTGACGTTATCAAGTTTGGTGATCTGTTGCTGGACACTGACAAGGGTGTCTACGATACCAGGTAAGCGGGATTCTAGAGTTTCTTGTACATTTGTCAGATCATTTTGTACTGCTGCTATGGTACCCTCAAGATGGCTTATGGTACTCTGAATTTTTCAAAAATCTTCATATGTCTCAAGTTGTCTCAGAAGATGGTAGGTTGTCCACAAAATTCTGAAGTGTCTCGATTTTTTCTCTAACCTCAGCTATGGCATTGTTCAGAGGGTCCAGATTAGGAATCTCCAGTGATTGAATCTGTTCTTTAAGAGTAGAAATCACTAAATCAAAATCTTCTTGTGACTTTATGCTTTTGACAATGGTTTGGAGCTGTGTCTGGACACTACCAATCTGCTCTTCTAGTTGCTGTTTCAATTGCTCAGAGTTGGTAGCCTGAGTCCTAAATTTGGCTTGAAGAGCAGCTACGGCTTCCTCTAAACTTTGAAAATTATCTAGTGTAGCCAAGTAAGTATATTTCTGAAGCAGCAATTTGAGTTGAGTCAATTTTAAGAAGAGGGTCCATGCATTGTGATTGTAAATTTGTAATCTCTAGTTGAAGGCTGAAATTGAGTGTAGTTTGTGGAGCTTGTAAATCACTTCTTAATTTTTTTACTCTGACATCAAGCATCAGAATCCCATCACTATGATCTTCGCGCCTTGTATGCCCAAAAATATCATTTGGCATTTTGCTTTAGTAGTTATTTGTTATAGAGTATCTGATTCTTAATTCTATAAAAAGAGTTATAAGCTTGTCATAGTGTCCCGGGACCTCAATATATAAGCAGTCACCGGCAGTGACAGTATATACAGTGCCAGAAACCTTGTCCGAATGCTTTATCCTGTAAATATTTTTGCCAACTGATAACCTTGACCCTCGGGGGTTGCAATAAATTTTAATCGGCCACCTACAGGTAACTGGTAGTGGTTTAAGTTATTGTTAAATATGTACAATGTTTTACCTGTATTAACATTAACATCTGTAAGTATGCTGTTCAGATGAAAAATTAAAAAAAAACACGTAGTTTCGTTAGCATAGATTGCATATCAGGAGAGGGTGCTGATTTTGGCAGGTCCATAATAGCATGTTTTTTGAACCCAAATAAGTTCATTGGCATGTTTATTTATTTCAAATCATGCTCTGTGATTGGGCATTGACTGCTACTTCTCAAGTCAGAATGACATCATGGTAGAGTATGTATACCACATGATAAAATGCATGTCTTATCGTCATGTGGGTCCAGAGCAATTTTTCTTATAACATTTGTGGTCAACAAGTGATCTTTACTCTCGATTCTGCATTCTGATTGAACTCTGTGATTTGAGACAATCGTCATAATCTTTAAATTGAAATTCTTTGTCCACAGTTACTCTACCAATACCCTTGTATTTTTTTGGCAACAGCACCACTACATGTTTCAAAGCTGTACATTTTGGCCCTTAACCCAGCAAATGCCACAATAACATCGCCAAGTGTTATGCCAGGCACTTTTTGTTGTAGGGTTGGATCTTTGGATGTTCACTGGTATCAAAATATTTAAGCAATGCAGGCTGTGCTATATCTTGATAGACATCTTCTGTCTGAATATTAAGGATAAAGCTATCTGTGTCCATGTACATCAGTTTTACACGATCACCATAAAAAGGCTTCAGCACATCATAATAGAGCTTTAGCATGTGTAATATGGCAAATTCTAATATCACAGCCCCTACATAAATAGGCTTATCAAACTTAACCTTTGTTTTCTTTTCATATTAAAGAGTTCCAGATTATCATCATAAATTCTTCTCTAATTGAAGTTGGGCTTTGTTAACAATGTTTTGCTCTGGCTGGGGTCCGTAACCAACTTGACATCAGTATGTTTTCTGACATTTTCTATGGTTTTACTATACACTGAATTGACCATCAATTTGAACAAGGTCTTATCAAATTAGGTTACAACAAGTGTTCGAAGCTCAATGTTTGTATCAATGTATTGCTTGAACCATGTTGAGTGCTTAAACCTCAAGACTTTGCCAACCTTTGTCACTTGAACACCGTGATGCATCATGAACTGGAGGTTTTTGTATTATATGACATAACCCTGTTTTGGTTTTAGAGTCATCATTAGTTTCTTCTGTTTAGAGTCAGGTAAACATTCCACCTTAGGAATTGGGGGCAGATCAGAAAACTGGTGGTGTAAATTATCAGGAATTGTCAGAACAACCTCTAAGAACAGGGCATAGTCACTGTCATCAAAGTCCTGAAGATCTTCAATGTTGAAATCTTCGACCCACTGAAGCTCTGCATATGGCAGTTTATCCATCGTAGCATACCCATATAGGCTGTTGGAATAAACATAAAGTATATAGTTTGATGGCCGTGCTGGATCATAATTAGGAATATATTTGTTGTTTGCTCTGCCATATCTCTGAGAGCATTGCGCCATGCTTCCTCGTATACTTTGTTCCATAAACAGATGCATGTCCTGATCCTGGGTGAGATCCAATTGCATTTTAGTGCTCAAAAACATGGCAGACCATGCTATGCCCGGAGCACTGTAGAAATAGATTTTATCCAGCTTATAATTTTCCATCTATGATTTTCTAAATGCTTGAAGTATATCAGAGTCACATCAAGTTTCAAGTATGCCTTATGATAATTACCAAGTGTCTGGCATTTAAAGTTGGTCCACATCAACTGGGCATTGTGATAATCATCATCAGTGATTCCGGATGCCGGAGTTTACTGTAGCACTCTTGTTGTGGTGGCAGAGCACACTCATCAAATTTAAAAAAGTCAGTAACATAGTCATATGGGTATACACCCTTACGCCTAATTAATTTCAGGTACTGATTTGGAAACATAGTACATGTGTTTTTGAATTGATCATCAGATAGCCAGGCTAGCCGACAGAATTCTGTATGAATCAAGAAATCTTAAGTGTATAGGCTTACCATCAACACTAATTATCTTGCTAATTACAATATATTTCTCATCATTTTTTGCTAAAATATTTAAATTCTGCTGGTCAAACCCCTTGTACCTGATCAGATGATGAAAATCATAATTGGATGCCCAGTGGTAAATTATCGGGACAAATTTTGGTCTCTGGATCTTAATATTACATCTATTACACAGGGCCATTTTGAATTTACCGTCTATATGAGAATGGTGATGCTGCTTAATATTTGCGTCTGAAAATTCAGAATCACATACCGGGCATTTTTCTGCATTGTTGAAATCTTCAATCTGATCCTCTGTTAAAGGCAACACAGGTTTTGATTTTAATAATACATTAGATGCTATTCAACGGCACTAATTTTCTATTCTATGTGCAAATTCTTTGATGGCAACTGGTCCCATGTATAAATATTCTTTACTAACAACACCATCCTGTACAACCACATAATAAAAACTAGAAGGTTCATGTAGCTGGTATGATGTACTTGAAGATTCATCAGCATCTGGGCTGCAGAATGCAAGCGATTTGAGTTTTGATTCAAAATCACAAACTTTATATGCTGGGGGCCATATCAAGGCTTCAAATTTTTTGAATTTTGCATTTTCATTTGGTTTAAGCATAAACATAAGAACAAGTTTATGGTTGCCACAGTATTTCAGATGCTCAACTAACTTGTTTTTAGCAATTTCTGTATTCCGTTCACGAACACCATTTACTATTTTTTGACCATCAAATACAGTCAAACATCAGTAGGGGTAAAAAGTGAGTTCTGCAACAGAAAATGGTGAGTTTTTTGCAGCCTTAACGGAAAATATCGTAAGGCAAACGCGAAAGTGGTGCGCTCAAGGTGGCCAACCTACTGGGCTCTCGCCATAGCCTTTTACGATGGGGGTTCGCCAAGGAAGCATGCAATAGATCAGTGTAGGGCCGAAAAGAGAGTTCTGGAACCGAAAATGGGCTCGGAGTGGGGCTCGCCAACCTTAAGTGGGGCTCAGTGTTGCCAGCCCACCCCAAGAAAATTTCACCATGTGATCTTTCAAGGCGAAGCTAACCTACAAATAGGAGTTGGCAACACCGACTATCAGCGTCTTGGAAAACATCTTAAGACAATTATCTTAATCTTTAAGAAAGTTGACTTCCGGTTTGTCAATTCCGGTCTGTCAAGAAAATTTTCTTGAGACAAATATCTTAAGACGTTTTCCAAGACATTGATTTTCTTGGCTCCTAATTGAGCTATGATGACGATTTTAGGTTTGTTGGATAGGATTCGACGAGAACTATTCGACTGGCAAATAAAATCGATTCTAACCCTTCCACCTCTATTTTTTCAAGCATATTGATCTATTGCATGCTAACCAAACCTCTTGGGAGGCAGGGGGCTCTTGTAACGCCAGCACATGTATGTATGTATGTAATTCGATTTGGGGAGAGGGAAGAGGGGGCTAAAATTTTAACCTTACGACTAGAAAATGTTTCTATAAAATAATAATGCCTATGAACCTGTTTGGCTTCAGGAAGCAAGCTATGTAAGTGTCCGTCCAGCCCACGTCATCGTCGTCGAGCTTCGACGAACTTCTGCCTTCCATGCTATCTAAACTTAACTGTCTGTTAATTATACACTTGAAGAGCATCCTGACCCAGTACGACGAGGATGTGGGCAAAACTTTCTATGTATTCAACAACAACTTGAATTATTACCAGTTCCCCATCTCCGGCAAACTAAAGTTCGACATGAATCCCGAGAACGAAGGGGAGGCCAAGGTTTCCTCTGGTAAGAATTTCTATCGCAACAAGCATGATAGGATGGATGCGACTACAACGTACGATGTCTCTGCTGGCGATCGCCTGTACGTGGAGCTCTTGGACGACTACGATAAACTCATCCCTCTTTTTGTGGAGATGCGAATCACCTACCAAATAATAAATGACCACAACGGTAACAATGCCTAACGATATTTTTGGTCACACCAAACGCGATGACCACGGCGACGAGCTTCTCATGCTCGACGTCAGGTTCAAGAAGCTGCGAAGCGACCTGCAGGCCCTGCAGTCCACGCTCAACTCCAGCCTCCAGTCAGAGATAGCTAGAGGCGAATGCCTTTGATATTGTGTTTTCTAATTAGTTAAAAAATACGTAATGTGATGACTCATATCTTCTGATTGCACAACAAATTATGACGTAATATGATGACTCATATCTAACGTGGTATTTTCTGATTGGTGGAAAAAAAGTTATACTTAATGTGGTCTCTTCTGATTGGAGTTAAAATACGTCATAAATAAACCGAGGTTATATAAGAGGGGCCAGAGCAGTCAGTCACAGTCTCGGAGAGCAGCTTGAAGAGAACGGACGTTCTGTCGCAGTGTTCCTCGTAGATTTGCCCTTACATGGTGATATTTTCTGTTTGATTTTTTAAAATAATTATATACACAGTAGGTGAGTTTTTGTGAGACTGATTGAAGAGTAGTTATTTTTCTTGTAGTGCTTTTTGTGGGGGGTATCAATTTGTACAACACTTAGTACCTAATTGTACAATACTCTTTACCTAATTGTACTGCACTTTATACCTAATTGTACAACATTTTGTACCTAATTGTACAACAGTACGTGTGGATTCGACATATAAAAAAAATCATACATCAGCATATCTACATATATAAATAAACACCCCCCAAAAATATGCGTCCTACGAAGATTTGTATTACATGTAAGAAAAATATTTCCAGTGCTCATTATACATATTTGTACCTGTGTTCCTGGCAAGCATTTAACAGCAACCGAATTGTGTCCTAAATGTAACAAACACTTTTCAATTGCACATGCCAAAAAGCATATGCCTAATTGCGAGGGTACAGGAGACCCTGTGCTGCAACCATTGACCTCGGTCAAAAGGAAGGCTGAAGCAGATTTTTTAAAGATATTACCATCTGCCAAACGACTCAAGTCGGCAACAAAAGCAAGCCGGTTTGCTTTTGATCATATATTAGAGGATTTTGATTTTACCTCAGATAGCTTATGCGATGTACGTAGCTTCCTAGAGAGTGTACGACCCAAGATAATTTCTATCTTAAGTGATGTACTGGCTTTAAACTCTACTAAATTATATGCATCGCTGGGATGTTAATACAAAAAAACATCTGATGAGGAATACAGCTTTCACGATAATACCAAGGCAAAATATTGCACTTGGCAGATGTTGCCAACCTCGAGAGTATCTACGACAAATTCTTGGAGGAGCTGATTGCCAAACAAGAAGAACAACAGGCTGAAGGCTCGGGTGGTTCGTTGTGTAGTACTCCGCATAAACTTAAATTGAGTCTTAACAGGTTTGTTCCATTGTCTGGGTCTAGTTATGGTTCACTGCCGGCAATAATTGCAGTCAAAAAAGCTGTTCTAAACATCCAGAATAGCGATACAAAATGTTTTGTTTGGTCGGAGCTGGCAGCGCTGCATCGTATCCACCGGAAAGATAATCCGCATCGTGTTACCCACTACATGCCCTACGAATCAAAATTAGAAAATGCGATGGCTGGGATTACCTACCCAGTTCAGTTGTCGGACATAAGCAAATTCGAGACCCGTGCACACAACCTACTAAACCTGCAACTAGCTATCAATGTTTACGGCCTTACTAAGAACACAAATATTGTATACCCTATTCGAGTGAGCAACATGGAAGGTGAAGCTGTACAAGAAATCAATTTGTTACTTATCAAGAACGAGACTTGCTACCATTACACGCTTATTCGCTCTCTCTCCCGGTTAGTTTCAGGTCAAAAAAGCAAGCATCATGGTTGCATAGAAGTCTGTCGTAGGTGCTTGTCCACGTTCGATAATCAAAAACCACAAGATTACCAACACATTCAAGGTCTCGACATTGCTGCCCAGAAGCTTGCACAACACATGCGCTATTGTAACGACAGCAGGCCTGGGGTTGCAGTCTTATCCGAGCCTGGTACTGTGGAGCAATTTCAGGCGCATAGTGCTATGGGAGAGCACCCTGCTATTATCATTGCAGATTTAGAGGCCTCCCTTGAACCGCTGTCCACTTGTAAACCCAACCCAGAAGTTTCTTCTACCACGCCATGTCAAATTCACAAGATCTCCAGTTTTGCCTATGTTGTGGTGCAACGAAATCAAATAATTGCCCCTGAGCCATATGTATATCGCGGTCCCGATGCAGTCAAATATTTTCTGGAGAGGATGATTGTAGAAGTGAACGAGATACGAGAAGTATTGTTAGATCCTGTAGCTATGCGAGAGTTAACTCCCGAAGAAAAGCGTAAACACGAAAAAATTATTGACGGTAGGAAAAAAAGAAAGTTCGACGCCACGATCACTTCACCGGAAACTATATTGATTCTTGGTGTAACGGGTGCAACCTGAAGAATAAGGACCCGCGCTTCGTCCCTGTATTCTTCCATAACGGCTCCGGGTACGATTTTCACCACCTTATCAGGTATCTCGGATACGACGATGCGCGCATTAATATTGTAGGACAAAATGAGGAGCGCTACATTTCCATCTCTAAATGGGTGCAAGGCATAGAACTTCGGTTTCTCGATTCCCTGATTTTTCTCCAGGCAGGCCTAGATGCTCTTGCTGGGATGCTCAACAACAATCAACTAATTATTACCTCAGCCAATTTCCCGAACTTGGATCCTAGTCTCTTCAGGTGTAAGGGGGTCTACCCCTACGAGTATGTCAGCGAAGCTTCAAAGTTCGAGGAGGAGTCGTTGCCTCCCCAGGCTAAGTTTCACAGCCGGCTGCGAGGTTCGGGGATCAGCGATGAAGAATATCAGCATGTTCAGTCCATGTGGCTCAATGTCGAAATTTTGGAGAATACCATGATACCTACTTAAAACTTGATGTAACACTCCTCGCAGACGTCTTTCAAGCGTTTCGCGCAAATGCAATGCAAATCTACAAGCTGGATCCTGCATACTTTTACGGTCTTTCCGGGCTGGCATGTTCGGCCATGCTCCTTCTAGCAAAAGTCAATCTCAAGCTTATTTCCAATGTGGACATGATGCTTTTTGTGGAAAAGCTTGTTTGGGTTGGCATGGTTCAGGTGTCACAACGCTACGCTCGCGCCAACAACCAACACATGTCGACCGGGTACGACCCTTCTCAACCATCCAGCTACATCATGTACACGGATGCTAATAATCTTTACGGGCACTCCATTGTGCAAAAACTTCCATTTGGAGGATTTGAGTGAGCTGATCCTTCCAAATTCGACGTAGAAGGTTTCGACGACTCGGAACGAGGCTTCTTTGTCGAGGTGGACCTCGAGTTTTCCGAGAAGCTGCAGGATGTATTCTGCGACCTCCCACCAGCATCGGAATTCAAGTGTCCACCTGCGTCGAAGCAGAAAAAACTCATCATGGATTTCGAACCCAAAAGGCGTTACGGGTTGCACTACCAAAATCTTCGGTGGTTGATGCAACGAGGGGTCACGATTACAGCAATTCACCGAGTCCTCACTTTCAACCATTCAAATTGGTTGAAGCCATACATCGACCTCAATACTAAACATCGTACTGCTGCTACCTCGGAACTTGATCGCAAATTTTTTAAGGACATGAATAATATAATATTTGGCAAAACAATGGAAAACACGCGAAATCGTGAAGACATAAGTTTGCTTACTAGCGTCGACTGTTGTCGCAAACTTGTTGCAAGCCCACTGTTTAAATCTCGAACAATCTACAACGAACAGCTTGCTTTGGTACACATGAATCGTGGTGAGGTAAAGCTCAACAAACCAGTCTATGTTGGTGGCACAGTGTTAGAGTTCAGCAAGCTGCAAATGTTCGAGATATATTATGATATACTACGCTTGCACTATGGTAACAACATCAATCTTCTCTACAAAGATACGGACAGTCTGGTATATCACGCCCACACTGCTAACGCATATAAAGATATAGCCATGATTCAAGTTCTCGCTAACTTGTTTGACACGTCGAGCTATCCCCAACCAAATCGATATGGAATCCTGGCTCGAAACAAAAAAGTACCTGGCAAACTAAAGGATGAAAAAGATGGAGATATTATATTAGGGTTTGCTGGTCTTCGTGCCAAACCATATGCAACTCAAGCTGAGACTTCTGTGACCAAATAAGCTAAAGGCAGAGGCAAGCAGATGGTTCAGAGAAAACTCAAGTTTGAAGACTACGTCGAGTGCCTCGAAACCAAAAAGCCGATTCTGCGAAAAGAGTATCGCATCCAGAGTGTTAAACATATACTTACAACCAACACCGTAAGGAAAATTGCTTGGGATGCACGAGACGACAAGAGTTGTGTTCTCGAATGTGGGATTCATACCCTGCCGTGGGGCCACTATCGCCTGAAAACAGGTAAAACTTGCTCTGTGTGCACAAAAAAAATGATTTACTAGTGTTTTTTCCCCTCGAATGCCAAAGGAGGGGGTGGAGGTGGGATATTTTTTGTTCAAAATATGAATTTCAAAGTTTTTTTTGTAAAACATACATACTATATATTCAATCAACAGCATTTTTTGTTGAACTAAACAAAAGAATACAAAAAATTAACAATATCTGTAAATATATAGTATGTATATTTTTTAACGGAACTAACTCCCGCCGTGTCCTACGGGACGAAAAATTTGGGGGCGTGTGCAGGGCCAAAGGGGAAGATCCTTTGTGGGCTCAAGCATGGCCTTTTTTTATTTCTTGTTATTTCCTATGCATATTTAAAACTGCTCTGTTACTCGCTCGTTTCTGACATCATACACAAAAGTTTTCTCTGCAATAAGGATGACGCTGAACAGTGTGTTCGCAGGCAGAGCATCGTGGAACTCGCAGACAATCTTGATGTTGGAGCGATCGTTAACAACCACCTGCTTTCTCTTCGATGTGTTAATGACGAACATTTGTCTGCGAGCTATGAACTCATTGGGGTAGTAGTACACGTCCACGTAGCCGGAGGTCACTCTCTTGTAAGCTGTGTATGCCTCGTACAGTTTCAGGTATCCGTTGTTTGCAATGTTCAGGTTGTAGTTCTCACGCGGGAATATCTCGTTCCTACAATTCTTGAGGTAAATGTTTTGATCTTGCAATTGTCGAACTGGCTCGAATCTTTTTCTTGGTTGTTGTCCTCCCCCGTCTGGAAGAGCACGACCACAAAATCTGGCATATCTTACCGGATGCTGTTAAACTGTGTGGTCACGTCAAATTCAAAATGGTTGCCGGAAGCAGGTTTCTGCAAGCACTGGTAACCGTAAAATTGGATGGGTACTTGGGGATTCTTCAAAATGTCTGCTTTGTACTTGAGAGCGTAGTTAGTTTCGTATTCCACTACGGGCATGCGCAGCTCCATGGACTGGATGATGCACTTGGCAGGATCAGGTAGTGTATTGGGAACTGCCGAACCGTCTGCACTCAAGGTGCTGTAACGCATCAGCGCATTATTGTCGTTTGTGCTTCTGTGAAAAGTGACGCGCAAACCACCGTTCCACATAATCTCTGTGTAGTCGGAGAAGAAGCCAGGAAGTAGGCGCATGGGAAACAGTACTGTGTGACTTTGAGTTTTGATTTTTGTACCTGCTTCGAATCCCCCTGCCTGGTAGTATGCTGCATCGGTCTTGGAGTGTTTCAATGTTCCCACAGCTGTAGAGTTAATCCCGGGGTAGTCAACCCTATCGATTACGGTGCCATGCTTTCTAACTTCCACCTGCGAGAATAAGTACGGCACAAAATTATCTACGAGACTTAGGTTTGCGTTGGTGGGGAATCATTCCCCGTTGTCTCTCTTCACAACATCAAACTTGATATACAAATCGGCTCTGTGAGGGTGAATGAATCCATCCTCGACGTCCAAGACGTATTCTATCTCTCTTCGTTGAGGTTGGCAAACGTGCGACGATTGGGAGGGAATGACTTCAACTTGTAACTTTCGATTTGCTCCATGATGGTTATTTATTATATGTTAATCTCCACGACGGCAGTGGTCGTGGCTCCTGCAAAATCAACCACCTCTCCCTTCTCGTTGGTAATAGCTAATTCTATGTTGTATATGCGATTACGACATACAGGAATGTATATCGGTGAGGAGGGTGTGTAGATAATTGGCTCCATGAACTCAGAGTTTGGTTTGAACGTAGCGATAATACCTGTTTGCTTGTGACTCCCTGGGATGCCGTCCGAGGATTTGGTGATCATACCTTCTGCCACAATGCAATGTATATTCAGAGTCCCGTTGGCTAGAAATTTAGAAATGTTAGCACCGATGTGCTTGATGCCAGGTTCGAGCTTTGTGTTGTTCTCGAAACCCAAAAGCTCTCCGATGTTACCCAGGTCTACGGTTACCGTGGCAGACACCAGTTCCACCTTGTGAGTTACAGAATTGTGCGACAGCAGTACACTTCTTGGCAATTGAGCCTGCAAGGTAGACAGGTTGTACTGGCCAGGGGTGATGCTGATTTTTTCCCTGCCAATTTTGATGGTATTGTTGTGTACCGTCATGTTAGGTATCTGGTACATGGTGTAGAATGCGCGAAGAGCAATAGATTTAGGATAGATGATATCGTCATGCAATGTGAGTTTCAGAAGCGAAGTCTCGCTTGTGAGATTTAATACTCCCATAGTGCTTCAGGTGCCACAATGCTTTCTGGAAATCCTCTATTTTTGGGTTATTTAATTGCCAGAGAAAGACAAGCATGGAAGCACAGAGATGGCCACAGTTCACATCGCTGAAACCCTGGATGCGTTCGTCATTGTAGTAGAGGTTGGCAACACTGAGATACTTTACCAACCCAGCAGGTGGCGTGCCTCCGAATGAATCGAAAACTAATGCTTTGTTGTTGTTGTTGGCTTTGAGGTAGCATATCCAATGTGTACCAGGATTTTCGTAACTGTCTAGGTTAACCACGCCACACTCTTTTTTCATCACAACAGAAGGTAGAGAATCAGACACGAAAACGCCCCTGAAGTGCTTGACCCCTAACGATTCGATCAAAGATTCAATATGGAAGTTGGACTTTTTCAAAGCTTCGAGGTTGTTTTTTCGCTGTTTGGTCACACCTTTCTCCTTTTTCTCCAAAGCCAGGTTTCTGCTCTTCCAACTCGGCTTTATTCTTTTTTGCATCGATGACGGTCTTGGCAATGGCGGCACTGCCTCCTGCCAAGCTGCCTACAGCGCCCAATGCTGCCAAGATAGCCGGGATGCTGAATATGAAACCTCCAGTCTTTTGCTGCTGCTTTCGCGGACCTTGTAACCTCCTAAACTGAGGAATGCTAAGCAGCAATTTCATTCTTTGACATTTTGCCAGGCAGGAATGTTTCTTCTCACGCTGCTTTTTGGTGAGCAATCCATTAAGGGCTCCGAGAGACTTAATTTTTGCGTAGGGTATTTGGAAAACGACACCTTTGGGCTTCATGATGGTAGTATGTTCTTTATATATATCGTGAAAAGTAAGGCTTTGCCTCTTAATAGGTTGGTTATACAAGTTGCTTTTTTCACTGGGTGTTATTTATTTACAGCCCCCACCCCAATATTCGTTTTGTTGTCATTGCGATGGCCGTACTCAATGCAGCAACCCGTTCACCTAGCAAGGCATTTCTGCTGACGAGTCTCCCGAAAGCAGCATGCTCCAACTTCCTGTCGGCATCGTGACGTGCGTCGAGATCTGTGTGAGTATTGTAGGCAATGTCATGTAGGCAATGCTGCTTCCAGTGGGTTCACCCCCTTGTCTCCTTTTTCCAGTAGCTGTTCGAGTTTGGTACCAAGACCGCAGTACTGGTTACCCGGCAGGTGCATCTCGAAGGGTAGCTTGTTGATAATATCGTCCACCAAATCTCGACCCTCGGCTACATTCCAGAATTTCGGAGGCAGGGTATTGATGATTTTGATGAGGTGCCCTATACCTTTGCTGTCGTTGACAATGAAGTTGCTTTCAGAATTTCGTCGCGATTATCTTTCATTATATACGTGACGGTTTCCGGGTAAAACTCGAACTACGGTGAAAAGTTTTGTACTCCAATTTTTTGTGAAGTCCTTTCCGAACGCACGGTTAACTTTACTGATTCTCACCTGATCTCCAATTTTGTATTTCGGTTTCTTGCTTGTAAATTTGTACTTTGGACAATACACCGTAGAAATTAAACGTCGCTCGTCAGATTTGTTGACGTCAGCTGGTTTCATGTTTATCGTGCGATGCAAACTGTGATTATAGCTACAACCTTAGTGACAATGAAGTTCGACCAGTCACAAATATAGGAGTGCGTTTTGAAAGAAGGAGAACACATGCATATGCTGAACATATTTTATTCAGCAGGCTACAAGGAACAAAGGAAAACATAAATTTCCGCTGCAACGCAGCAATGTATGGTGTCCACACAAAATAAAACATTTTCGTCCATCTACACGTGACATTGAAGTTCGACCTCTGTTAGAGGGGATCCGGTTTACCATGGTGTGACGCCGCCCCGTCGGCGAATAACTGCAGCAATGCGTCGGGGCATGCTGCGGACTAGTCGTTCAAGGTATTCCACATCAATTCGGTGAGATTCCTCCTGCAGGCAGGCGATAAGCTCACGCCACACATTCTCAATGGGCGAGAGGTCGGGACTCGATGGTGGCCATGGCAGAGTTCGCATGTGATGGCGAGTCAACCATTCTCTTGTCAGCCGTGCTGTATGAGGCCTGTCATTGTCGTGTTGAAAGATGAGACGCCCCCTGTGGAACAGGTGCCTTCGCACTGTGGGAAGATGCCACTCCAGTATGCGTGTATAGGCGTGTACATTCACAATGCCCTCACAGACGTGTAGTGGGCCAACCGCAGATGCCGTCATGCATCCCCATACCATCACTGACGCAGGTTTCTGTACCCAACTTGCATAACATTTTACTTCATTCTGTTCCTCCTTCCGACAAATGACTGTTTTCCGTATTTTCCCGTACACAACATTGAAAATGGATTCGTCCGTCCACAAAACCCTGTTCCACTGCCGAAATGTCCATCCCCGGTACATTCGTGACCACCGTAGTCAATTGCCTTTGTTCCACATGGAAAGGAAGGGTTTACGTTTCGCCTTGTACACTCGGTAACCGCATCGCTGTAGGTAACGGCGAATGGTTCTGGTTGACACTTCAATGTGAAAGCGTTCTAGAGTCCACAGTCGTAATTCGGTCACAGACACATGATTGTTGGTCTGGATATAGCGCCTAAATATCCGCAGGTCAAGCACGCTCAGCAGACGTTTTCGAACGGGGGCCTTATCTGGCTCTGTTGTATCCGTATTTTGGTGGTGTTTGATGATGCAGTGGACGGTTGACTTGGGTAAGTTCAGTTGGCGCCCTTTTTCCAGTTCACTGAGTCCATCCCGTTGCAACTCCACCACTCTTCTCCTCACGGTGTTGTCAATAGGTTTGCCCCTGGCCATGGTGATGATGCACTGCGGTTCCTCGGTGCACAGCACGCGCTAATATACGGCGGACTCCCTTATCATGTCCGCGACGTCATGCCTCCATCGAATGCGCCACTATCTGGAATTTTTTCCGTATGGGTCTGGTGCCTGGTCGAAGTTCAATGTCACGCGTATATTTCCCCGTTTTCGTTCTTTACGTGACTTTGGGTGCTACATGCTAGGTTCACGATTATTGAATGCTCACACGCCTCCTCTTACACACATGCGTCACTTCTGCGGGTCACCTATTCCACCGCCTATGCCTCTGTGCATTTATTCACGTATTCCATTTCTGGTCGAACTTCATTGTCACCAAGGTTGTATAAACGAGTTCCGGAAGCATGTCGAGCCACTTGTAATTCCCCGGAAGCGTGAACTATTTCCACTATGCTGGCTTTGATGTGACTAAAAGTGGAGTAATGTTGAATATTTCGTTTTTGAATAAATTGCCGAAAGACAGAGTTGTAGAATTCTTTTCCGTTGTCCGTGTGAAGAAATCGAGGTCGCCTGCCACTTTCATCAAAATTAGTTTAAAATGCATTCACCACGCAGGTTCCTGTTTTTGCCTTGACGGGTAAAGCCCATGCAAATTTTGAAAATGTGTCTATAACGGTGAGAAGATACTTGTATTCCTTGTTGATTCTACGAAAATTTTTTAGATTGCCACTGCTCATTTCCACAAGGTCAACTTCCCACAAGTCGTCTATGCTTTTGGTCACTACAGCCAGTCGTTTGTAGTTTCGCCGTGCAGGTTTGTGCAGCTCGTTCACGATAGCCTGCCTAGACATTGCTTGAAAATAAGAATTAAGTTTGATGGGATTTCTGGCCGCAGACAATGCCGGGTTTTCTATGTACAGCTTATCACCTATTTCTATTTCGATAATTTGAGTTGCATCTTCGGCATAGGCAGTCTCGCGAGTTTCGGGGTGGGTGAAACCAACCAACTAAACTCCTCTTATTTTAGGCTCGTCACTGATGTTCGTCACGGTCATGGTTGGATAGTGGGTTGCGTGAGGGAAAGACCAGTATGAAACCTTGACGAACTGAAGTGTGCCAGCAAGGAAAAACTGGTGATAGGCTTTGGCAGGAGTCAGCATGCAGAGTTTGGCACCCGGATGGAAGAGCGAGGAAAATTCCCTGTTTGGAATGTTGTACAGTTCGATGACAACGGTGGACTTGAGATTGTCGATGCTGGCGTTCAGGGTGCTTACGTTGGTTCGAACCTCGGTCTCCACATCCTCCAATCTACCGTTCACCGATTCCAGGTGTTCCTCGATAGGACGGACAACAGTGTGGTAATCGGGCTTGATCTTCACATCGACAATTGGTCTCTTGAATTTTTCGTTTAAGTATGTAGTTGGGCACTGAAATTGGCTATGGGCGATTCCTGGCTCGCCTCGATGCTGCCAATTTGCTCTTTCACATTGGCAATAATTTGCTGCAGGCTCTCCACGAGTGTCAACTTGGAGCTCTGGGTTGCGAGGTCGTGGACCTGGGTTCTAATTTCCGCAATCAAGGCATGTAGCTCGCTTATGTTCTGGTTGGTGGGTAAGGTTGCAACAGACTCCCGAAGCAATTCAATTTCGGTTTGGATGTTTTTGATGACGTCTGATTTGAGTATTCGGTTGAGAGCCCTCTTCACGCTTTTCAGTTCCTGCGAGGTACGCAGAGTGGCCACCGTGTTTTGGAGCGACTCCAAATCTTTTTTCATCGCGTCCAACTCCGAGGCAGCAGCAGCAGCGCGTATGCCTTTTTGTAATAGTGTTATGTCGTCCTGGGTGGGGGTGGATTGTTGCAAAGTTTCCAACTTAGCCTGTGTGTCGTCGATCAAGTGATGAAAATGCGACAACTCTGATTCGGTGTTTAGATTTTCCAGCTTGGTAATTTGTTGTTGAACGCTGGCCAAAGTGTCCTGATACCTGGCAGTTTGCATTCAAGTGCCTCGTTAACATTCTCTAGTTCATTTTTGATGACGGCAAGTGCATCCTCGATGTGAGCTATGGTACCTTGCAGTTTCCCGAAGTCCTCGCAGGTCTCGAGCTGGATCTTGATGTTGGCAACGCTACGGGGCAATAGCATTCAGCTCACTGGACGAAGGTAGATTGTTGATGAAGTCTTCCAACGTTTTTAGTTTAGTTTGAGCGTCGGTGATGGCTGCTTGCAAAGCATCCGTTTGAAGCTCTGCCTTGATACTTTCCAACGTAGGGATTTCAAACGATTGAAATTGTTCGTGCAATTTAGCAATGCTGGGATTGACGCGATCGTAGTCATCTTGTGTTTTGATGCTCTGGATAATGTTTTGCAGTTCAGTCTGGATGGTGCTCGTTTGATCCTGCAAGTGTCGCTTCAGCTGTTCCACGTCGGAGGTCTGCGTTTGCTGCAGCTTCACAAGTTCGTTTTGGAGCTTGCCTACACTCAGTGCCAAGTTGCCGAAGTTGTCTATTGACGCGAGGTCGGTGTACTTTGCAACAGAGATTTAAGCTCGGCATCAATTTTGAGTACGGGGTCCAGGCACTGAGACTGCAGGCTGGCTATCTCTGACTGGAGGCTGGAGTTGAGCGTGGCCTGCAGGGCCTGCAGGTCGCTTCGCAACTTCTTGACCCTGACTTCGAGCATGAGAAGCTCGTCTCCGTGGTCATCGCGTTTGGTGTGACCAAAAATATCTTAATTCATTGTTACCACTGTGGTTATTTATTATAGGGTAGGTGATTCGCATCTCCACAAAAAGAGGGATGAGTTTATCGTAGTCGTCCAAGAGCTCCACGTACAGGCGATCGCCAGCAGAGACATCGTACGTTGTAGTCGCATCCATCCTATCATGCTTGATGCGATAGATGTTCTTGCCAGAAGAAACCTTGGCCTCCCCTTCGTTCTCGGGATTCATGTCGAACTTTAGTTTGCCGGAGATGGGGAACTGGTAATGATTCAAGTTGTTGTTGAATACATAGAAAGTTTTGCCCACATCCTCGTCGTACTGGGTCAGGATGCTATTCAAGTGTATAATTAACAGACAGTTAAGTTTAGATAGCATGGAAGGCAGAAGTTCGTCGGAGCTCGACGTCGATGACGTGGGCTGGACGGACACTTCCATAGCTTGCTTCCTGAAGCCAAACAGGTTCATAGGCATTGTTATTTTATAGAAACATTTTCTAGTGGTAAGGTTAAAATTTTAGCCTCCTTTTCCCTCTCCCCAAATCGAATTACATACATACATACATGTGCTGGCGTTACAAGAGCCCCCTGCCTCCCAAGAGGTTTGGTTAGCATGCAATAGATCAATATGCTAGAAAAAATAGAGGGGAGGGGGTAGAATCGATTTTATTTGCCAGTCGAATAGTTCTCGTCGAATCCTATCCAACAAACCTAAAATCGTCATCCTAGCTCAATTAGGAGCCAAGAAAATCAATGTCTTGGAAAACGTCTTAAGATATTTGTCTTAAGAAAATTTTCTTGACAGACCGGAATTGACAATCCGGAAGTCAACTTTCTTAAAGATTAAGATACTTGTCTTAAGATGTTTTCCAAGACGCTGATAGTTCGTGTTGCCAACTCCTATTTGTAGGTTAGCTTCGCCTGTGAAAGATCACATGGTAACATTTTCTTTTAGTGGGCTGGCAACACTGAGCCCCACTTAAGGTTGGCGAGCCCCACTCCGAGCCCCATTTTTGGTTCCAGAACTCTCTTTTTGGCCCTACACTGATCTATTGCATGCTTCCTTGGCTAACCCCCACCGTAAAAGCTATGGCGAGAGCCCAGTAAGTTGGCAACATTGAGCGCACCACTTTTGCGTTTGCCTTACGATATTTTTCCGTTAAGGCTGCAAAAAACGCACCATTTTCTGTTGCAGAACTCTCTTTTTACCCCTACTAACATCTTCGACACAACTTGAATATTGTATTAGATTTGCCTAGTTGTTTTCTGACTAAAGCTTCAAGACTGTGTATCAGAGTGTAATGGTATATGCCATCCTCTTCAATTAAGAGCAGATCAATCGGGACAGCAGAATCATCATCAAGTGTACTGATTCTCAGAGGCTCTATCAGGGAAATTGCCACGACCAGTAGAACAAATAAATACATTAATAGATAATGGCATACCATTGATATATCTGGCCTTTTTTCAAATTTATCAATATTCTGAACAGACATTGGATATTCTAAGCCCTCCGTAGCATCATCAAAATCTTGTTCATGCTTTTTATAATAACTTACTCGCTCTGGATGATCTAAAACTGGAAACAAAGCAGCTAAAATACACCACAAGAAGCATTTTTGATCATTTGTTTCTAGGTTGACCACAGCTTTTTTGTTGTTGATATTTTCAGGTAATGGCAGATATGGAGAACTTTGTAGCGGTCTGAATTCAGAAATATTAAACAAGAAGCTTTTTTGACAATCATTTTTTTAGGTTGACCACAGCTTTTTTGTGTTTGATATTGTCAGGTAATGGCTGATATGTAGATCCTTGTAGTGGTCTGAATTCAGAAATATTAATAGAGAGCTTGTGTGGAGATCCACACAGGCTCCAACCCGATTACTTAACAGCAAACTCAGAGTGTTTGATAAGCAATTGGTCTATCAACCTGCTTAGTATTTAGTCTGAGTTTATATTTGAGTATACAGGTACAGTTTCTGTTATGTGGGGCTGTGTAAATTTTGTGCCATTTGATTTCTTATATTGTGTATACAATTTGAGGGACAGCTTATAAGAGCCATTTTGTTTATTTAGAATATACTCCACATCAGGATTTATACTGTTCAAAAAATTCTTAATTTCATATTTTGACTATGATACAAAACAGTAATCACTAAGTTGACCATTAAAACTGCTATGGATGGGCTCATTGAGAGGCTGCTTTGCTGGTCTATGATTATCGGGTGTTTCAAGTTTCCTTTTTAGACCACATGTAGATGGCTGTGATGAAGTAGAAGGCTGTACATAACAAGTACACTTATGCCTATTGTAATATGCTTTGCTAAATATTTTTTATGACATTTTGAGCACATTTTAGTAGGTTTTCTGCATTTCTTAGGATCAGAATTATGCCGGTGCCTAGCCCAATTAGAACTAGATATATTTTTATTACACTGATTGCAATATTTCAAGTTTGGCATTTTTATTGTTTATTTATATAAATTTTTTGGGCCAAAAAAACAGAACTATGCATAGTATGCCAAAACAATTATAACAACAGTTAGTGGCTGAGCGGGTGCTTTTATACACATACAACAGCAGTAACTAGGCTCTGGTGATCCCCAATGTAGAGTAGTTTTGCTCTATTATGCTGTTGTATAACAGACTTGAAATTAGCTGGGTACAATTATATTATACCAAATAGAATTAACACAATTGTTATCCAAAAAGCCAATCAGTTTGGATTTGCCCACAGCAATAGACAATTTAAGTTCTAGCAAATGCTTAACAGGATAGAGCTATTCATAAATAATACACAGTCCAGCATTTGCTCATACGTTTTCTAAAGACACAATTCAAGAGTTGTTGTTGAGTTGGTGTTTTAAGTCCATTTATGCACAATAAAGCTAATCTTGACTAGGCCCACACACTCCACCGAGTATCAAACCTTGGAGCCTCTTCATTACAAGGCAATAATACCAACACTTTGCATCAGGGAGGCCCACACACTCTACCAGGTATCAAACCCGGGAGCCATCAGCTGGATATCAGCTAATACAGTCAACGTTGGACTTTGAATCTGCAGTGAATATTCTCAAAGTCTCACGTGTGGGGATATTATTTCAGAGCAGAGACTTCTGGAATTGGAGTCAGTAGCGTTTGTCAGGTCTGCATGAGAGCATGGAAAGGGGTAATGTCCTTTTAGTAAGGGTTTTCCCTATTACACAGAAATATCAATTAAAGTTTCATGCCCTTCCAGCAAATTGGAGTCAGTAGCGTGTGTCAGGTCTGCATGAGAGCATGCAAAGGGGAATATGAAGTCCCAAGCCTGCATAATTTATTTCCAGGCCAAGCATTGCATCGATCTCCCCGATCGAAACTGTCTGACAGACTGAAGTATTTTCTGAGCTAAGTAATTAGTGCCCCGGGCAATAAACTGATCAAAAGTTAGTAAGCAAGCAGGTAACAGTTCAATTTGCAGCCTGCCTTTGTCCAAGGTAATCCTGTACTGTATTAGAGCTGTACGTTGTTAGAGGCACCTACATGAGTATTTTTGGCTTAGTTTTAAGTGTAGCCATAACAATATCAAGAAGACTATATTTTTAGCAGGCTTATAGACAACAGACTAACAGATTCAGCTTTTGTACACATGGCCAAATCAGTCTATTGAGGCTTCTTCATTTGTAGACTGTAATTCTTCATTTGTACACTAGAGCTCAGGTTTTGAAAGTGTAGCACACTTGGGCAATTGACTCATATTGACATCTTGACATTGTTTTAAGTATAGCCAAATCAGTTTGTTTAATCATATGAGCTCTTCATTTGCATGATTTTTGTCCTCATCCTTTTATACTACTCCCGATAAATATATGGAGGTGGATTATTTTTCTCCATATGTGTTTACTAATTTTAGTCCAAAGCTACAGGCTTCATGCTTAGCTATATTTGTTGTTTATGATGTATCTGAATCTTCAAAACATGTTTCCATAGGTTTTTGCATTGTTTCAAAATCAGCATAGATTAAAAATGGATGTTGTACCAATGAATTATAATTAGAAAATTTTATATTTTTGCATGATGGTAATTTGTAAGTTACATGAGGATAAAGACATCAATATTTAATATGTTCCTCTAATTGTTGATTGCTTGATTTGTTACCCCTTCCATAAAATATTGACAGGCATCTATCACATATAGTAATTTTATGACTATGTAGTGTTATTTGCTTTCTTACCAATTTTGGGAGATACTGTATGAGATAATGGTGTTTCTTGTTTCCCTTCGTAACATATAATATTCTTATAATATGTGCAACAAATGGTGGTTTATGATGACTGTGTATATAAATATTATGATTTTCAATATAAGAATAAACATGCACAGCTATCGATTGAATATTATACCGTTTATATTGCTTTTCCTATTGTTCGATATCTGAGATGTCTACTGGATAATTTATTCCTGACATGGCTTTTTTTAAATTTTGTTTCAATTTTTTGTATTGGGAATCACGGCATTTATTAATTTTAACAGGATGAACGTATGTTACAATACACTAGAGAAAACATTTATTATCATTATCATTTTAATTGTTCAGTACAGCCAATTTCCTTCTGATCTGTTCAGGCAGTCTAATATAACTAGATCCACCAAATGGGGTACATTTTGCTAATTTCAATTACGGTTTAGGGATTGCATCACAAAGTGACGAACACGAAACCTCTCCCTTGAAACTCTTGTTGTTTTAAATTAAGTTCTTCCAAATTCTGTCATAAATATCATATAATCGAAGAATGTCATCATAGTGTAAAATTAATACACGAGTAGGATGCAAATATTTTTATTTTTCATTACGAAAATTTTTACAACCTTGGTGACAATGAAGTTCGACCAGAAAGGAATACGTGATTAAATGCACGGAGGCATAGGCGGTGGAATGGGTGACCCGCAGAAGTGACGCATGTGTGTAAGAGGAGGCGTGTGAGCAGGCAAGAATCGTGATCCCAGCATGTTGCACCCAAGGTAGTAGTAAAATTGATGCTATAATAAGCACCACTTATAAGTGTAGAAAAGGAGAGGCTATTTGATTGAACAATCCGATTTCCCTACACTTAAAACAATGGCAAGAGGGGCTTATACCCCAATTCTTCAGGTGTGATATGCCCTGATTTTTTAAGAATTTTGAATTCTAGTGTAGAAAAGGTGAAGCCTCTCAGACAGATTTGCCCACACTTAAAACAATGGCAAGAGGGGCTTATACCCCAATTCTTCAGGTGTGATATGCTCTGAATTTTAAGAATTTTGAATTCAAGTGTAGAAAAGGTGAAGCCTCTCAGACAGATTTGCCTACACTTAAAATTAAGTCAAGTACCCATATCATCTTATTGTTTATAGTGTGTTCTTTCTGTCAAAATTCCTGGGATTTTGAATTCTAGTGTAGAAATGGTGAGCCCCCCCCCCTCAGATTGATTCTGCCATGTGTACAAAAGCTGAATCTCTCAATTTGCTGTCTATAAGCTTGTCAGAAATAAGCCCCCCCTGTTATTGTTTTGGCTACATTTGAAATTGAGCGAAAAATATTTATATTCTCAAGCAAAACTCCCCGATCATTATATTGAGCCAAGGGAAGGCTGTTTCATGTTTTTTCTAATCTTTTGATCAGTCACATGTCCCGGCAGGCAATTAATTATGCAGGGGCCTGGGAGAGTTATGCGTGCATCCAAGAGATATAATCTATATTGTGCTTTTTCAGGGAAAATTCCCCCCATACATGCTCTCATGTTATTGACTCCAAGAGGAATTCTCAGTAATAAGAATATTGAACCCTTGCATGTTGTATGCCTGAACACAATTCTAATCTTGTCTTATTGTATTAATATAAACCTGACCGAGGACTTACAGAACATTCACTGCACAATTTTCAAAGTCCAACTATGAAATTGTATTTAGCTGATATAGAGCTATGAGCTCTGGGCTCTCAATAAAATGTGGACATAGTCCCATGGCTTATTGCCTTGTAAACAGGAGGATCGGGTTTGAATCCTGATAAAATATAATGCCTCCCCTGATGGCAAAGTGTTAATATTGGTGCCTTGTAAACAAGAGGCTCGGGTTTGTGGCCCGACAAAATGTGTAAGATTGAAATACATGTGGCAAAATAATATCTCTACACGTGAGATTTTGAGAATATTCACTGCTAGCTGATATACAGCTGAGGTTTGAAAGTGTGTTGTACAACAGCATAAAAATATACACACACACACACATATTTACTTCTGGTTTAAGTTCAATTGGACACCAGCCTCAATTTGTTTATCTAATATTAAAACAATGTAATTCTTCTAGAATTGTTCTGTGACTATCTCATTTCTTACATCATAAACATATGATTTTTCACCTATGAGAATAACACTACATATGGTGTCATCAGGTAATGCCTCATGGAATTCACAGATAATTTTAATGTTTGTCCTGTCATTAACCACAACTTGTTTCCTTTTTGAGGTGTTGATTACAAACATAGGTCTCTGTGCTTTGAATTCATCTGGTGTATAATACATGTCAGTATTGCCAGTAGTGACCCTTTTGTATGCTGAAAATGCCTCATATAATTTGAGGAAATCATTCTTGGACATGTCTAAATTATAATTTTCTCTAGGAAATACCTCATTTCTGCCATTTTTAAGATATATGTTCTTGATGTTGCAGTTATCAAATCTACTTGAATTTTTTTCCTGATTATTGTGTCTTCCAGTCTGAAACAGAACCACCACAAAATCCGGCATGTCGTATTGTATACTGGAGAATGAATTTGTAGCATCAAACTCATAATAACTACCAGTTGCGGGCTTCTGTACACATTGATATGTATAAAATTGTAGAGGAATTTGTGGATTTTTTATTATATCTGCTTTGTATTTAAGAGCATGACTGGCCTCATATTCAACAACTGGGATTCTTAGCTCCATAGTCTGAATAATACACTTGCCCTCATCAGGTAGGGTATTAGGCAAAGCTTCCCCTGTAGAGTTTATTGCACTGTACCTCATCAAAGCATTATTATCATTGGCAGCTCTTCTAAATGTGATTCTTAAACCACCCTTCCACATAATATCTTTATAATCTGAGAAGAATCCTGCCAACAGGCGCATGGGGAACAGCACTGTGTGGCTCTTGGATATAATTTTATCACCAGCCTCAAATCCACCTATTTTGTAGTAAGAATCCACGGTTTTGGATAATTTTAGTGTTGCCAAAGCCGTGGAGGTAATGCCGGGATAATCTATTCTGTTTATAACAACGCCATGCTTTCTGATCTCAATTTCAGAGAACAGATGCGGCACAAAATTGTCCACCAATCTTATATTTGAATTTGCCGGATAATCTGTTCCATCGAGCTTTACAACATCAAATTTGATGTATATATCTGCTCTGTGGGGGTGTATAAATCCATCCCCTACATCAAGATCAACCTCAATCTCTGTGTTGGGTTGATTTAAATTTGCAAATGTCCTCCTGTTTGGGGGGAATGATTGTAGCTCATAACTCTCAATATTTTCCATTTTCTTCTAGCATGTATTTTTATTTAAATATTAATCTCTATGATTGCAGTTGTTGTGGCTCCAGCAAAATCAACTAATTCTTCTTTTTCATTAGTGACCATCAATTCAATATAATCTATTCTATTATGGCACACAGGAAAATATAATGTTGGGGATGGATTGTAGATGATGGGCTCCATAAATTCAGAATTAGGTTTGAATGTTGCAATAATGCCAGTTTGTTTGTGAGTGCCTATGCTATTTGATTTGGTGATCATACCCTCAGCCACATTACAGTGAATATTCAGAGTCTCTATGGCCAAGAATTTAGGTAAATTCATAGCAGTGTGTTTGATGCCTGGTTCAAGTTTTGTGTTGTTCTCAAAGCCTAACAGCTCTCCTATAGTACCCAGATCCACTGTTTCTGTAGCAGATACAATCTCTACTCTGTGAGTGACAGAATTTTGACTTAACACTACACCTCTGGGTAATTGAGCATTTAAAGTGGATAGATTATATTGCCCTGGAGTGATGACAATTTTTTGATCCCCTACTGCAATTTTGTTGTTGTGGTGTGTAATATTAGGGATTAAGTACATGCCATAAAATACTCTGAGAGCTATTGTTTTGGGATACACTATATCATCATGTAATTTGAGTTTCAATATTGAATTTTGGCTGGTGAGATGGAACACCCCCATGATGTTTTAAATACCACAAGGCTTTTTGAAAATTTTCAATTGATGGTTTATTTATTTGAGACATATATCTAAGAACAGATAAGCACAAATGTCCACAATTAACATCTTTGAAATTTTGAACACGGGCATTATTGTAATAAAGATTAGCTGATTTTAGATATTTTATTAAATTTTCAGGTGGAACACCTCCAAATGAATCAAACACAAATGCCTCATTTTTTAAATATTTAAGATAACAAATCCAGTGAGTGCCCTGATTTTTGTACTTATCCAAATTAACAATGCCACACTCTTTGTTGAGTGGTTGTTCTGGTAAAGAATCAGACATGTACACACCTCTAAAAGGTTTGATGCCCAGTGGCTTGATTAAAGCTTCAATATCTTGGTTTGTAAGCGGCTCTTGTTTTTTTAAAAACTTATTCATGGCTCTCTTAACACCTTTGCCTTGTTTCTCCATGGCCAGGTTATGGCGCTTTATTTCATCTAATTCTGCCTTATTTTTCTTGGCATCTATTACTGTTTTTGCTATGGCAGCTGATCCCCCAGCCAAGCTCCCAACAGACCCGAGAACAGCTAAGATGGCAGGGATAGTAAATATAAATCCCCACACATGTGATTTTTTTCTTGATTGCTGTAATTTTTTTAATTGGGGGGTACTAAGTAACAATTTCATACCATGGTCCTTTGCAATACAAGAATTTTTTTTCTTGCGCTGTTTTTTGGTCAAAAGACTGTCAATAGGCCCAAGAGATTTGAGACCTGCATAAGGTATTTGATACATAACACCCTTGGCCTTCATTGTAGGTTTATTATATACATATTCACAACCCCCACCCCAGTTTTTGTTTCGTATTCATAGCTATGGTGGTTCCCAATGCTGCTATTTTTTCACTTAAAGAAGCATCTTTGCTTACAAATCTACCAAATGCAGCCTCTTCTAATTTCTTGTCTGCAAAATGTCTCTTGTCAAGATCAGAATGTGTGTTGTATGCTATGTCATGGTCTCTACAAGCAGCATCTAGGGGATTAACACCAGGATCACCTCTGTTTAATCTATGAACCAATTTTGTGCCTGGACCACAATACTGATAGCCTGGAATGTGTAGTTCAAATGGCAGCTTGTTTATAATGTCATTAACAAGGCCCCGACCCTCAGAAATATTCCAAAATTTAGGTGGTAGAGTATTAATAATTTTTATGAGATATCCAATCCCCTTAGTGTCATTCACTATAAAATTAGACAATTTTGTGCTTATCATGTCCATAATTCCAACCTTTTCATTGAAAAATTGTGGTTGCCAGCATTTTCCTCCCCAGCTATCACCAATAACCTATCTACAAGTTTCCTGACATCATCAACCCACACAAATTCTTTAGGCAGGGTGTTGTATTGTTTGATTCCACTGCCAGTTTTGATTTGTGACCATATGGGCTTGATTAAATTGTTGTATTTTGCTCCACTGCTAGACTTGACTCTTTTTTGTGTGGGATCATTATTCTGGTATAGAGCATCTGATTTTATTAATATTTCTTTGTAATGTTCATAATCTTGATCTTTATAGCTGCCAGGCCTTTTCCTAGTCATCAGTTCCCACAATCCAGGCGTGCCGGGATACTTAACAAAAGCACCTCTTTCTCCAAGATGAGATTCTGAATAAACAATTATATCATCTCCCATAAAATGTTACTCTGAAATTGCCAATTCTATGTATGATGCTACCATCACGCTCTGTGTCAGCATATAAGCCAAACACCTCATCTTTATTGTCTTTAGGTGTGGTTAAATATTTTTGAGCAAGAAGACCCTATTCAATAGGATCCTGAGTAGCTTCAATTCTTCTAGGAGCAATAGGACTAGGTGTATGAATACTGGAAAGTGGGGTGAATGGATAATCTAATATGTTCCTTGCAGCTACAGGTACAAGCTCTGTGATCAAATTTTGATTTTGCTCTGTAACAATTTTGATATTTTTACCTAATTCACTAATAGCATCAATAATAGGCTGTTCTGTTTGCTTGTGTTGTTCATAGATTCCTCGGTTCTGTGATTTCCATCCCTTAAATCTTTTTACAAGATAATCTCTTAATTTAAGATCATCAATAATTGGCCTTTTCATGGTTATTTATATATGTTTCAATGTCTAGAAAATTGTTGATTTTATTTCTATATTTGCCAGTATTAGGTGTTCTTGTCATATCAATTGTGACAAACCCATAACTGTCCTGGCTCCAGCACTTACTGCAAAACTTGGAAAAATCATTGTAGCTCAAGTCCCCACCTACATATTCATCATGTATGTGTTTGAGGTTGGTATGGTCTTGATGAAACACACATATAAAATTGCTGTTGTCTCGGATCAGTTGCTTCGGTATTTTTGAAAAAGTCTATGTTTTTGTGCCGGCCCTGTGTAAAGAAATTTCTAACCTTGTTTTGATTATCCAGTATAATGTCATCAAACACAACAACAGAATTATCGAGACATTCATGAAGTGGCTTAACATCTGGTTCAAAAGTGGCTATATCGAATCCATCATATAGCTTCATCAGCTGCTGATATTTTAATTGTTCCAAGCTCTTAGAGAAGATATACAAGTGCCTGTTTTTCCAGTCTAACCAGTTGGGTGTAAATAAAAAATTATCAACCATTAGTGTAGTTTTACCACAAGCAGATGGCCCAACAATAAGACATCTAATATTATCAGGCAGCAACTTGCCATTTCTCTTATTCTGCTGTTCAGGTTCTGGCAACCTCTTTATAACATCCCAGGTGCTCATATTATTATTTTCTTTGCATCGATCCAGATGTGTTCTGGGAGTCCTAGCCATTTGACAAGAAACTTGTTGCCTTTTCTGCGGAAGATTTTTTCTATGAGATAAGTGTCAGGCTGTTTAGTTTTGCTGAGCTCTTCTTCATAGAATCGGCCTTTGAGAATTTCTCCTCGGTGGTCTTTTATTATATATGTGTTAAGGGTCCCGGGTTTAACATGAACCACTGTAAATAATTCAGTGCTCCAGTTTCTTGTAAAGCCTCTTTTGAATAAGTGCTTATATTTGCTGATTCTTACTTGATCACCCACCCTGTATTTGGCCTTTCTTTTTGTTGGCCGATATTTAGGATAATAAACAGTCCTGATCAATTTTTGCTCATCAGATGAAGTTACTTCAGAGGGTTTCATGTTGATTGTGGAATGGACCGAGTTGTTATATTTATGTAGAAGTTCTGGAAGAATATTAATCCATTTATAATTACCTTGAAGTGTAAATTGTTTATACATAAGATTTTTTAGGGTTTTGTTGAATCTCTCTACAATTGAGCCTTTGAGATCACTGTAACTCGAGTAATGTTTTATTGACTGGCTTTTAATAAATTGTTGAAACACTGAATTATAAAATTCTTTGCCATTATCTGTTTGCAAATAGCGCGGGGATCATCCACTCTGATTGATGATTGTCCTGATGGCTTCTGTAACACATTTTCCAGTCTTGGATTTGAGTGGCACAGCCCAGGCAAATTTTGAAAATGTGTCTATTACAGTGAGTAGATACTTGTAGCCCTTGTTGATTTTGTCTAAGTTTTTCAACTGTCCACTTGCCATTTCAATCAAGTCGCTTTGCCATAAATCATCTATGCCCTTTGTGACTACTGGGAGTCTCTTAAAATTATGTCGGGCTTGTCTGTGTAATTCATCAACAATAATTTCTCTAGATATAATATGAAAACAAGAATATTGCAACTATGGGGTGTTCAGCAGCTGATACTGCAGGATTTTCTAAATATAATTTGTCCCCTATTTGTATTTTAAATTCCAGAGAGCCATCATCTTCAGTATAGGCTGTTTCTAATGTATTGGGATCTGTAAAATCCTCCAATTCCACACTGGTGATTTTCACTTTGTTATCAGCATTTGTTATTGATAAGGTAGGGTAGTGGTGTGCCTGTGGTTGTAGCCAATATTTGATCTCGATTGGTCTCAATGTGCCCCCAACAAAAAATTGGTAATAAAATTGTGCAGGGGACAGCATATATATTTTGCCACCTGGTGTAAATGGAGAATCATATTCTTTGTTGGGGATGCTGTACAATTCAAGAATTACTGTATGTTTTGGATTCTCGATTATGCCTGTTATTTCCTTTTCTGCTGTGAGTAATTTGCTTGTTACAGATTCAAGATGCTCATTGATGGTCCTAACAACATCATCATGGCCTGGCTTGATTTTTATATCCACAACAAGTTTCTTGTATTGTTGCACAATTTCTTGTAGCTGGGTGGCAAAAACAGAGAGAGCATTTGCTTGATTGGATTCCATGGTCCCTAGCTGTTGCTTGATATTAGCTACAATTTGTTACAAATTTTAAACAACTGCCAATTTTGAATTTTGAGCTGTAAGATCATGGACCTGTCTTCTGATATCCTCAAACAGGGCATGCAGTTCATTAATATGTTGATTGGTTGGTAGAGTGGCCACTGTCTGAGTGAGATGTTTGATCTCTGCCTGGATATTCTTGATATCTTCTGATTTCAATATGCGATTCACTGCCCTCTTTATATTTTTAAGTTCCTGTGATGTAGGCAAATTTGATACTGTATTTTGCAAAAATTCAAGTGCCAATTTCACATTGTTTAATTCAGAAGCATCAGCCACATTTTGCATAGCATTTTGGAGCAGGGCTATATCTGCCTGAGTGGGTGTGGATTGTTGTAAAATTTCAAGTTTTGTTTGGATATCATCTATCAAGTGATGAAAATGAGATAGTTCAGATTCAGTGTTGAGGTTTTCAAGCTTTGTGATTTGTTGCTGGACACTAACAAGGGTATCTACAATCCCAGGCAATCGGGATTCTAGTACATTTGCCAAATCACTTTGCACTGCTGCTATTGTACCTTCAAGATGGGTTATGGAACTTTGAATTTTTCCAAAATCTTCATATGTTTCAAGTTGCAGCTTAATATTTGCAACACTCCGAGTTATTGCATTCAAAGCATCTGAAGATGGCAAGTTGTTCATAAAATTTTCAAGTGTCTCAATTTTTTCTTTAACCTCGGCTATGGCATTGTTCAGAGGGTCCAGATTAGGTATTTGGAGTGACTGAATCTGTTCTTTTAGAGTGGAAATCACTAGATCAAAATCTTCTTGTGATTTTATGCTTTTGACAATTGTTTATAGCTGTGCCTGGACATTATTTATCTGCTCTTCCAATTGTTGTTTCAATTGCTCAGAATTGGTGGCCTGGGTCTTAAATTTGGCTTGAAGAGCTGCTACAGCTTCTTCTAAACTTTGAAAATTATCTAATGTGGCCAGGTCAGTATATTTCTGAAGCAGCAATTTGAGTTCAGAATCAATTTTAAGAAGAGGGTCCATGCATTGTGATTGCAAATTTGTAATTTCTAATTGAAGACTGGCATTGAGTGTAGTTTGTAAAGCTTGTAAATCACTTCTTAATTTCTTGAATCTGACATCAAGCATTAAAATCTCATCACTGTGATCTTCATGCCTTGTATGGCCAAAAATATCATTAGGCACTTTTGTTTTAGTGGTTATTTATTATTGAATATCTGATTCTTAATTCTATAAAAAAGGTATAAGCTTGTCATATGATCCCGGGACCTCAATATATAAGCAGTCACCAGCAGAAACAGTATATACAGTGCCAGAAATCATGTTTGAGTGCTTAATTCTATAAATATTTCTCCCTACTGAAATTTTGACATCACCCTCAGGAGTTGTAATAAATTGCAATTGCCCACCTATAGGTAATTGGTAATGATTTAAATTATTGTTAAATATGTACAATGTTTTGCCTGTTTCATCATCAACATCTCTAAGTATGCTGTTCAGATGAATAATTAACAAGCCACTCAGTTTAGATATTATATCAGGAGAGGGTTGTGGGGTTGGCAGCTCCATAACAGCCTGTTTTTTGAACCCAAATAAGTTCATAGGCATGTTTATTTATTTCAAATCATGCTCTGTGTTTGGGCATTGTTTCCCACTTTTCAAATCACAATGACCCCATGGTAAAGTATGTATGCCACATGATAAAATGCATCTCTTATCATCATGTGGGTCCAGAGACACTTTTCTTACAATATTGCTAGTCAATATGTGATCCACACTCTGAATTCTGGATTCTGATGTTCTGATTGTGCTACATAATTTGAGGCAATTTTTGTAATCTTCAAATTCAAGCTCTTTTTCAACAGTCACTCTGCCAATGCCCTTGGCTTTTTTGGCAACAACACCACTACATGTTTCAAAACTGTACATCTTGGCCCTTAACCCAGCAAATGCCACAATAACATCACCAAGTGTCTCATCTTTTATCTTGCCAGGCACCTTTTTGTTGTGGTGTTTAATTTTTGTATGTTCACTGGTATCAAAGTATTTAAACAATTCAGGCTGTGCTATATCTTGATAAACATCTTCTGTTTGAATATCAAGAACAAAACTATCTGTGTCCATGTACATCAGTTTTACACAATCACCATAAAAAGCTTTCAACACATCATAATACAATTTTAACATGTGTAATTTGGCCAATTCCAATATCACAACCCCTACATAAATAGGCTTATCAAACTTAATATTTGTTTTTTTCATGTTGAAAAGTGCCATATTCTCATCATAAATTCTTCTGTAATAGAAGTTTGGCTTTGCTATCAATTTTTTGCTCAGGCTGGGGTCAGTAATTAATTTAACATCAGTATGTTTTCTGACATTTTCAATTGTTTTGCCATATACAGAATTGACCATCAATTTAAACAAAGATTTATCAAATTGGCTTATTGCTGATGTTCGAAGCTCTGTGTTTGTTTCAATATATGGTTTCAACCATTTTGAGTGCCTGAACCTCAAAACTTTTCCAACTTTGGTCACTTGAACACCATGATTCATCAGGAACTGGAGGTTTTTGTAATATATGACATAACCATGTTTTGGCTCCAGTGTCATCATCAATTTCTTCTTTTTAGAGCCAGGTGAGCACTTAACCTCGGGAATTGGGGCAGATCAGAAAATGTGTTGTGTAAATTATCTGGAACTGTCAGATCAACCTCTAAGAAGAGGCCATAGTCACTGTCATCAAAGTCCTGAAGATCTTCAATATTGAAATCTTCAACCCATTCAAGCCCTGCATATGGCAGTTTATCCATCATAGCATAACCATACAGGCTGTTTGCATCCACATACAGTATATAATTTGATGGCAGTGCTGGATTATAATCAGGAATATATTTGTTATTTGCTCTGGCATATCTCTGAGAGCATTGCACCATGCCTCCTCTTATACATTGCTCCATAAACAGATACATATCTTGATATTGGATAAGATCCTATTGCATTTTAGTGTTTAAAAACATTGCAGACCATGCTAGGCCCGGAGCACTGTAAAAATACATTGGATCCAGCTTATAATTTTGCATGGAAGATTTTCTGAATGCCTGCAGTATATCAGCTAAGAGGGTCACATCAAGTTTTAAATATGCCATGTGATAATCACCAAATGTCTGGCATTTTAAATTGTTCCACATCAACTGGGCATGATGATAATCATCATCAGTGATTCCAGATCCTCTGATTTTGCTGTAAAACTCTTGTTGTGGTGGCAGAGAACACTCATCAAATTTAGAAAAATCTGTAACATAATCATATGGATATACACCCTTCCGCCTAATTAATTTCAGGTCCTGATTTGGAAACATGGTACATGTGATTTTGAATTGATCATGAGATAATTGAGTGGCCAGTGTAGCCAGGCTAGCTGATAAAATTCTGTAGGAATCAAGAAATCTTAAATAAATAGGAACACCATTAACTTTAATTATTTTGCTAATAGATATATATTTCTCATCATTTTCTGCTAAAATATCTAAATTCTGCTTGTCAAACCCCTCGTACCTGATCAAATGATGAAAATCATAATTGCATGCTCCATGGCAAAATATAGGGACAAATTTTGGTATCTGGGTCAGAATATTGCAGCTATTACACAGGGCCATTAAGAATTTACCATCTGTATGGGAATGGTGTTTCCCCTTGTTATTTGTATCTGAAAATTCAGAATCACATACCGGGCATTTTTCTGCATTGTTGAAATCTTCAATCTGTTTCTCTGTTAAAGGCAACATGGGTTTTGATTTTAATAAGACATTAGATGCTATGTCATGGCACTCATTTTCAATTCTATGTGCAAATTCTTTGATGGCATCTGCTCCCATGTATAAATATTCTTTACTAACCACTCCACCCTGTACAACCACATAATAAAAGCTGGAAGGTTCATGTAATTGATATGATGTAATTGAAGATTCCTCAGGGTCTGGGCTGCAGAATGCAAGAGGTTTGAGGTTTGATTCAAAATCACAGACTATATATGCTGGGTGTTCCAACAAGGCTTCAAATGTTTTGAATTTGGCATTTTCACTTGGCTTTGGCATCACCATATGAATAGGTTTATGATTCCCACAGTATTTCAGATGCTCAATTAACTTGTTTTTAGCAATTTCTGCATTTTTTTCACGAACTCCATTCACCATTTTTTGACCATCAAATACAGACAAACATCTTCTGCACAACTTGAATATTCTATTAAATTTGCCTTGTTGTGTTCTCACTAAAGCTTCAAGATTATGAATCAGAGTGTAATGATTTGTGCCATCCCCTTTAATTAAGAGCAGATCAATCGGAATAGCAGATTCATCATCAAGTGTACTGATTCTGAGAGGATCTATCAAGCAATTGTCACGGCCAGTGGAACAAATAAATACATTAATAGATAATTGTTTGCCATTGATGTGCCTGGCCTTTTTTTCAAATTTATCAATATTCTGAACAGACATTGGATATTCTAAACCCTCCATTGCTTCATCAAAATCATGTTCATGCTGTTTATAATAACTTATTCTCTGAGGATTCCTTGAAACTGGAAATAAAGCAGCTAAAATACACCACAAAAAACATTTCTCATCATTATTTTCAATATTGATTTTAATATTGAATATTTTAATAATATTTTTTATTAATATTTTTAATATTGGCAGGTAATGGCAGATATGTAGATCCTTGAAATGGGCTGAATTCAGAAATATTAACATATAACTTGTGTGGAGAACCGCATAGGCTCCATCCAGACTCTTTGCTGCAAATTCAGAGTGTTTAATATTTAATTGTTCTATCAAACTGCTTATTATTTTGTCTAAATTTGCATTTAGGTACACAGGTACAGTTTCCGTTATGTGGGGCTGTGTAAATTTTGTGCCGTTTGGTTTCTTATATTGTGCAAACAATTTGAGGGACAGCTTATAAGAGCCATTTTGTGCATTTAGAATTGCCTGCACATCAGAATTTACACTGTTCAAAAAATTATTAATACCACATCTTGGCTCTGATACAAACCGGTAATCCCTTAATTGGCCATTAAAACTGCTATGGATGGGTGGTGCATAGCGTTGCTGCTTTGCCGGTGAAGCATTAACAGGTGCTTCAGGCTTTCTTTTCAGACCAGATGTAGATGGTTGTGGGGGCAATGTTGATGACTGTACATAAGAATTACACTTGTGCCATTTGTAATATGCCTTGCTTAATATTTTATGGCATCTTGGACACATTTTTGTGGCCTTTCTGCATTTCTTACGATCACAATTATGCCGGTGCCTGGCCCAATGAGAACTAGATATATTTTTATTACACTGATTGCAATATTTTTGTTTTGGCATTTTTGTTGTTTATTTATATAAAATTTCTTGGTCCAGAAAAAAACAGAACTATGCCAAAACAATAACTAGGCTCTGGTGATCCCCAATATAAAATAATTTTGTTTTTTTTTATGCTGTTGTAAAACACTTTTTACCAGGTTTTCAGATCTGGGGGCTATCAGTTGTATATCAACTAGCAATAATTATTCTCAAAATCTCACGTATGGAGATATTATTTTATCAGGACTCAAACTCGAGCCCCTTGTTTACAAGGCAACAATATTAACAAATTGCCATCAGGGGAGGCTTCACATTTTATCAGAACTCAAACCCGAACCTCCTGATTACAAGGCAATAAAATCCATGGGGCTATGCACCACACTCTACTGGGTCTCCTGGGATTTTGACAGAAAAAACACACTTTAAACAATAAGATGATATGGGTACTTGACATAATTTTAAGTGTAGGCAAATCTGTCTGAGAGGATTCACCTTTTCTACACTTGAATTCAAAATTCTTAAAATTCAGAGCATATCACACCTGAAGAATTGGGGTATAAGCCCGTCTAGCCATTGTTTTAAGTGTGGGCAAATCTGTCTGAGAGGCTTCACCTTTTCTACACTAGAATTCAAAATTCTTAAAAAATCAGGGCATATCACACCTGAAGAATTGGGGTATAAGCCCCTCTTGCCATTGTTTTAAGTGTAGGCAAATCGGATTGTTCAATCAAATAGCCTCTCGTTTTCTACACTTATAACTGGTGCTTATTATAGCATCAATTATACTACTCAAGGTCACGTAAAGAACGAAAACGGGGAAAAATACGCATGACATTGAACTTCGACCAGGCACCAGACCCATACGGAAAAAAATTCCAGATAGTGGCGTATTCAACGGAAGCATGACGTCACGGACACGATAAGGGAGTCCGCCGTATATTAGCGCGTGCTCTGCACCGAGGAACCGCAGAGCATCAACACCATGGCCAGGGGCAAACCTATTGACAACACCGTGAGGAGAAGAGTGGTGGAGTTGCAACGGGATGGACTCGGTGAACTGGAAATAGGGCGCCAACTGAACTTACCCAAGTCAACCGTCCACTGCATCATCAAACACGACCAAAATACGGGTACTAGAGAGCCAGATAAGGCCCCCGGTCGAAAACGCCTGCTGAGCGTGCGTAACCTACGGATATTTAGGCGCTATATCCAGATCAACAATCATGTTTCTGTGGCCGAATTGCGACTGTGGACTCGAGAACGCTTTCACATTGAAGTGTCAACCAGAACCATTCGCCGTTACCTACAGCGATGTGGTTACCGAGTGTACAAGGCGAAACGTAAACCCTTCCTTTCCATGTTGAACAAAGGCAATTGACTACGGTGGTCACGAATGTACCGGGGATGGACATTTCGGCAGTGGAACAGGGTTTTGTGGACGGACGAATCCATTTTCAATGTTGTGTACAGGAAAATACGGAAAACAGTCATTTATCAGAAGGAGGAACATAATGAAGCAAAATGTTATGCACGTCGGGTACAGAAACCTGCGTCAGTGATGGTGCATGACGGCATCTGGGGTTGGCCCACTACACGTCTGTGAGGGCATTGTGAATGTACACGCCTATACACGCATACTGGAGTGGCATCTTCCCACAGTGCGAAGGCACCTGTTCCACAGGCGGCGTCTCATCTTTCAACACGACAATGCCAGGCCTCATATAGCGCGGCTGACAAGAGAATGGTTGACTCGCCATCACGTGCGAACTCTGCCATGGCCACCATCGAGTCCCGACCTCTCGCCCATTGAGAATGTGTGGTGTGTTCTTAAGCGACGTATGCAACAGAGGGGACCCAAGACAGTGGCTGCTCTTATCGCTGCCTGCAGGAGGAATGGCACCGCATCGATATGGAATACCTTGAACGACTCGTCCGCAGCATGCCCCGACGCATTGTCACAGTTATCCGCCGACGATGCGGCGTCACACCATGGTAAACAGGATCCCCTATAACAGTGGTCGAACTTCAATGTCACGTGTAGATGGACGAAAATGTTTTATTTTGTGTTTAGGCCATACATTGCTGCGTTGCAGCGGAAATTTTTGCATTCCTTTCTTCCATGTAGCCTGCTGAATAAAATATGTTCAGCATATGCATGTGTTCTCCTTCTTCCACAACGCACTCATATATTTGTGACTCGTCGAATTTCATTGTCACTAAGGTTGTATATATTGACGATAAAATAAAATATATTTTGAGGGGCCCATTCTGTAAGTTTACAGATTTCATTTTTAATTTTGGATTTAAAATTAGTTAGAAAATCTGGAATATCTAATCATTCATTATTTATATTTGTTTTATCATATACAACATGATATAAAATTTCTTCTTTTTGGTTTGGTTTAAATTGTTTGTTATTTATTTTTTATAATTACGTAATATATATATATATATAGTTTTAAATATTTATAAATTTATATTATTAAAAAGCTGTAGAAAAACAAAAAAAATATACTATACACTACCTTTTATATATTTCTACTCAAAACTATATAATTTTAGGTAACTAATTATTAATAAAACTCTTCTTACAACCTCTAATTCACAAATAATAATTGAAGATAGCAAAACGTTTATATTTATAGCCTCAATTTACTAATCGGGAAATTCCCCTTAGCCAACCAATCTTTACAAGTCACATGACCTTGTGTTCATGACATTCCCATGCCAGTATTATAGATGTGACATTTTTAACAGGCCATAGCCTCGATGTTCACACGCATCCCGTAAGTACATAAATGTCCACACAATCACACACTCTCAGGAATGTTGTAACGGAAGAATTCTCGTGACAAAACTATTGATTTGTCTGAGTAAAAAGCACTAGGTTACATGAATAATTCTTTCAACATTTGTGTTAGTATTCAATTTGCTTAAAGTTACTGTTTAAGAATTTCTTTTTAAAAATTTGAGAAATCTGCAATAGAAGAGAGATTTTGAAATTCAACCATATTCAAAACAAATAAGTAACTAATTTCTTAAAAAAATGTTATATATTTACACTTAGAATTTAAAAAAATTAAAAAGTATAAGGGGGAAATCATCTAAATCTTGCGATTTTACTCTATAAAAAGTGAATACTGAACTTTTGCGTGAAGCAGGTTTTCACTTTTTCACTTTGATTTTTGATTTAATTACACTTGAAGAGATCACTATAGAATGGTTAGATTTGGGGGGTTTGATCTGAAGGGTACCGTTTACTCTACTATATTTTATGTTTATTGTATGTTAAGTGTTTCTGTGGTCGAAACATATGGGTCCCCGCAAACCACTTTTTGTTGCGCTGCCTTCAAGTTCCTCTTGTCAATTGGGTGGCTATTGTCCAACAGCGGGAATAATGTAGCGTTTGCTGCAAGAAGCTTCTCAGCATTTTGTTATGTCTATCTCCTCTTGCTTTTATGGGTGAATGTTGCTGCGTTGTTGAATCTTTTCTGATTCTCATCTTCGAGAACCATCTTAATGGAGTTTCTGAGGCCGGATTTGTGTTAGGATTTCCCTAGGTATTTCTAAGATGTACCTATGTTGCTCTTTCTCTTGACACAATGTCCGCTAATTCGTTCAGAAGTAAAAAGTGATCATCCGATCGGATCAGACGATATATATATATCATGGTGCGTTATATCCCTCCTTAGTTTGTTACTTTTGATGTTTTAATACAATCATTTATGAAGCATATATAGAAAGATTATTATTTTATGTATACGGATCGATCAAAAAGTAGTTAAACTACATTCGGAGGTATGCGCTTATGCACTGGTACCTGAAAATTAACCCAGGGCGTCAATTCGTGGATTATTACGGATTCCACCGTTTTAATTTGATTCATACTTTTTTTTCCATTTTTCAATACAATAATTCACTGTGACATTGATATTAATGTCCCAATGTGAAGAACCAAATTTGTTCGGTTTAACTGAACAAAGTTGGTTTTACATCAGTCTACAATGTAAGAAGATTAAGATAAAGGTTAGTAATAGTAACAAGTAAGTATGTGTTAATATTATTTATGAATACAGATACAAAATGACATAAGTGTGTAATTGGGTGTGTAATGTTTTGTTAGGATACGATTTATTGTGTGTCTTGTACATTAGTGTTTATGAATGAGCTGTGGGATCGACATTAACACGATTCTATGAAAGTTAAGCAGGGTGTAGTGTGTTATGTTTGAGACAGTGAGAGTATTATTGGCATTGAGATATAAGTATTTATACTAGGAAGGAATATGAAACAACGAGTGGTACTTGATGCAGATAGTCTTGCGGGAGACCAGCAAAAGTTGGTCGGACTGGGAAGAACATAGGTATGACGGTTGGTACCCGGGACATCATCAGGACGGAAGGAGGTACGGATGGATTTCCTGGGAAGTATTGGGTACTTTAGTATGTTCGGTAGTGGAAATATGGAGAATTGTCAAGGATCAATGAGAGAAATTTGCAGTGTGTTTAGTAACGAGAATAAAGAAGGGGTTTTAAGATTACAGTTTAAGAAAGAAACGAAAAAGAAAAATCTTGGTTAAATTTGGTTGGTTCCTGGGTCGAATCCTTGCAGTGTTATCCTTTGCCTTTCTCCATGAGGCGTAACCTTTTTTTTCTTTTTGGCGTATCATTGTCTTTTGTATTAGTGTCTCCTTGATGATGTTCGTGTAGGAGGTTCTGCTTCATTATACTCTTGTTGATCTTAGTCCAAAGGAGGGATGTCCTGTTGTTGTTGTTGTTGTGTTTGTTGAAGGTGGATTCTTTGTGATTTTCTGGAGGGTATATTACATTCTGGAGGTAGTGGTTGAATGGGGAGGCGAGTGATGCCCGATTTGGATAGGGAAAGTTCCTCTTTCGAAACCAGGTTTGTTAAGTCGTTTAGTAATGTAAAGTGCTCAGGAATTCTTATTAACTGGTACATGTTGAAGTTTTGTAGTTTTTGTCTTAAATCTTCGATTTCTTTGTCCGATGTGTGGCAAAAGATGACTACATGTTCCGGATTGTCCGTCTCGGTATTACATTTCAGGCATTTATCAGGCTGTCTGAGGTTGTGGTTATCTAGGTGTTGACCATGGGGACCATGTCCCGTTAGGAAATGTATGTGACCTCTCGTGGGGTGGATGTGGTTCGTCGATAGTCGCTCTTTTATGTTTGGAAAGAATCTGTGAAGTCCCCTTCGTTGTTTAGCTTGTGTCCATTCCTGTTGCCAGACGTTAAACAAGTGGTGGTAAATTTCTGGTACCTTGGCAGGGTACATTCCAATTATGTTATAACTTTCGTCTTCGTGTCCATTTCTAAAGTAATATTTTGATACCCTAGTTTTAATGACAATTTCAATAGGCTGTAGGCCCGCAATCATGAGAAGAGCAAGGGTTCAGGTTGTTCTGAATTCAACCGTGAGGCGAAGTATCACTTTGCGTTGTGAAGATCTCGATCTGTTTTTAATGTACTGTTTATTGGTTTCCATGGCCCACAGGGGAGTGCCGTAGGAAATAATAGCATTATATATGGTATTGAGATATGTTTTATGTGTGATAGTGAAAGGTTGTAGTTTGCGGATCTCAATGTGGCTAGACTGTTTATAGTTGTTTCGTCCTGGGTTGTGCCAGGGCTATGTGTCTGTTAAAAACATATTCTCTTGAAGAGTAATATCAAGGTATTTATCTTCTTTTACTTTTTTTAAGTCTTTTTTTCTCTGAGTTTGATTTGAGGGTTTCTTTGTAAATTCCCCTAAAGGCTAATATAATGCTTCTTTCTGGATCTAATTTGAGTTTAGCATATTCACACCTATCGAATAGCATACTGATGGGAGTAGATGCTTTATATTTTATTACCCTTCTTGAATTACCGGAAGTAAGAAATATAATGTCATCCGCATTAGCTATCTTCTGGTCTATGTTTGGATGGTCTTCTAGTTTCATAAGCACAGGCTCCGTGTTATTATTCCAAAGCTTTGGTTACAGAATGGAACCTTGAGGACAACCTTTTGACGTAATCTTACTCATTTGTAAATCCAGATATTTGATGCTAACTTTTCTGTTAGAAAAACAACTTTTCAGAATTAGAAAGGGTGTACCTAGGCTGTTCGAGTTTTTTGAGTGTTTGAAAAAGGCTGGTCCACTACAAGTTGACTATTGCCCTTTGAGATGTCCACTATAATTCCCACAATGTACTTCTTTGGAGTGTTCTGTGTTGTAGACGATAGCAGGTGTAATGCATCGACAGTGCATTTACCTTTCGTGAACCCAAATTATATCCCTGATATGGGCTTGAGCAGGCGGAACATTTTGAGTATTTTTAGAATAAATTTCTCTAAGAGTTTTCCCAAAACGTTGAGAAAACTTATTGGTCTGTATGAATTGACCCTGGTTTCATTTTTATTTGGATGATTCTTTATGATTATTAAGTTTGATTCCATCCAGGTTTCTGGGAATGTCTTTTGGATATTGCTTTCATTAAATATTTGAGAAATGTAAGGCGTTAGTTCTAAATTGTTTTATATATGGTGCCTGGGAACTCGTTTTTTTCTCAAACTCGTCAAGAATTGAGGCCACCACAGGTTATCCAAAGCACCAGATTTACATACCTTGCTTCCGAACGTTTCACCTCACGCTGCAGTTAATACAAGGCATCGAATGTTGACCTTCAATATGAAAGTCATATTGGTTTCCGGTAATATTCTAATTTTTTGTTGTATTATTTTATTGTGTTTATGAGAAGTTTTTCCTGCAGTTTTCCTAATGTACTTAGAAGCCAAATGAGCCTGTATGACATTACAAGGGTCTCATCTTTAGTCTGATCTATTTTTATGACTACCAAGATGTTGGAACGACGTTTTGTAAAAGACACTCATGAAATATATATCAGTAATTTATTGAAAAGCCTGGGTTGAAATATCTGGGTGATTTCTTTTGGAATGTTTTCCAGGCCAGGAGTTTTATTTCTTCTTAGTTTTCTTATTTGCAGTTCCACCTCCTCCCTATAGAACTGCAAAATCGGTGTATTTGTGTAGGCCGTCTCTACTTCCTCTATTATTATTTTGTTCTTTTGTTATCATTTCTGGAATGTCATGTGTTAGGAGTCCAATCAGGAGAAGTCTCTCTGTTTCTTTTAGGTCGTTTGTATAATTGATATCGGCATTTTGTAATGTGGTTAATATCCCTGTTGGCCTTGTTTTTGCCATCGCTAGTTTGTAATGGAGTCCCAATTTGCTTTTTTTGTAAATTTGTCTCAAAATATTTCTCCCACTTCTTTCGTTTCGTTTTGCCTAACTCCTCCTCATATTCATTTTTATTTTGTATATATAGTGTTAGGTTTATTTCTCTGTAAGCTGCAATCCTCGTTTTCTGATAGGTTTTCCTAGCTTTTTTCATTTCTGTTTCCGTTTGGTTAGCTTTCTTATCCAGATTTCACTGTTTTGTGTTTGTGTTTGCATAGGGATCGAATTCTTTATTGCAAGGTGTATATTTTGAGTGAGTTCGGTGACAATGGTGTCTATAATTTTTGTTCTATCTCATTATTCTGGGATTTTTATTGTCTGCAGGAGCGTCTGAGTGCTAACTCTTTTCCAATTATACTTTACTTTCTTACTAACTTGTGTTTCTCTGGGGTGATATTTTACAATAATATCCAATCTTATCATGTTGTGGTTACTTGTTGTCTCCATATCCAAGACCTTCCATTAAGATGTTTTGGAAAAATATTAGTTCTAAGGGAAATGAGGTTCCATATGTTCTGAGCGTCAATGGTGAGAAGCTCGAAGAAAATGTGGTTGCTGATGCTTTCTGCCAATATTTTAGTAATAATTTTTAAAAACTTGCAAATGTTTCTGTAGAACCATGTGAATGGCATCATTTAACAAGAATGCCACTTGGGAGATTTTAATGTTGGTGAAATTGATTGGTCACTTTACAAACAAGCAATTTGTCAAACCAGATATAGTTCTAAAAGCTCCAAAGTTATTGAAATGTGTGATCTTCTAAATTTTAATCAATACAATATTCCTTACAATGCATCTAACCAATTGTCCACACTTGATTTAGCTTTAAGCAATTTTGATGAAATTATTTTTAATACTGGTGTTGTACCTGTAAGTAAGGTTGATGTATTCCATCCACCTTTTGCTTTAGATGTCAGCTTTCCTCATATATCATGTGAAACTAATGCAGATCTTCCCTTAAATGAGTCATATGATTTTAAAAGATGTAACTTTCTTCAAATTTATAATGATATAAAGGATGGTATTTTTTTTCATTAATATGTCATCTGAATTAAATGAAATTGGAGTCTCTTCATAATGTGGTACGACAATCTGTGGGGAATAATACACCTAAGAAGAAAAGTTATCCTCAGCAGTCACCATGGATAATTCGTAAAATTAAATGTTTGCTCAATAAGAAGAGAAAATGCTATAATAAGTTCAAGTCTACCAACAAGTTATCCTGGTATCTGAGATATGTGTCCCTAAGAAAGGAGGTTAAATTCGAAATTAGGCAAGGTAAGAAAAATTACTTTAGTTATCTGAACTATTCTTATTATTCTGACAGAAAGATGTTTTGGAAAAATATTAGTTCTAAGAGAAATGAGGTTCCTTATGTTCTGGGCCTCAATGGTGAAAAGCTTGAAGAAAATGTAATTGCTGATGCTTCCTGCCAATATTTTAGTACTAATTTTCAAAAACCTGCCAATGCTTCTGTAGATCCATGTGAATGGCATCATTTACCAATAGTGCCACCAAACATTAGTGACAATGATATTATGAAAGTTTTCAAGAAACTTATACCTAATGGCAACTCTGGTATACACCAAATTCCCAATTATATATTCAAAGGTTGTAGCTCTATCCTTGCACCACTATTAAGTCACATATATAATAAATCGCTAAAGACAGGGATCTTTCCCAAAATTTGGAAAGAGAGTACGATTGTACCTATTCCAAAGAGCAAGGGTGATTGCGGTATTTGTAATTTTAGACCAATCTCAATCTATAATATTTTTAGCAAGATATTTGAACAGTTAATGTTTAACTCTTTGTCTTTTAACATGAAATGTATTTTAAGTTCATCTCAGCATGGTTTTGTTTCTGGAAGATCTACTAATACTAATTTATCAATACTGCTCTCAGACCTTACTCAGTCTTTTGATAATAGTAAACAAACAGATGTAATCTACTTAGACCTCTCCAAAGCTTTCGACAGTGTCAACCATTCAATTCTGTTAACTAAACTTGCAAACTATGGGTGTGCTCCTTTGTACTGTTCCTGGTTTAAGAGTTTCTTGTCTCAGCGAACTTTCAGAGGAAAATTTAAGTCTAGTTTCTCCATCCCTGGAAATGTGTCAAGAGGTGTTCCTCAAGGGTCGCCCTTAGGGCCCTTACTTTTCAATATATTTTTGAATGATATTGAATATGTCATAAAACATGCTAAATATCTTGCATACGCCGACGACATTAAATTATATTTACAAATCGATGATAATATTTCTCATGAGAAACTTCAGGATGATATTAACTCAGTTTATGATTGGGTTAATGCAAACCAATTGACCATAAATTCATTAAAATAATCTGTGCTAGCATTCTCTAGGAAAGAAAACTTCAAAATTTTTAATTACTTTATCAGTAATAATATCATCAAACATGTGAAATCCATGAAAGATCTTGGCATTATTTTGGACAGACGCTTAAATTATGAAGACTATATTAATCACATCATAAATAAAGCAAGAAAGCAATGTACCTATATTATAAAAAAATGGAGTTGTTCAAACAAATTACAATTTCTAATATTAATGTTTACAACTTTTGTCAGACCTATAGTGGAATACAACATTCCGATTTGGTATTACGCATGTAGTGCTAAGATGCAACAATCAATAGAAAAAATACAAAACATATTTATCACATTCATATATTACAAATTCAAGCTATTCAAATACTATTATGAGTATGATAACCTACTGAATCACCTAGAAATAGACAGACTTGATGTCAGAGCTGAAAAACGAATTTTATCTTATATGGAAGGAATCTTGGAGGGAAAATATATCGTACCAAAACTCCTTCGAATGATATGGCTTAAGGTGAAATCATATAATTTGAGAGGAAATAGCTTATTATTATATCTGGATAAGAACTACAAAAATAACAATTATGTTCTGTATCTCATAAACAGCTATAATTGGAATACTGTGAAATAGATAGTGATAACCTTGTTAAAACCATTTCAATGACATAAATAAGGATAGCTCTTTCAGAACTCTTTTATAGTTCTATAGATGAAATATAACAATTGTACTTTTGTTTATGCATTTTTAAAATTTTAGTAGTTTTAGGTTATGTTTTGCTAAATATTTTCAAATGCTCTGTAGTCCAATACTTTGGTTTTGGATGCCTTGAAATATGTAACTTTGTAACCTTGTAACCTTGTAATCATGGAACATGCAATACTGCTGTATTAAGGCTGGAAAGCTGTTCTCAGCAGTTTAAAAACACTTTAAATAAATAAATAAAATAAAATAAATATTATTGACAATGATATTATGAAAGTTTTCAAGAAACTTAATCCTAATGGCAACTCTGGTATACACCAAATTCCCAGTTATATATACAAAGGTTGTATCTCTATCTTTGCACCACTATTAAGTCACATGTATAATAAATCACTAAAAACAGGTAACTTTCCCAAAATTTGGAAAGAGAGTACGATTGTACCTATTCCAAAGGGAAAGGGTGATTGCAGTATTTGTAATTTTAGACCAATCTCAATCTGTAATAATTCTAGCAAGATATTTGAACATTTAATTTTTAACTCTTTGTCCTTTAACATGAAATGTATTTTAAGTTCAACTCAGCATGGTTTTGTTTCTGGAAGATCTACTAATACAACTTTATCAATACTGCTCTCAGCCCTTACTCAGTCTCTTGCCAATAGTAAACAAACAGATGTAATCTACTTAGACCTCTCCAAAGCTTTTGTCAATGTCAACCATTAAATTCTGTTAATTAAACTGACAATCTATTGGTGTGCTACCTTCTAATGCTCCTGGTTTTAGAGTTTCTTGTCTCAGCGAACGTTCAGAGTAAAATATAAGTCTAGTTTCTCCATCCCTGGAAATGTGTCAAGAGGTGTTCCTCAAGGGTCGCCCTTAGGGCCCTTACAATTCAATAGTTTTTTTTAATGATATTGGATATGTTACAAGAAATGCAAAATATATTGCATACGCCGACGACATTAATTTATATCTACAAATTGATAATAATATTCCTCATGAGAAACTTCAGGATGAAATTAACTCAGTTTATGAATGGGTTAATGCAAACCATTTGACCATAAATTCATTAAAATCATCTGCGCTAGCATTTTCTAGGAGAGAAAACTTCAATTTTTTTTATTATTATATCAATAATAATATCATCAAACATGTGGAATACATGAAAGATCTGGGCATTATTTTGGACGGACGCTTACAATTTGAAGACTATATTAATCACATCATAAATAAAGCAACCAAGTAATGTACCTATATTATAAAAAAATTAAGTTCTTCAAACAACTTACAATTTCTAGTTCTAATGTTTACAACTTTTGTCAGACCTATAGTGGAATAAAATATTCCAATTTCTTAATACGCATGTAGTGCTAAGATGAAACAATCAATAGAAAGAGTACAAGACAGATTTATCACATTTATATATTACAAATTCAAGCTATTCAAATACTATTATGAGTATGAATAGCTGAATCCCCTAGAAATAGACAGACTTGATGTCAGAGCGGGAAAGCGAATTTCATATTACATGGAAGGAATCTTGGAGGGAAAATACATTGTACCAAAACTCCTTCATATGATATGGCGTAAGGTGAAATCATACAATCTGAGAGGAAATAAGGAATTATTATGACTTGATAAGAACTACAAAAATAACAATTATGTTCTGTATCTCATAAACAGCTATAATTCGAATATTGTGAGATAGGTAGTGATAAAGCTGTTAAACCAATTTCAAATTCATATGTAAGGATAATTATTTAAGAACTCTTTTATAGTTGTATAGATGAAATATAACAATTGTATATTTTTTATGCATTTTTAAAATTCTAGTAGTTTTAGGTTATGTTTGCTAAATAGTTTCAAATGCTCTCCTGTCTATATTGCGGTTTTCCATACCTTGAAATATGTTATTTTGTAACCTTCTAACCATGAAACATGTAATACTGCTGTATTAAGGCTGCAAAGCTGATCTCGGCAGTTTAAAACACTTTTAAATAAAATAAATAAATAAATAAATAAATAAATACGCTCTTGCACCTAAACAGGCGTAGACGGTCAGTGCCAAAATGCTCCATTGTGTGTACAATGTCATCGTCCCTTTTTTGGTTGACCATGGTGGTCAAGTTGCTAGATAGAAACTGGTAGCAGTTGAGAAACTTATTGTGAGAGGTAGTCCGTAATCCAACCGTACGATTTTCCTATTCAAATATACTTCTGCCTGGTGCGGGGTATAATATTGATGGTTACCACGTTGGAACCAAGCTCTCTTATAAAGAGCTGGGTGTCGAAATTTAGCAAGATGTGCATGAACATTTGGATGAAGGTTGCTTTGCTGATCTTGAGGTTGTAACCAACGCAAAGCATGCCGATGTATTCACCTGTGTAATGAACGTGGTGGCGAACCTCCCATAACACACGTGAACACTGTCACACTGTTTGCAATGTGTAGAATCTTCATGCCTGTCCTGCTGTGACTCTAATTTGCATGGGTGTTCACAAACTTCATGGCAAAACCGCAAGCCACATGCTCGAAGATATGGGTGGCGTACGTTTGTTTTGGATCGGGGTGGCAGAAAGATAATAGGACAGACCAGCGTTCCGGAGTCAGCTTATATCACAAAAGGTTGCTGCGCCAAGGCTGCGAACCTATTAAACTTTATCATAGTAAGGCGAGGAAACTTGTAGGTTCCAGAGGGATTCCGAATGCACTCCAATTGCTCTGGCACGTGTTCATGTCTTGCACGTGGAAAGTCGTGAGGCATCCACACTATATTTCTTTTAGATGGTTATGTGAGGTAACCTGTGAGGTAACCTGAGAGATGCCACAGCAGAGACGTTAGAATGTTTTTTTTTCGTAGATGTAGACGTGAACAGCTATGACCTGCCCCTTGTCTTTAATATATTGCCGTTCAAATTTGTACATATCTGCTAGACCCACGGAATGTTGGATACTCGACGATATGGTCATGGGGCTTGTAATTTTTTACATGGAATTTATTCGTTTCAGCTTGATGGAAATGAGCAATCATGAACCAGAAGAAACACATGTTATCTGGATATTTACCACAACGTCTTTGTTTCTGAGTTTCTTAGGCATCAAGATGTAGTTCCTTGAAGAAAAAGTTACAGGCTTTCCTATTTTGACAAGGAACTCTTGATCGTGGCCACACAGAGACCACCCGGAGCCGTGACTGCGTCAAGAGCACGGGTTACATCGCTGTAAATATCATTCACTCTAGAGACGTAATTTTGAAATAGGGCCTTGACACTGGTTTGTTTTTTATATATTTTTTTTTTATTTTCTAGCGAAAGTGTATATAGAGCACCGACAGAACACAATATATTTTGATGGATTGCTGCTGGAGGACACTGTAAATGAGGTCGGTTATCACCCGTTTTGGTCTACGAAGAAAACATAGTCTATCTGATGTCTTGTTCAATGTGTCCGGCGAGGTGAAAGCATGTTCAAACAATATCATTCACATGTTCCTTCGCCGTTTCATGCTTGGTGGCGGGGTGCTAATTTTGTATGGATTGCATGTGGGACGGTAGTGTTGTGTTTTATATAGTATTGCATACTTTCTGGGTCAATATATCACAATGTATGTCCGTATATTATCACCTTTTTTCCCCATAAGCCCCATCAGGTTTTAAGCATGACGCATGAGAGGACGGAGAATGTCCCGGACGACTAAATCAAAATGCATTTACCAAACTCGCATCACTGTTAAGAAAATACTTATTTACAAAGAAAATAGTGAAGAACGACTGAAACGATGGCATGGATGTTAATGAGTGTTCATTCATCAATTTTATAAAATCATCACTCATCCACATCTTCGTAAATTAGCCCTAAGTGGCTCAGAATTAGAAGAAAAATGAGGCAAATGAATAAATCAATCAAGACCCGAAAGAGAGAAGTATCCGTAAAAGAAATAAAATATTTAGGTTCAGAAATAACGAAGATCCGATCACACTGTTCAAAATAGGCACGGAACATTATTTCACTACATAAAAGGAGCAGCTTCGTATAACTGTAACAAATACATGGTGATCTGACTCTTTTCGGTTGCACATAAGCTCTGTAAAAGGTGCAGCAAGGACGGTTAAGAAAGTTTTGGTAGAACACGTGGTAAATAAACATGTGTCTTTTCGTTGCAAATGTCAAACACAGATCATGTGAATACCATATCAACTGTTATAGTTAAAAAAGAGCAAACTGTAAAATTCATTTGTAGTCCTTCTTTATTTACAAGATGCTATAGACTCAGTCCCTCCACGACATGCATGGAAAGCGTTGGAGGCAAATAAAGTGCCTACAAGTGACCAATGCAGTAAAAAAATATAAATGTAACTCTTATCCAGCAGACCGAATAAATTTTTGAAAATTAGCAGAATTTAATATGGGTGAAGCCATAAAGCAAGGGGACAGCGTTGGCAAAGTTACAAGAATGCTAAAATATGTAAGCCACAGAACCATCGTAAATAAAGTAATAATGTAGAGGTTACGACAGTATACTTTCAAGCTCTACTCTATAGTGATGAAATCATTTTCATATCAGTTACACCTGTGAGACTTGATCAGGTAATGGACTAGTGTTAGGAAAGCTACACAGAAAAGCCAAGAAGTATTATAGTAAAAGGAGGGGAGTTATGAGACTCGATAAATTGAACAAAGAAAATTAACTACTAAAAATAACATGCGTTGAAAAGCAACTACAGATAGTTGAAACATATTGATATCTAGCAACTACGCTAAGCAGCGATGAGGTAATATATCGGAGGTAATGAATATATAGAAGAATACAGTTTCTGCTCTTTTTCATATTACTAACACCTTAGTGGACAAGGGAGAGATCATCACAAGAATGGAATCGTTGCTTTATTACTTGATCCCTGTCCTACCATTTTTTGTGGCACAGGGAGTCAACCAATCTAGAATATATATATTGGCATATTCCAAGTTATATAGGTGTAGTACCTTAGAAGAATATTGGGAAAACTACAAGAGAAAGCATAGGCAACGCAATATGAGAGGAAGTAAGAAAAGGCAACGTGTTATGTGGTAGAAGAGAGCCAGCTCAAGGGGTTTGGCCATGTGAAAAGAATGAACGTAGAGTTCAAAGCAAATTAAATAATGGAAATGAAACTTGAGCGGAGTCAAGAGAAATACCATATGGAAGGATAATTTAGAAAAAAATGATTTGAGTTTGTGGAAAGGAAGTAGAAGATAAATATGGTGACTCGATAATCACAGAAATTGATGAGATGGATAGAACATAGTACATCGAAGCTAAGCGATATAAGGTGAATAAAATTTATAGGTGCCCTAGGAAAAATATGGCAATATGTCACGGTACGACGTCTCCCGATAAGCAGTTTTAGTCTTTATGTCAGAGAAACCATTCCTCCTGCTTGCTCTGCACAGAGGTATCACTGTTGGAAATGTTCCTTCGAAGTAATTTAATGAAAAGGTCTCTTGCCCTGAATGTGGCCAGATAATTAAAAATTGCCAACTTAAGAGAGGCATGTACGTAACTGTAATGGCGGACACATATCTCTGGAATGATTCACTGAGACTGTCTTGAAGATGTGCATAACTCGGCTCATCGTTCAAGAAACGTAGTCTGAGCTTGAGTTTGATTTGTGGGAAGTGCCAAACAGAAAGCTGTGGAAATCTTTGAGGAATGTCTAAGCGTAGTGCCAACAAAGCCAACATTATGTAATTCATGCATGTACAAGTTTTCTGTCTCCATTCTATTAATTTCGAAATTATGAATGAACTATTGTTTTAATTATATTATACCTAGTACGTACAATAATTCTTTGAGATTTATGAAATATATAACTTATAGCTACAATTACAATAATATAAAAACAGCATTGCGCATCATCCATACAAGTTTATTTTGAGACACTCGCCATACATATATATATATATATATATATATATATATATATATATATATATACTATATGAAAGAAAGTCATTGGACACCCGGGTTTCAACTCTGAAACGAACTCTTCATGGAAAAGAGAGTACAGACGGGTATATATACGGCAGATGGAGGCTTCTCAGATCATTCGCTGATAAAATGACGGACAGGAAAGGGCTCAACATGTTTGAAAGAGGGATCATACAAGGCTGCTCCATAGGAGGACTGAGTCTACGTAGCATAGCTGATGCCCGACAGGTCCCTAAATCAACTGTAACCTTTGTCATGAAGAAGTGGAAGGAAAAGGGACACTGCAGAAATGCACCACGAAGCGGAAGACCAACAAAATTGGAAGATTCATAAAAACAGGACCCGTCCGATGCATTCGATTGCAAAAGAGTTTCAAAGTGCAACCAATTTGACTGTTTCGAACAAGACACTTCGCAAGGAGGTCCATGCGCTCGGTTATCATGGTCGAGCCGCTGCCTACAAACCCCTGAAAACAAGAAACAATAAATGGTAGAGACTAGGCTGGTGTAAAGAGCGGAGAAACTGGGCGGTGGAGCAATGGCAGAAGGTCCTACGGAGCGAATAATCATGCTTCACACTGTTTCGATCAGATGGGATAGTGTGGGTATGGCGATTATCCGGAGAACGTCTGTTACCTGAGTGTGTAGTGCCCACAGTGAAATATGGTTGGTGGCGGCATCATGTTCAGATGTTGTTTCAGCTGGCATCTCGTTGGTCCACTTGTACCGGTGTATGGCCACGTTACGTCTACATCCTTCCGGGATATTCTCGACAACTTCATGCTCCCCACATTGTGGCATTTCTATGCAAACGAAGGATGTGTGTTCCAGAAAGAAAATGCGACTTGTCATGTTTCCAGGGCTACCATGGAGTGGTATGCAGAAAATAATGTCACCCAACTTGATTGGCCTGCTCAGAGTCCTAACCTCAACCCTATCGAACATCTATGGGAACAACTTTAGCACCGTTTGAGGTCGTGATCGCCTCGACCTTCTAAACTTTCAGGGGTTGGTGACTGTACTGCAGGAGGAATGGCGGAATATCCTACTCAATGTACTACACGACTTTGTGGCCAGTTTACAACGACAAGTAGCTGCTGTTGTCGCTGCCAAAAGCGGACCGACCTCCTATTGATTGCAAGAAAACTGATGGTATCCACTGACATGTGGTGTCCAATGACTTTTTTCCACATAGTGTGTGTGTGTGTGTGTGTGTGTGTGTGTATATATATATATATATATATATATATATATATATATATATATATATACACACACACACACACACAGAGTGTTGCAAAATACCTGTTACAACGTTTGGGAGGTGATTCGACAAGTAAAAACAAGGAAAAAATGCCATGAAAAGAGATAATGCTTCATTTCCAAACATTTATTTTCTATATATTTATTTTACCCTGATTTCAGCTAATTTTCTAAGGGGGAAAGATCCAAAAAATCCAATTTTTACTATTTTTATAGTATAATAAATAATTATGTTTTTTATCAAAGCTCAAGTCATAGGGGGAAAAATTTAATTTTTGAGCATATATCAGTATATTTTAAGCACATATTTACAATTAGTAACGTTTCCGAATATTACATATTTGCAAACCTTACACATTGAAAAATCGAACTTTAATAATTCTTAAGCAGTTTCAAATAGTTACATTTTTCGCCATCAGACGTCGTTTGCATCTGATAGCTCTGTTTGTGCTGCCTCTAGTAGCAACCTTTCGTATTAAGTCGGTTTGCTGTAAAACCGGTAAATTTTCAGCCTCACTTCATCGGCAGGAATCAAGCAGTACACAACACGTTTGCAACCTCTCCAACTTTTCTTCGTTCAGCTGAGTGACGTGCCTTGCCATGCTCCATACGACTTACTCTAAACCAAGGCGGCTATTTGCCTTCCACGTGCAATGGAACATTACGGAATGGAAAGGTGACCATTAAAGTCGAGTTTGGTGTTTGGTTTTCGGCTTAAAACATTATAGTATGAGGTACGTAAGACTCTGCTGAGGTATTAGGAATGCAAAACCACTGTTAGACAATTGCTGCATTCGTATTATGTTCTCCAGTGCATTAATGCGATTGTTCAATTTTGACTCCCCTTTGTTTTACGAACAAAGTGAACCAATAATAGTTTTGTGTACAAATGAACTCTCGTAAATAGATCAAAGTGAACTAAAATATTTTGTCACGCTTACGATCCTTTATGGAACACATATTTTTTGTTGGAAACTAGATGCACGCCGCTTAATAATTGCGGAGCACGAGGAGGTGAAATTAATGAATTCGAGGGTCGTGTTCGAGAATGAAATTGTGTTGGGATTGCGCTATAATTGAACCTTGTATTCGCGAAACAGAAAATTGTGACTAATCGAAAAAAATTTAAAATAACTGGTAAAGTTTGGAGGAAACATTTTGACTTAAATTTTCGTAGAATCATTGACCATCCTTACCCCAACAGTTGCATTATGAACGCTTGAATCAGTATAAAGAAGTATTGTTCTATTAAATGTTTCTTGCCAAACAAAAAGGCAGACATAATATAGAGGTGCCGTATTGGCGAGAGTATACAAAGTTTCATGGTTTTCGTAGTAGCAATGGTATTTAAGTTCCAAATCAGTTGCAAACGAAACTTATAGTATTGCAATAAAACCAGAGATGAGAGTAAACTACAAGCGCATGTATAGTTAATGTTGTTGTTAAATATATGCATTTATATTTCTAAACTGGGATTTGATATAATTTATTTATGAAGGTTTGTGTAAAAATACAAGCAGGACGTGTGTGGCTAATTAATAATGCTTGTCTGACGCATGGAGCGTTCATTCCATTCTGCCCAAACAGTCTTAATTGTTAATCTTTTCAAGTGTTACGAGATATTTTGTTGATGATATATGTAATAAATTGCACGTTTGTTGTTATAATGGATATTTGGTGTAGCATCTTTTGCAATCCTTGCCTTCTCAACCATACGTAGATTATAAGAAACATACGCTAACTAATGAATGGCATGTGCTTGTTGAACTAAAAAGGTGATGAACACGTGGCCGACAGATTGGGTTAATCGTGACGCCTTAACATGTGAATGGTGATCCAAACGGCGTAAAATTGAGTGCGATTAATCTTTATGTTTTTAATTTAAAGACAGTGCGCATGAAGTTTAATGTTAATGTTGTTGTTAGATATTGCAGCAGTACTGCGAGAGAGGAAAAACGTTAAATTTAACTGGCTAGAGAATGATCGCAATGGAGAAAGCTTAAACGCCTTTCATTGCCGCACCTTTGATATACGTATAAAAATGTGATTATTTGTGCTTTTCTCTGATTTTTGCTCGTAAACATCCGCAATATAAAGAGAGAAGTACGACGCAAATAAATAATTTCTGATTTCTAGAACGGATTCTTTATTTACTTCTAATTGCTGTTGCCGCCGTTTATAGTTTAAATATTGTTGGCAACTTCAACCGACCCTAGTACAGCGTTACAAATTATTACATTTTTTAAGAGAAAAATATATATATTGATAGTGAGTTTGAGTTATTTTACAATGCACAGTGATGCATATATAATTATTTCTCAAATGTGTGTATATTCTGATTAATTTTTACGTTTGAAAATGTAGATACTATTTTTCTTAAGTTGTGAGTGCTGCCGTGCTATGTAAAGAATATAAAATTATTTTTCAAATGTATAATGTATTCTCATTAATTTTTACGTCTGAAAATGTACATGTGTGCATTTCTTAGAAAGAAAAAGTCTATATATAGAAATATATATGCACCTTTTGTATGTAAGGCATTCAAAATTGTGTGTAGTTATGAAGTTAATTTTTGTAAATATATATATATATATATATATATATATATATATGTGTGTGTGTGTGTGTGTGTGTGTGTGTATTGAATAATAAGCAAATTGCAAAAGCGAATTAGTGTTAGTGCATCAAAATTGTTTCTTCTTTAAAAATATCAAATGTAAATGACAGTAATATATCAAATCTACTTTCAAGAGGTTTTTAAACATTGAAAGATTAAGAAAAGTATTGTAGAATCTTGAAATTATTATAAGTTAAAATTAGTAATAAAATATTTTCAAATCACACACAAACTACTATTAAAAAAGATAAAAATTATTTGCCTCTGAAGAAAGCCTGATTTGCCTTTGAAGAAAGCAAGTCTAAGAAGCCCTGAATTGTGCCCCTATATATATACTTTTAACACATATATTTTACTTATAGGAAGCGTACCTGTTCACTATACTCTACTAAAACGAATAACCCGAGTATTCTTCGATCACGCGATCACGTTTATACTTTACGAATGCAATAAAAAAACGGGTTTTCCCCGGGTTAAAAGAGCTCACCGATTGGCTAAAAGAAGACATCATGAAGATAGTTGAAAACATACGTATTCATTACACAACACTGCACAAGCCTCTGACGTTAATACATTCCCTTACTGAGAAAGTCGCACGTGTCAGCAACTCACATATTTCTAATCAGCACTCATAACAGGAAATTTGAGCATTGTCTGTGTGTGACGTGCAAAGAGATAACTTCGAGCATTGGGGTATGTGTAAACATGAAAATGATTATTATCCCCCTTTTTTTGTCTTGCTATGAAGAGAGCGTTGGATATTCAAACTATCGATTCTAATCCTCCAAATGCCAAAATTATAGAAACATATTAAAAAGCCTTTATTTCGAGAACCAAGAAACATAGAAAGATTCGGTTTGTGCATTCGTTTTGTTTTGACGTTCTCTTTACTTTGAGACCAAACTCGATTATAAAATAAACAAAAAGAAATAATGCCCATGAATGTGTTCGGTTTTAAGAAGATTATTTCAATAGAAAGAACTCCAGTAAACATGGATATTAATAGAGATATTCATTGTAAACTAAGAGGTCTGGTCATTATCCAACTAAACAGTACCTGGTATCAAGTGGACGAGGATACGGTAAACAAATACATGTATTTAATATTAAACCAAACATGTTATAAAATTCCTGTCACACGGAAAGTACAAATAAGTGTATCTCAACCAATTCAGCAGTTGTACACATAGGTCGAAATTTGTACAGGATTAAACACAATAATATGATTCCCAACATAATATACAATTTGGAGACAGGTGTTATACTGTATGCTGAAATAATTTGGGAGTATGATGAATTAATTAACCTCTTTACCGAAATAAGAATAATGTATCATCTCATGAATATACAAAATATCGAAACAAAAATAAAATAAATGAATAAAAATAAAACATGAATAAATAAAACAAAAATGGATATATATTTAAATAGAAGACGAAAGGAAATACCAGATAATTCCAGCGATATTGCCATATTAGACGAACGTCTTGAGAAATTTAAATCTAATTTATTAATATTACAAAATTCTTTGAGTGTAAGCTTACATGCTGAAATTACTAATCTACAGTCTGAATTAATTAACCCCATATTAAAAATTGATGGTGAACTAATATCTCCATTTCAAAAATATACTAACTTAGCTTCTATCGATAATGTTGAAAATTTAAAGGAGAATTTAGCTAAATTAAAAATAATTTTGAGAAATTCCGTCAAATTCAATCAACCACTTCGGAGCATCTGAACCTAAAGAACTAAATAACTAAGCGAATGCTATTCGTACCGAACTACGTTCCATAATTGAAACTATCATGCCTCAAGATCAATATGTACTGCTCAATGCAAGCATTCTAGAATTACGGTTCCAATTTTTATCTTTCGAAATTTCCCCACTGGAATATATTAAATCCGGACTGCAAACAGACCAATTACATGCAGCCATAACAGAAGTTGAAACTAAACTACAAACATTAGAAGATTTTATTAATAATTTACCTTTATCTACCGAATTAAATGCCATCGCTCGTAGTGTTGCCAGCATCAAATTTTAATTAGAAACTTACGAAGATTACGGAAAGATACAGGCTACTATAGCTCATATTGAAGACGCTTTGACAACCATGAGAAATGAATTGATAAATGTACAGGAAACTCTGGAATTTAAGTTGCCAAGCATAACCGAATTCTTGAACATAATCCAAGAACACATTACCAAGCTAGAAAACCTTAATACTGAATCTGAACTATCCCATTTTCATCATCTCGTAAATGACATTCAGAACAAATTGCCAATATTACAACAATCTACGACTACACAAGATGACACACAAACAACTTGAAGATGCTTTGAGCAATGTTGCAGGTGCTACGGAGTTTGATATTGTCAAGGAAGGTCTGGCCTCATTTCAAAATACCCTAGCTAATTTACCCACTTCGCAGAAGACAAGATCTCTGAAAAGGGCTGTAAATCGAATACTCAAATCAGAAGGCATCAAAAATATTCAAGCGGAAATTGCTGTCATTCAAGATACCATCGCTTCTTTGCCTACCAACCAGATAGTCAATGAACTTTATGCATTGTTTGAAGAAATCAGATGTCACGTACAAGATCTTGCGAGCTAAAGTACAAAATTGAAACTTGCAAAAAAAATTTACAGGATATTACTACTAACGTTAACCTACAAATCAGTACCCTCGAAACAAGTCAAGAATCTGCTATATCAGGTTTTACCTGGCAACTTCCGGATCTGAAACATTTTAAACATTTGTATGTTGATGTGAAAATCAGACGCAGTTACGATGAAGTGGTACGTACCATAAACGAATATCAAGAAACAGTATTAAGCAGATTAGACGATCTTGAATTACGTAAATTTTTCACAGTTCAGATAGACGTGAGAGTGTACCAAATGTACGACGGCACTGGAATTATGTTAATGCACTAAATGTTTACAAATTGTATCCCTACACTCAGTCTCATGAATTTTTCCTTGATGGCGAAATTAAATTTTTACAATTTTGTATGCAAAGAGGGGAAAACATATAGAAGTACAAAATTTCACCATACAAAGAAAAGATGCGTCTACAGAGCACTACAGATACCTGTTGCATATTGGGACGAATCTGGAAAGAAATATGTATTATATGAGGATCAAAAATTATCTGTTTCCCTGTGCAAGCCAATGACCAATTATTATTTGAAGTGAGACAATTTTAACCCGAGGATAATCCATTTTATGATATATTTTCTTATCAAACTAAATGTCAAGACAAGATAAAGTTTATGAATTAAACACAGCAGCCCGTCTCAATTACAAGCGATTAAGTGTAGTAGAGGAAGGTGTGAATGCATTTTTTCAAGCAGATCTGATTGAGAATGCTACAGGGACTTTAAAAATTTGGATAAAATAAATCATGGTTACAAATATATGCTTACAGTTATTGATACATTTAGCAAAATATGTGCATGCTTTAAAGTCAATATTAAGAGAGGGAAGGATACCAAGATATTTAGAGACAGACTGAAGGAAAGAATTTTACAATTCTACATTTGCTAAGTTAATGCAACAACATAATATTGAACATTATTCTACATACAGTGATATGAAAGCTAGTATAGTTGAAAGATTCAACAGAACATTAAAAAATATGGAGACAATTTACTCTACATGACAATTATAAGTGAGTGCAAATTTTACCCGAGCTATTTCATAATTACAGTAATACAGTACACAGTACTATTCACATTAAACGTTCTGAGGTAACCAAGTCTGATGAGCAACGATTGATTTCTACCTTTTATTGTCAAAATATACATACGCTACGAAGAAGCCAAATTATAAAATAGGATGACACGTCAGGCTCAGTAAACATAAACAGTTATTAGAAAACCAAAAATTGGAAAACGTAGTTATTCACTGTAGTTCACGTTTTACCACGGAATAGAAATACATGTATACCATGATTACGTGGGAGGAGACATAAATTACAACCAGTTTTCAAAGTTCTGTTCATCTTGTTGGAACGGCGACGATTTTGGATTTGTCACCATCGACATGACTCGTAAATATAATAATGTTCAATTCAGAAATAAAATCAACGATATTTTGAACGTTGAAAGGATATAAAATAACCATCAATTTAAAAAAGAAAATATGACAAAACAAAAAAATTGAAGATAATTCGAAATTACGAGAGTACTTGTCCAAACTTTTCAAAGGTTGTAAATCAGAGAACCAAGGCTTTTACGAGCAACATAAACGTAAGACCAACCAATTATTGATTCGATCAGTGGTCTTGGTAAAGAGATTAAGGGTTTCACAGAACAAAATAAAAATCTCATAAATGATTGGTACCCCTTACTGCTGAAAATTATGCAGATTTTCCACCTACCTCTTTATCCAGCATTCACACACCCCTGACCTCCAACAGCCACCTAAAGCAGCTATAGAAGAAGCAAGGGCAAGGGATTACTAAGTACTGGAAAATTCGAAAAAGATGAAATATTTGGATTGTTTCCAACATGGAACCAAATGAAGGTATAGTATGGAAAATTGACAAATCTAAAGTAACAGTCGAAGAGGATAACATAAAAAATAATTTGGGTGGAAAAAATCTGGTCCAGATGTCCTGGTACTGTTGGCCTGTGGGAGCTCATCACCGAGAAACAACCAAAACATTTTACAGAAGATGATTATCAAAGTTACTCTGAAATTTTGACACTCTCTGATGCTCTGTAACAAAATAATGATGACAGTCAAAGCGAGTGAAATCGAGCAGTGGGGACAAATACAAAAATCTGAACAAACCCATCTGGAACCAACTCAAAACCGGTAGTAGTATGAAGCAATACAAAACTTTTACCTAAAGAAGTTGTGTGGGTAAACGATGTCAGATTGCTGATTATAGCAGGGGAAGAAAATGCTGGGAACAATAATTTCCATAATGAGAAAATGGGTATTGTATACAATACAATTTTATTGCAAACGATCCCAAAGGTATGTGATACCTAATTACAATTATCAATACTTTACCTACTAAATTCTGGAATATATCAGACGGTCGAGGTTTGGTGAATGATATTATTATTAAACTTCCATTCGAATTACACGTACCTGGTCATTAATACCGTGGTCCGGGGACAATACTTGAAAAAAGGTTAGAAAGAGGAGACAGAGGTATTTATCCTTTCGATATAGCTTGTAATGAACATGATATTGCATACAACACACACAAAGATCTGGATGATCGTCATGTGGCTGATCAAAAATTAGAAGATGCAGCACTTGGATTATTAACTAGCAGAGGTGCTTCTTTGGGTGAAAGAATAACAGCATTGGATACTACTACTGCTGTGAATACAATACACAAATTAGGGTTGTGTTTGTAATAAATAAATATATAATATAAATACCCTGAAATATAATAATAATAAACGATAACAACATAAAAGCTAAAGAAGTTTTGTATCAAATTCCATATTCTGATCTTCAAAATGTAAAATTTAATCCAATTTTAACTAAAACAACAACATGAAAAGAACAGACTATGTATAGCCAAAGGAAATGGAATGAAATTATTACTCAGTACGCCACATTTAAAGAAATTGCAAAATACAAGAAAAAAACACATAATGGTGTATTCATATTCAGCATTCCAGCTATCCTGGCAGCTTTGGGTGCAGTGGGGAACTCAGCTGGTGGCAGTGCTGCTATCGCCAAAACTGTAATTGATTCAAAAAAGAATAAGGCAGAACTAGAAATAAAATTAGGCAGTGGTGTGAAGTCAACAGGACTTAGAAAATTAAAAAAAGAAGCACTTCCGAACCAACACATTGAATCTTTATTTATAATATTTAAAATTCGACACTACAGGGGGGTTTTCTTGTATGATTCTCTCCCTGAAGGTAATCCAAATTCTCGAGAATGTGGCGTGGTAAATTTGGATGTCCGAAATCATTGGTACCCAGTAGATATGTTATTATAAACAAAATAACAATGCTTTTATTTTCGATTCTTTCGGAGGGGTACCACCTACAGAATTAATTCTTTACTTAAAACATATTAAGGTATATTACAACGACGATCGTATACAAGGTTTCGATCAAATTATATGTGGCCATGTTTGCAATTCGATGCTCAGAATATAAAAAAATACCAAAAACATCTAATTAAAAGATTTTCAAAAAGCTATATTATATATTAAATATGGTAATTTTTCATCTCTCCAGCGAGACTTCGGTCTTGAAAATACATATTAACAATGATATTATCTATCCAAAATCCATAGCTCTGAGAGCATTCTACAGTATGTATCTAATTCCGAATGTAACTAACTACAACAATACTATATTAGTAGGTAATGAAAAATTATTATTCCCCCTGGACAGAATAGCTTATCTACTTTACAATCTGAACTTCTAAACACCGTATTGCTGTCTCATAATTCTATAACAGACGGAGTGGAGATTGTGTTTAACAATGAAACAGTGGACTTTTCTACAATGGGCGAATTTCTAGGTTTCACCAACAATAGCAAATTAGAAACAGGTGTTAGGGACATAGGTAAATTTATACCAAATTTCTTAGCTATAGAGACATTAAATATTCACTGCAACATTGCTAAAGGAATGATTATCAAAGCTGAGGAAAATTCGATTGGTAACCACAAGGAAACAGACATCATTTGTAACATTTAAAATAAATTCAAAATTTATGGAATCCATCTTCTATTCCCCAATCCCACCAGTCTATTTCCCTGTTTCTATTTATAAAGTTAATTAATTAGAAATGAAAATCACAAATGAGAAAAATGAAATGATCGATTTTGCCGGTGCTAATAACACTGCAATAATATAAATTGATATTTAAAATAAATGAATAAATACCAAGATGGAAAATATCTAGATTTTAAATTATAGTCCTTCCCTCCAAACAGGAGAACATTTGCAAATTTGAATCACCCCAACAAAGAGATACAGTATGACATAACGGTGGAAGACGGGTTCATTCATCCACATAGATCAGATCTGTATATAGAATTTGATATTGTAAAACAAAGTAATGGTGAAGATTATCCAGCTACTGCAAATGTAAAACTTATAGATAATTTTGTTCCATTCTTAATCTCTCAAATTGAAAATAGGAAGCATGGTACAGTCATAGACAGGATTGATTGACCTGGAATTACACCCACTACAGTGGGGACATCAAAAACTATCCAAATCAGAGAGTGTTTATTATAAAGTTGGTGTATTCGAAGATGGAACAAAAATTCAAGCAAAAGGTCACACAGTACTGTTCTCCAGGAGTATCATATTTCGCAGAGCACCCAATGATCATAATGCCATCATGAGATAGAAAACTTTAAATGCAGATGGAACAGACAATGAGCCTAGTTTACCCGAAGCTGCGAAATGTGTGATCCAGTCTATGGAGTTATGGATGCCTATAGTTGAATAGGAGTCAAATTATGCTCACAAATACAAAGCCAACATTTTGAAAGATCCTCAAACTCCGATACCATTTTATACATACCAATGCACACAGAAACCGAAAGAGGGTATTTTTTTTGAATTTGACATTACTAATCAGTTTCAATCTTTACAATACAACGTGCCAGAAGTCGTAGCTGTATTGTTTCAAACAGGGAGAGATGACAATCAGGAAAAGGATAGCAGCCAGTTTGATAATTGCAAAGGTAAAAATGTGTATTTGAAGAATGGTAGAAATGATGTGTTCCCTCGTGAAAATTACAATTTAAACATTTCAGATCAAGATTATTTGAAGTTATATGGAGCATTTAGTTATTTTAAACGTGTAACTGAAGGAAACACAGATATGTATTGTAACCCCGATGATTTCATTCTTCACAGACCAATGTTGTTAATCAATGCATCAAAAAGAAAATTGGCAGTTATAAATGATCGAACAAACATTAAGTTAATATGTGAGTTTCATGAATCTTTACCGGAAAATACCATATGCAATGCAATTTTAATTGTAGAGAAATCATACATAAATGATGTAAAGAATGAAAGTCTGAACAAGAATTTTAATTTTTATACTATTTAATAGTAATATATATAATGCAATATAATACAATATATTTTTATTTTTTAGATCAAACATTTAGCCTTATGGCAGCTCTACCACCACCTAAATGAAATAAATATTACAGTAAATAAGAAATATATTAGAAAAATAATAATATTAATATTTATATCATTCTTTTAAATTAATAAACATTTATTACAATGATTAATTGTATTATAATGTCCATATTCTTTAGTATGGACATTGCGATCTATTATTTACAATTTATTATTATTACTATCAAGAGCTACTTTATTTTTTGTAGAATAAACACTACGTAATTTGCTAGTTAAATAAATATCTTTTAAAATCTGTCATTGTAAGTTCCCTTGGTCATGCTCAACTTACAATTATCACAATGTTTACTTCTGTTATCGTATCCATATTCTCTAGTATGGACATTGCAATCAAATATTTGCAATTTATTATCTTCCCCATTCAGGGCTATTTTATTATTTTTATTGTATGCACACCATCTAATTTGTTCGTGAAATGACATGAAGACATCTTTATTGTTTTCTTTTCAAATAAACATTCTATAAAATCTTCCATTGTAAGTTCTCTTGTACATGGTCGACTTACACCCTTGGCTCTTTTAATTTCTTCTTTGCCATCAATATTTAGGCAATACATTTTTTGTCTTAGACCAGCAAATTCTGTTATTATAGACCCTGATGCCACATCTTTCATTTTCCCAGGGATCATCTGGCTTTCAAGACTGTGTAATGGATAATAATGGACTGGATAATTACTAGGATAATTACTAAAGTCAAAATATTATTTTATAGAAAACAAATCACTGTACAAATCGGGTGTTTCTGTCACATACTCACAACTATCAGTATCCATGTATGCTATTTCAATTTTATTTTTCTATATGGTTTCATAATATCGTAATGAAATTTATACATTTATAATTTAGCTAATTCTAGAACTGAAACACCCACAGGTATTGGTGCATCACACTTTATTTTTTTATTTTTTTTGGATCTTTCAATAAGAGTCAGATCATCTGTAATTCTTGTAAAACCTTTGTATGTGGGATCAGCAATAAGTTTTCATAGTTTTTTTTTGAATCGCATACCAAATTACACCTTAGTCGATTTATTTTCTTCTATGTGCATTTTCCATATATTGCATTAATTATTAATTTAAAAATATTTTTTTCAACTTTAGAATTTGTTAGTATTCTATTCTCTGTATTTTCCTCAATATAAGATTTTAACCATTTTTCGTGGTCAAATTTTAACTACTTATGGATTTTAGTAAGTTGTTTACCTTACTCCAAGTAATATTGCAACAGTTGATAGTGGAGCACATAATTTATGTTTTCAAATGATAATGCCAATTTTGTTACCTCTGTACCTGGCACTTTCTGAGAAACTGGTGCCATAGATATCCGTGGTGTTTGTCATGGATATCAGATGGATATTTCAAATCAACTTCCAGTAGACAAACTTTTGGATGATCTTCAGAGGAATTTAAGAAATTCCTGTCTTCAAGTTCTTTCTTGCTCATCCATTTGTAATTACCAATCGGCAGTGATTGAGTGATCGCATAACCATATAAATTGTTCATTTCAACATAAAATATGTATTTAGATGGTTTGTTAGGATCATAGTTAGGTAAATATTAATTGTTTGCTTTTGAATATCTTAAAGGACACTTCACAATACCACCACGTTTAGCATATTCAACAAACATGAACTGGTTAATATTATTAATAAGACCAGTTTCAATTTTAGTATTTAAAAGCATGGTCTGCCTGGATAAACCGGGTGTTGTGTACATAAAAACAGGTTCTACTTCATATACAGTAATTTAAAATAACGTTATCGAAAACCTTCGAATACATCAGCCAACTGGAGAATATCTAAAATTAAGTAGTTGTCATGATAATCTCCCATTGTTTTGCAATCTAGTGTTTCCCAGACTCTGTGTGCATATTGATAATCTAACTCGCTACATTTTTTATCATCAAGTTTGTTATAAAATTGATCTATCGATGGTAACTGTCTCTCTTTATATTTTTCAAAATCATTCGTGCGATCATATTGGAAACCCTTTCCTTGTCTTATCTTCACCAAAATATTATCTTGTATGAACAAATTCCTCGTTGGTTAATTGATTCACCTGAGTAGCCAAACTGTTTGGAATAAACTGATATGAATCCATGATTCTATGAACAACTTTTTCTCCATTTTCAAATTTGATAGTTTTTGTATGCAATATTTTTATCTTTACTGCGTGGTATAATATTGATATTCTCTGTATCATATTCTAATTCTAAGATAAATATATGTGGATCAAAATTTCGCAAATTGTGAATTAATATTGGAATGAAATTAGGTTTATGTATTTTCGATTTACATGAAGTACAAATTGTATGGATATACAGTTTTACAGGGTAGGTGCTGTAAAATTATTTTAATAAACATACATGCACCAACGGAAGATAAATATGTTAATACTAAAGATGATTTTTATACAGAGTTAGAACAGGTCTTTGATAATTTTTCTCAGTATGATATGAAAATTCTGTTAGGTGACTGTAATGCACAGATTGGCAAAGAAGAGACATTTAAACCCACAATTGTTAATGAAAGTCTTCATGAATTAAGTAATGATAATGTTATAAGATTAATTACTTTTGCAACCTCAAAGAATTTAATTGTGAAAAGTACCACTTTTAAACATAAAGATATCCATAAATATACCTGGTCTTCTCCAGATGGTAAAACTCATAATCAGATAGATCATATTCTCATTGATAAGAGAAGGCATAATAGAATAATTGACGTTCGTGCATATAGAGGTGCTGACTGTGCCAGTGACCATTATTTAGTAATTGCTAAATTAAGAGAAAGACTCTCAGTGATAAATCATAAGCAACAAAATCTAAAAGTTATGAAATTTGATACAGGAAAGTTTACTGATGAAAGAATTAAGAAAAATTACCAAATTAAACTTTCAAATAGATTTGATGTTTTGCAGGATCTAAATGATGATGAAAATATAAATGAAACAGACGTAAATAAGAATTGGGAGCATATACGTAATGCAATAGAATCAGCAGCTAAAGAAAATATAGGATACCATAAATCGAGAAAAAGAAAGCCATGGTTTGATAATGAATGTCATAATCTAATAGAAATAAGAAATCAGGTTAGACTTAGGTGGTTAAATAACTCTGATGATACAAATCGAAACAATTGTAATAGAATAAAGCTAGAAGTTAACCGCACGTTTAGAAGTAAAAAAAAGAGATTACTTGAAGAGCAAAATTAACGAAATTGAAACAGACAGCAAAAATAAAAATATCAGAGATTTATATAAAAGTGTAAATGAGTTTAGAAAGGGGTGGCAACCTAAGGTAAACTTGATAAAAGATAAAGACCGTGATTTTCTAGCTGACTCAAGGGACATTCTAAATAGATGGAAGAACTATTTTAAGGACCTTTTATATGTCCATGTAGGAGATAAATCAGAACTAAATGAAGTCCACACTGCAGAACCTATAGTTCCAGAACCTAACTTGACTGAAGTTAAAGATGCTTTTAAAAGGCTTAAGAATAACAAAGCACCTGGCATTGATTTAATACCAGCTGAGTTAATTAAATATGGATGAAATCCATTAATATGTCAAATTCATAAATTAATTTGTTTAATATGGAATAGAGAAGAAATCCCTCAACAGTGGAAACAATCAGTTATTGTTCCAGTGTTTAAAAAAGTGTTAAAATGAACTGCAATAATTACCGTGGAATTTCTCTACTCTCAACAACATATAAAATATTATCTAACATTCTTTTAACAAGACTAACCCCATATGCTAATGAAATTATAGGTGATTATAAATGTGGATTTAAACGTAACAGTTCAACTACAGATCAAATTTTTCATATCAGACAGACACTTGAAAAAAAGTGGGAATATAATCAAAATGTCCATCAGCTATTCATTGATTTCAAAAAAGCATATGATTCGGTCAAAAGACATAAATTATATAATATATTACTAGAGTTTGGAATACCTAAGAAGCTTGTTAGTATGATAAAATATGCAGCAGTGAAACAGAAAAATAAAAATTTGTGTGGGTATTAATATGTCTGACAAATTTACAATTCATGATGGGTTAAAACAAGGAGATGCATTATCTCCATTGCTCTTTAAATTTGCCTTAGCATATGCTCTAAGGAAGGTAAAAGAAACTAAAGAAGGACTATAATTAAATGGCATGACTCAGTTGTTAGCATATGCAGATGATGTATACTTACTGGGGGATGATGAGAATACATTTCAGATAATGATAAAATATTTTTCAAAACTGCTAAAGAGTTAGGTTTGGAAGTTAACAAAGAGAATACTAAATATATGCTTACAGGCCGAAACCAAGTGTTAGGTAATAATCAAAATCTAATTTTTGATAACAACTCGTTTGAAACAGTTCCCAAATTCAAATATTTAGGATTAATATTAACAAATGAAAATTATATTAAAGAGGAAATAAAAAGTAAGCTTAATTCAGGAAATGTATGTTACTTCTCTCTTCACAAACTTTTGTCCTCTCGTTTAATATCTACAAAACTAAAAGTTAAAATATACAAAACAGTAATTTTGCCTGTAGTACTAATATGGATGTGAAACGTGGCCCCTTACATTGAAAGAGGAACATAAATTGAGAGTATTTGAAAATAAGATCCTTAGGAAATTCTTTGGATCTAAAATTGATGAGGAGACAGGTGAGTGGAGAAGGTTACATAATTTAAAACTACATAATTTGTATTCATGTCCAGATATTATTAGAATAATTAAATCAAGAAGACTTAGGTGGACAGGCCATGTGGCACGAATGGGAGAGGAAAGAGGAGTTTACAGGATTCTTGTTGGGAAACCTGATAATAAGAGACCTGTAGAAAGGCCAAGACGAAGATGGAGGGACAACGTCGAGATGGACCTAAGGGAAATCGGTAGAGATGGAAAAGAGTATATAGAACTTGCTCAAGATAAGGAAAGATGGAAGGCCTTTGTTGCTGCAGCCATGATCCCTCGGGTTTAAGAAGGCTAGGGAGTTAGCTAGTTATGTTTTCCCACAACTTCCATCAAATTTTGACAAGTATCACATATTACAATCTTACTATGATCTGATGTTATTTGAATATGTACCAATCGTCCTAGATATTGTAAGAGACAATAATGTTTCTTGTTTCTCTTTGTAACATATAGTAAATGTATATAACACGTGTACCGTCTGCTGCTGGATAGTGACGCAGTGGATAAATTTTATTCCTTTTATCAATACCATAAACTTGTACAGCTATTGGTCGATTGTAGTATTCGTTATATTGTTTTTCAAATCGACCAATAGCTGAGATATCTTCTTGATATTTTTGCCTGACGTAGGTTTTGTAAATTCTGCTATATATTGAGGATAATTGTAATTAGAGACACGATACTTATTGTTAGATGCTGGATGAAAATGACCTATGTTGCACCAGAGAAAACATTTATTATCTTCATTTTGAATATTTATTACAGCATTCTTGTTTTTGATGTCGTCGGGTAATTTAATATAACTGGATCCACCCTCAAGAGGGACAAATTTTGCTATTTTCAATTCAAGTTTATGGTTTGTATCACAAAGTGACCAACTCGCACCTCTTACATTGAACTTTTCTTGTTTTGACTAAAGTTCTTTAGAAATATTTTCATAAATATCATACAAAGATCGAATATCACTTTTTTGTGTAAAATTAACACACGGGTACGATGAATGTACGAGAACATCTTTCAAGTTTATTTTTAATTTCTTCTATATTTTTTTTTCAATTTAGCTAAAACAATTGGAATATCTAGGCTTCATCATCTATGTCTAATGTAATATATTTTTTATATATTTTTTTTTGTTTTTGGTTTCTATTATTCATTTTTTGTTATTATTTTATATAATTTGTATGTATATAATTATATGTACATATATATTTTAAAAAATGTTTGCTTTTGTATATTAAAAATTTTACAAATAAAATTTATCTGGTTTTACATATTTAATTTTTATTTTTTAAAAAACAAATTGATTTATATATTCAATTAGTTTTTCAAAAATATATTAGAACAATTTATACTTAATAAAAATTAATTATACATTTATATGTTATTAGTATTCATCCAAAGGTGCATATCTATTTTTTTTTTGCATTTCAATGTCTTTCTATAAAATGCACACATGTATATTTTCAGACGTAAAAATTAATTTGAAAAATAATTTTGTATACTCTACATAGCACTGCAGCACTCATAACTTTACAAAAAACAGTATCTACATTTTCAAACGTAAAAATTAATCAGAATATACACACATTTGAGAAATAATTATATACGCATCACTGTACAGGATTGTAAAATAACTCAAGATCATTATCGATATATATATTTCTCATAAAAAATGTAATAGTTGTAAATATATGCTTAAAATATACTCATATTGGCTCAAAAAGTAAATTTCGCCCCCTATGAGTTGAGCTTTGATAAAAGAGACATAATTATTTTGTATACTATAAAAATAGTAATTTTTTTTTTTTGATCTTTCCACCTCAGAAAACTAGCCGAAATCATGGTAAAATAAAAAAATAGCAAATGAATATTTGAAAATTAAGCATTTTCTCTACTGCCATGTGAAAAAAGTCGAAATCGGCACCCTTTTCGAGTGACAGGCGTGTGGAAATCGCCTCACACCACCTTTAAAGCACAATAACTCAAGAAGAAAGAAAGATATCAACGTCGGATTAAAAAATACAAAGAAAGTCGTACTTGACTAATGCAATGGTGCAGCAATTGAGGCCCAGTGTAAATTTCGAAAGGGGACTCACAAAGAAAGTGGGGTATCTCTTGATAGAAAATACAGGAAATTAACTGTTATTTTCTACATAATGGTTAGATCGGAATGTAGTTAGTAAAAAAATGACGACGTATGTCAACATGTCTCATTACTGCTGGGACATCGTCCCACACTCGGGAAATAGGAAAAAATACAAATCTGCTGTTGCGCACGGTTCATATTGCGGTACGAAGAAGAAGAGAAACCAACTACTGCTGGGATGCAATCTCAAATGGGAGAAAAATACCGAAAAAAACAGGAAAAAAAATTTTTATGTCCACATGTCCCACTTCTTCTGTGACACTATCCCACACTATCGAAAGTGGAAATTCACCCGAAAATGACGATATGCCGTCAGATTATGCTGAGAGTAATTTTATCTAAGGTATACAGAAAGTCCCACTAGAGGCGTTTTGACTGTAGGTCACCTGTTACGAATTAGCGTTGGAGGATAACTCGTAGGGGGTTTTAGTCGACCTTTGTTCTTCCTGTTTCTTCTACGTGTCGCAGCGTGAAGTTTATTCTGGCGTGTGTATGTGATTGAATTGTGCCAAAGGAGTGTTGGACGTTTTCCAGTGTTCTATTTTGGTTTGCAACAACTGCGTGGACACTTGTGTGACATTACGTGGGTGCTAATCACTGTAATTGTGATCCGTCACTCGGAGGAAAGTGATCTCCGTTGCTGGTCATTTCTCGAACAGGACAATGGAGAATTACTCTACCCACGAGCTTGCTGATATGAATCTCTTTTATGGAGAGGCAAACCGAAACAGCCGTGGAGCACGGCGTTCGTTACACTAAAGTTTTTCCAATATTCGGTTACCATCACATTCACTATTTCAAAAACTTGATGCTCGATTGTTTGAAACCGCATTTCTTTTACCCCGTAGGTGAGATTTCGGAAGACCCCGCAATGTGCGCAATGTGCAATTTGAAGAAGACGTGTTGGACGCGATGCGAGACCTTTCTGGCACCAGCACAAATGTCATTGCTCGTATTCGGCAAACCCACCATAGCAATGTGTTCCGCGTTCTTCAGGAGGAGGGATTGAACCCATACGAATTGTATAAGGTGCACCACATTCTACACATGGATTTCTGCCAATGGCACGTGCAACAAACTCATGCCATTCCAGATTTCTCAACAATAGTTTTGTGAGCCAATGAGGCAATGTTGAATACCCACGACAGCCACGTCTGTGGTATGGACAATCCGCATGCATTCATTGTGCGCCATCATCAACATAGGTTCGCAGTGAGTGTGTGGTGTGACGTAGTAGCTGAACATTTGATAGGCTCTACCTTGTGTCTTGAGAATTATCGGGTGTTTCCACATTACGTATTACCTGAACTTTTGGAAAACGTGACAGTGGTAGGTAGACAGCGTATCTGGTTTCAACACGACCGCGCCCTCACCCATTTCTAACGGGGAGTCAGGGCCTTACCCATCGATATTCTCGGCGATCATTGGATTGGCAGGGGTGGACCTTTATTGTGGCCACTTCACTCCCACGACCTCACACCACTGTATTTCTTTGTGTGGGGAGAATTGAAATGGTTCGTGTATGAAACCTCTGTGGAAAGTGTTGAGGATCTTGTGTCCCGTGTTAGTGTCGCTGCTGGGACAATTGGTGACATGCCAGAGTTATTTGAGCTTTCCAGACAATCAGTGCTTCGCCGATGTCAACTTTGTCTTGAAGTCAATGGGGGACATTTTCAACAACGTCTCATAGTATACCGGTGTTTGTGTGCCTCTATCAGCACCGCATAGTGTCCTTTAGTGAAAGGTACGAGTGCAGTTGCTAGAAATCGCTGTAAAACATACCGTCGACCTGCATTTGCGAAGGTTGTGTGCTTCTCAGGGTAATCGCTTCAAAATGTGCTGTGCTTGGAAATGTTGCATGCAATTGTGTGCGTATTTCGATATTCTCCGGTTTCATTTATTCGACGATTACCCACTTTCTTTGGGGAGCTTTCTTGTAGTATGTACAGTCTGACGACATGTGGCCATTGTTTAACTTTTGATGCTCGTACCGAAAAGTTGCGTGTCAACATTAGGAGATTGAAAACGTTTTTTCCGGTTTTTTCGGTATTTTTCTCACATTTGGGATAGTATCCCATCAGTAGTTGGACAAGCAACAAATTGGTTTATCTTCTTCTTCGTACCGCAATATGAACCGTGCGCAACAGGAGATTTGCATTTTTTCTATTTCCCGAATGTGGGACGGTGTCCCAGCAGTAGTGAGACATGTTGACATACGTCGTCGTTTTTTTACTAGCTACATTCCGATCTAACCATTATGTAGAAAATAACAGTTAATTTCCTGTATTTTCCATCAGGGGATACCCCACTTTCTTTGTGAGTCACCTTGCGCAATTTAAACTGGGCCTAAATGCTGCACCATTGTATTCGTCAAGTGCGACTTTCTTTGTATTATTTTAATCTGACATTGATATCTTTAAATATTGTGTGAGGTGATTTTCACACGTCCGTCACTCGAAAAGTGTGCCGATTTTGACATTTTCACGTGGCATTTTTTTCTTTTTTTTACTTTTCGAATAACCTAAAAAGCGTAATAACAGGTATTTTGCAAAACCCTGTATATATATATATATATATATATATATATATATTGCTCAAAAGAATTACGGGATAATGCGATATTGACGGAATTCGCCACTAACATGCACAAATCGTTACTCTGTGGGACAATGTACGTATCGTAGTGTTATGTAATCACAAACGTCGGTTGAAAAGAATATGCACCAGGGGACTACCGACGTTCCACATCACATGATCTGAGCGTAGAGCGGAATGGCAGAAGTACTGCCCTCTCTGTGTCATCCTGTCAACTTGGAATAAGGCAGTGCCGCTGTAGGGTGATTACGTGATGCATCCTCAACGCGAATTACGCAAGTCCACTGCTTGGAGAGCAATTGGACGACTGCAAGCTGGTCAAACACAGCAAGTTGTGGCAGCAGCGTGTGGCGTTTCCAGGATACCGGACCGGTACGAAGACGACGTGGGCAGGGTCGGTCAACATCAACAACCCCACAAGATAACAGGTATTTGGCATTACTAGCCCGTCTGAACCGCCGAATGGATGCTACCGAACTGCAACGTGAGTTCACCGTAGCTACGGGAACAATGAACCATGAACAATTGCGATCGGTTTTGCTCAGTGACGAGTCTCGGTTCAGCACGTATCCCGATAATCGACGACTGTTTGTGTGGCGAGAGAGAGGAACACGCGACAATCCACAATTTGTGCAAGATCGACATGCATTTGGTGGTGGTGGAGTTCTCGTGTGGGCCGGCATCAGTATAGGAGGTCGTACAGACCTCTACAGTGTCCGGAATAGATCGCTGACGGCAGTGCGATACCGTGATGAGATCTTGCGACCCATAGTTGTACCTTACGCTGCAGCTTTAGGGGACACATTCCTTTTTATGGACGATAATGCTCGACATCATCGGGCACTGCTGGTGGACACCATGCTTGACGAGGAACGTATCGAGCGGATGGACTGGCCAGCGTGCTCGCCTGACCTGAATCCCATTGAACATGCGTGGGACGCACTGGAGCGACGTATTGCAAGTCTGCAAACACCTCCCCGGACTCCTCAGGAGCTTGAACAGGTCCTCATCGAGGAGTGGCACAGAATCCCCCAAGACCTGTTGGATAACCTGATTCTCTCTATGCCACAGCGATGCGCAACAGTTTTAGCGGTTGCTGGACATCACACACCATATTAGAGGTCCATTTCCATGCGGCGACATTGCTCTCTCAGAGTCCATCGTTGGTGAGTCCCATGTAACATGTTGCTGTTGACCACTAATTTTGCCTTCATCTTCCACAAGTGGCCTTTGCCTTGCCTGTTTGGCATGTGTTAGCCTCCCATTGACTGGCATACCTACCTATCGTCTGGCTGTCCATGCAAAGTCTAAACTCACATTATCCCCTAATTCTTTTGAGCAGTGCATATATATATATATACACACACGCGCGCGCGCACGCGCACGCACGCGCACAGTTTATACAGCAGGTTGTTTCACGTTGATGGTAACGATTTCGATCACCAGGAAGCAGCACGTAGGCACAGCACAGAGCAGCCAGAGCCAGAAAGACGAAAGTACTGTGTGTTGACTTGCATTGTTATTCACAATCTAGCGCAGATTGCGAATTTTCCCCCAAAGCATTTGGATGGCAGTTTTTTTAGTATCTTATTCACTATACCATTTCACACAATGTAATAAAAAACCATTTGTGTTCCAATTAATCCAATGTAAAATTGCTTATTTCCTTCACTAGTGTCACACTATTTGAATTATCGACTTTCGTGCCATCACAGAGAGAGCTGATATTGACTTAGAAAAAACATTCAATAGTTCCTTCTCTGGTGATGCACAACACATTTTTGTATATTTTATCATTCGTCCAAAGTAAATGTTTAATATGCTACTCCGTTTGAATAAATGAGCGGTAATGTGATTTTTATATTATTGCCTTTAATGTGTTCACCAACGTGTGTATCTATCCTCCAATCAATGTTCTAGGTGTACTAGACATATTTTTAATATCTATGTGCTACCAAATGTATCAGTTAGTAGTAACTTAAATAGTATACCTGATTCCTTATTCCACTCATAGTCATGTTTATCAAGTTATCTGCTTCTCTAGAATATTTCCTGATCGACTCATATATTGAAATATTGGCATTTGCGACTAGTCGTATATATTCCCTGAGCATTTCTCGTTTGCTCACATTAGTCTCACTGAAAGAACAAATGATATGTAGAGGTTCTCATAGGTATATCTCCTACACAAACACACACACACACGTGTAAACGTGGTCTTATAAGGCCCGAGTGAGTGTACATATGTTGTTGGAACCACTATAATTTGATAAATTAGCATAATTAAGGTCATTTTAAAATGTCGAGACCATGCATGTGATTAAAAATACCACCGTGGTTTTTGAAAATTATCATTTATGGAGTTTTCCTCACGTAAAAATGGTTACTATCCTTGTTGGAACCTGGTACCAATATTACCTGTCTAATTTACGTGTTGTAACTTTAATACATTTGTATCCTTTGCGGGTACCAATCAATATTGCACAAACCGTCCAACCAATCACAATTCTTGTAGGTCACATGATTTCTTCTGTGTGTTAGGAGCTACGTGCCAAACCGAATTGGGTAAAAAGTTGTGAAATGCGCTTTACGGCGTCAATTGTGAGCGCGTAGATTGCACGTATCTGTCTCGGCGAAGAGCATTACGAAGGGGGAGGGGGAAAGAAGAGTTCCTCTCGCGGCGGAGTTGAAGAAGTGATTACCTGCTCCGCAGTCATTGGCGTACTTAAGAAGTTTTTCCACCACAGCGGAATTGAGAAAATAATGACATTTACCCTAATCGCTGAATCTTAATGTTTATTTTGAATACTTGTATGTGTTGTTTGATGATTTCAGAAATCAAAGAAGGCTTCTGCGGCCTATCATGCCGCAACTGTGTGAAACGAAGCTCTTTATTGGCACGCTTCCAAGCGAAACGCAATAGGTAACAAGCGACAAGAGATACGTATCGCTTGGAATTGAAACCTCAGTAATCAATTCGTCCTTTCGCATTGATGCGACAGGGCAAGCTGCACATGTCACTTTCGGATCGATGCATTAGGTCTTAAGCACATGAAAGGTGAATTTCTTGCTTTAGATTGAAGTCGTCAGTGTTCATGGGCGTCCGGAAGGATGAGCAAGGGTGAGCCATGCCCCCCCCCCCCTTGGAAAAGAAAGTCAACCCAAAATTATATATTTCACACATATAATTTCATTTCAGCCAAAATAATATGTGTTCATTAATGCACTAACATGATAAACTCAAATGTAAGCAATATTTTTTGAGGGAACATTGGTTAAAATGTGACTTATTTGCCCCCCTGGACAAAAATACCTTCCTTGCTCCTCTCTGGAAAAAAATCCTTCTGACGTCCATGCCAGTGTTGCCTGTCGATTGTCGCCTGCCACTTGTCGTTTTGATCTGAAGTCTCCTGGAAGGTGTCAGGGGAAGAATTCTGACGGAGCCGACAAGCGACAGCGTGCTTCCACATCGACAAGAGACACGGGGCCTTTTGTGTTGTAGATTAAAACATTCACCGCCCGTGCACGACAAGTGGAGGCGTCACGATGCACAACATTAAAAAAATAGCCAGTTTGAGTGACACAACCAAGCGACATGCAATATTTGCAGCTTACAGTGGTGTATCAGTTCGAAACGTTGTATTGAGTACGAAGGCTTGTCGTTTGTCTCGCTACGCTTCGGTCTGGAATCTGCTTAAACGGCATAAACGGCAGGGCACTAGCGACATGGAGATTTTATACCAAAGCGACAAACGAAATTAGACCATTCAATATAATGCAAGACGTTCACCGCGCATGCGCGAATAAAAGTACGAAGCGACATGATGCACGTTATTAAAAAACCGTCCAATCAAGCGACACGCAAGCTACAAGCGACACCTGCATTTTGTCGTGTCGCTTCTGTTCGAAAGGTTCAATTCATTACTGCGGGTTCGCTTTCAAGGGACACGTGGTGGTTGTCGCTTTCGTGTGAAATCTCCCTTATAAAGCATAAAAGCTGCAAACGACAGACGACAAGTGACAGGCGACAAGCGACACGGAGAACTCACACAGAAGCTGCAAGCGGCAAGCGACACTAGCACAGTTAATTTAAATTCAAACATTCACCGCGCATGAGCTAATAAGAGCACGAGGTGACAGGATGCACGGTATTGAGAAAACTGCCTTGTCAGAGCGACACATGCAGCTTGTCCTGTCGCTTTGATACGAAAGGTTGCATTTATTTCTGAATGCTGCTTTGCAAGTTAAGCGTGTCACGTGCAGCTCCCCTCTGAAAACTACACGAAACCATTGTTTTATTGAATTTTCCTCAGGAAAGGAAGAGAATGCTTATACAAATACAGTCTCCGTAGATAATTTGCGAAGCCACTCATTATATTTGAAACTCTACTTTATGTGCACACTCAGCGTGCACTATAATCAACTGAAGCGGCCCTAACAAATTATTCGCTGGAACTAGGATCTCACTTTCCTCATCGTTGTGAAGGGTCATTCGCAATAGAATTGTTACGATTTTATCTCTCTGGTTGAGAACAGATTTTGGAGACTATAGGCGACAAAATATTTACTTTTGTTGGAGTTATTAGATTGGGGGAGGAGGGTGGTGCTTCAGATGGCTGTTCCATGTAGACTGTACCTTTGAACAAAAGGAGCAAAGGAAAAGTAACTTATTTAATTTCTTTGCAAAATGAATTATTTACTTATTTATTTATTTATTTACTCAGAGTTTCAGATACAATCTTATTTGGACATTTTACACTGAAACATCATAAAGTAGAAACAAAAAATAACAAAAGATAAGAACAATAACAAGATGGGATAGATTTACATGTTCTTCTGCCAATTTTGTAACGCTATATTTGGGTTAATTGCGGTCACCAACAATATTTAAGCTGGAAGCGGCTGCAGGCAATGGCAACTACAACCTTGGTGACAATGAAGTTCGACCAGAAAGGAATACGTGATTAAATACACAGAGGCATAGGCGGTGGAATGGGTGACCCGCAGAAGTGACGCATGTGTGTAAGAGGAGGCGTGTGAGCAGGCAAGAATCGTGATCCCAGCATGTTGCACCCAAGGTCACGTAAAGAACGAAAACGGGGAAATATACTCGTGACATTGAACTTCGACCAGGCACCAGACCCATACGGGAAATAACAGATAGTAACGCATTCGACGGAAGCAAGACGTCAGAAACACGATGAGGGAGTCCGACGTATATAAGCGCATGCTGTGCACCGAGGGACCGCAGTGCATCATCACCATGGACAGGGGCAAACCTATTGACAACACCGTGAGGAGACGAGTGGTGGAGTTGCAACGGGATGGACTCAGTGAGCGGGAAATAGGGCACCAACTTAACTTAACCAAGTCAACCGTCCACTGCATCATCAAACACCACCAAAATACGGATACTACAGAGCCAGGTAAGACCCCCGGTCGAAAACACCTGCTGAGCGTGCGTGACCTACGGATATTTAGGCGCTATATCCAGATCAACAATCATGTTTCTGTGGCCGAATTACGACTGTGGACAACCAGACAAGTGTCAACCAGAACCATTCGCCGTTACCTACAGCGATGCGGTTACCGAGTGTACAAGGCGAAACGTAAGCCCTTCCTTTCCATGTTGAACAAAGGCAATCGACTACGGTGGGTACGAATTACCGGGGATGGACATTTCGGCAGTGGAACAGCTTTTTTTGGACGGACGAATCCATTTTCAATGTTGTGTACGGGAAAATACAGAAAACAGTCATTTGTCGGAAGGAGGAACAGAATGAAGCAAAATGTTATGCACGTCGGGTACAGAAACCTGCGTCAGTAATGGTTTGGGGATGCATGACGGCATCTGCGGTTGGCCCACTACACGTCTGTGAGGGCATTGTGAATGTACACGCCTATACACGCATACTGGAGTGGCATCTTCCCACGGTGCGAAGGCACCTGTTCCACAGGCGGCGTCTCATCTTTCAACACGACAATGCCAGGCCTCATACAGCGAGGCTGACAAGAGAATGGTTGACTCGCCATCACGTGCGAACTCTGCCATGGCCACCATCGAGTCCCGACCTCTCGCCCATTGAGAATGTGTGGCGTGTTCTTAAGCGACGTGTGCAACAGAAAGGGACCCACGACAGTGGCTGCTCTTATCGCCTGCCTGCAGGAGGAATGGCACCGCATAGATGTGGAATACCTTGAACGACTCGTCCCAAGCATGCCCCGACGCATTGCCGCAGTTATTCGTCGACGGGGCGGCGTCACACCATGGTAAACCGGATCCCCTCTAACAGTGGTCGAACTTCAATGTCACGTGTAGATGGACGAAAATGTTTTATTTTGTGTGGACACCATACATTGCTGCGTTGCAGCGGAAATTTATGTTTTCCTTTGTTCCATGTAGCCTGCTGAATAAAATATGTTCAGCATATGCATGTGTTCTCCTTCTTTCACAACGGACTCCTATATTTGTGACTGGTCGAACTTCATTGTCACTAAGGTTGTATAAGTGTACAAAGAACCCGTTCTAGAACGTTAAAAATTATTAATTTTGCGTCGTGCCCCTCACTTAATAATGCGAGAGTTCACGGGCAAAAACCAGCGAGAAGCACGAGGCAAGGCCCTGTAAAAAAATATATATATATGTATAACAAAGGGTCCGGCAATGAATGGCACTTTTAGGCTTTCTCCATTGCAATTGTTGTTTATGAAGTTAATTTAACGTAAGTATTTCCCTCTCCAGAAAACATCGCCGCTATACCCCAATGACAACTTAAGTTTAACCTGCTGTTCACCAGCACATGTACGTATCTTACAATGATACAAGGATGAGAATGCAGGTCTAGCAAAGATGCTATTTTAGGCTATTAATTTTAACAAAGTATCGTGCGATTTATTCCGTATGTGGTCAAACAGGACGACTCATAAAAATATGCCAAAATTAACAATTAATCCGTATATTACAGAAAGAAACACGCTCAGTGTGTATTATCACAAAAATCATTGATAATTAATCACATTTCAATCACAGATCAGACGTTCATACATGCATATATTTGACAACGAACATTAACTGATATACCACGTAAATCAAAGGTAATCAAACTTCTAGTCTCTCTTGTACTTGATTAGTCTACGCTATACATTCACTTTTATTTGACTAGAACCTTTAAATGTACTATTAATTGTTTGTGCTGATTCTATCGTATTTTAATGCTACCGTTAAGGGTACTGGGGATAAACGATTCTACCAGAATTAACTGGGTTCGGTCAAGCATTGTCCGTTATCTTACAAGTTCTTGTTCGAATTGTCGCAACTTTACTTTATGAAGCCAAGGGTTTAATTAACACGCAAACGTGGCGCATTTAGATCCAAGAACACGACCTGCGTGTCTGTTAGGTTCGCCTCCACTTGCTCAGTGGTTATTTAAACGCGTGTGTCTGGCTTCTAACAAAAGGGTGTTGCACAATTAGCACCAAACGTAATTTAACCTTCAGTTCAATTGACTATATCTGCACAAGATCTTTTTTCCTTTACGTCGAAACTGGTATTGGTTTACTTTTATCTGTTCGTGAGACAAAAAGAAAAGGGGGAGAGATCAAAAAGAAAAAAAAGTATCGTGGAGCGAATGGTTGGCTCCTATTTGATTCGGGCCATGGCCAGGCACGTCTCTCGCTGGACGAGGAAGTAGGTGTAGCTGCTGAAACAACTGGTCGTGTACGCTTGGGTTCCTGCCGATGAAGTGTGTGGGACTGAGTGCCGAGATTTACGACAAACCAGCTAGTGCGAAAACCGCCACTAGAGGCAGCACATGGAGAGCTATCAGGTGGGGACGCCATCTGATGGCCGAAAATTGAACTTTAGAAAATGGAAGGGTTACGAATATATAGTATTCGGGAACGTTACATTCGTCATTAATACACAAAAATTACGTTATGGAAGGAAAATACCTACATTCAGGGGAAGTTTGTTGTAGATTTGTGGGAGCCTGTAAAACAAGGAGTGTTGTAGAAGGGATAGCCTAGTGGTTGGGTTGTGGAAGAGTTGCAAGTTGCGCGTTAGCTTTTGGGGTACCCTAATTGTGAATTCACTGATTAGGAGATCTATTCTTATTTTGCCATTTATTATATTGTATAAAAATGTTATGTCAGCTAGATCACGACGAAAGGATGTAGTGTCAATATTCAGAGCAGCCATGGTGTCTGATTTGGATACATGTCGAAAGTAATTTATTCTATGGAAAACAATTGCAAGAAAGAAACTGAGAACAGAAACTATTGTGGTGAGATTGGTTTTTGAGGCCATTGCCCAAATTGGGGAACAGTATTCGAGGATGGGCGAGATGAAAGATTTAAAGAATAAAGCAAGAGGTGATGGGTTTCGAATTTCGCTAAATCTGTATAGAAGACCGAGAAGGCGGATGGCTTTTTTAGTGGTAGCAATAATATGATAATTAAAAGTGAGTTTTTCATCCATGATAATACCTAGGTCCTTTTGGGTGGAAACGTCTTGGATTGGATTGTTTTCAATAGTATAAGTAGACACCACTTTGTTCTTTTTTAGGGAATAAGTAAGGAAAGAGCATTTCTGAGGGTTTAGTTCTGAATTCCACTTACGACACCACTTAACAAGTTCTGTGAGAGCATTTTGAAGAATCTCCTTAAGGAGTTTACAATCATCCGCAAACAAAAGTATATTGATAGGGAGGGAGGACAGTTTTTCAGGGAGGTTATCCATGTACAGAAGGAATAGGAGCGGCCCTAACACACTCCCCTCGGGAACTCCAGAGGTCCAGTACAATAAAACTATCCAAGTATATAATGGGGTGAGTCTTAATGGACATTTTAATTAAACCTTTCTTCACAAACTGATTCAATATTGAATAGGGCAGTGGTTTCCAAAGTGTGCTCCTTGGCGCCCCGGGGTGCGATATTTTCACTGAAATGCCACTTACTTGTAAGTCTACAGATGGTTTTAGATATGATTGTTCCAAACATTTACTTATTTAGTCCTTTTTACATAAACAATGTTTCTGAATTTTAAAAATGTGCTTATTTTTTAACACAAGGCAAGCAACCTAACAACACTAACTTTGCGTTGCAAGTTTTAGATAGGCCTATGTCTACATTCTGACTTGGGCGCTGCGGAAAAAATGTAAAACTACAAAGTTTGGGATCCCCTGAGATAGGGCATAATGGCGAATGGAGCGAACAAGAAAATGTTTTATAAATCTCATTCCTTGCAACCACCCAATTACAGTAACTGTTAATCACCTGACCTCTACTTCAACGTCACCCATGAAGTCTGCTGGTGTTTCTTTGCGTTCTAGCACAAGCATTTCTTTTTTCGCGCCTTTTTTACCGGACGCCCGGTCCTTTCTTACTTCGGTAGTTCTTCTCGCAGTCAAGTAGGAGGGGTTCGAGTTCCTTCCTGATGGCGCTATTGACCTCCGTGGCGTACTGGTTAGCACAGCGCGCTACGACGCCAGGGGTTCCGGGTTCGAGGCATGTTCGAGTCCCGGGTAAGGCATAGGTATTTGTGTTTGTCCAAATGATAAAAACTGAAAATTGAGAATAATCGAGAAATTAAAATCTTGAGAATATAGTGAAAAACGGGGGATACTTCTGGTTAGGGGTATTCCTTTAAAAAAATGATGTAGTGGTTTCTTCGTCGCCTTGTAATCAACACGAAATGGCTACACCAAAGTGAGGTAGAGGCGAACACACCATTATTCTGCACTGTTATCTCAAGAGTCTGATATTAGCAACAGAGGGAGACATTTCTTAGTCACATGAAATGTTTTCAATTAACTTGTTATAAAAAGTAGATGGTGTTGTCTTGGCAGAACAAACTCGACTACAAAAGCACAAAAATCTAACTGTCCCCATTATTGCGATCATACGGTATAGTTTTATTATTGTGTGTAGTTTTACCAACTAACCTTGAAAGAAACAGTTTGAATCGACGTACAAGCGAAACATTTCCAACCAATGGCAGCACAAAACATGTCGCTACTAATACATAGCGACGTAGTGCAACAAGCCTACGAGCACAAAATAAACAATCTCTATTTCATGGTGGTATTTTAACACAAAAGATACTAATAAATAATATGAATGGGATACAAGCAAGGGTAAAGTGAAGTGCTTTACAGCGTTGCATGGATGTAGTTGTAAGAGGCCACATATTATATCTCTTTTAATGTCTCACTATTTTTGAACATTTTTTGATTTAGAGCAATTATTTGGAAAATATTGACCGAGGACGAAGCTGCTATGCCTGCAGTCATCTGTGGAAGACACAGAAAATCTCAGTCCGGATACGAGTGCATCAGCTCAATCTATTAAGTAAACTCCTTCTGACTTTTGTAATTGTTATTCGGTCCAGATTTGAAAACACAACTGACGCAAGGCCTCTTGTTGAGTGAGCGTGTCAGCCGTTTATTTTCGTCCCTCCTAATTTATGATGGCGGGCCTCACAAAAAAGTACATAACTTTAAAGAGTGGGAAGTTGAATGAACGTTTACTATACCGTAGCTGAGAAATGCTGATTACAATGACAGAAATATATTAATGTTGCAACAAAGTTATCATTGAGAAATTACAACATCTTGTAACTTGGATATCTAGAAAAGTATTACAAGAAAGTTTGAGCTTTGTATTTTTGACTTCATTAAAACGTGATGAAAAATGTAGGAACATTTTTAGTAGATCATCGTGTTTACAGTCAAAAATACAATTAACACCTTCTATTTAAAATATTCTGGCACAATATCTACTGGGCCTCCCCGATGGCGCAGTGGTAGCGTCGTTGCCTTGTAATCAAGGGGTCCAGGGTTCGATACACGGTGGAGGAACAAGTGGCTCGGATCTCACTTTAAACTGTAGATCCAATCCCGATTAACATTACTGTGCATAAAGTTGACTTAACCAACCACAATATGTACTATTTTACGAATTTGAGAGTTGAAAGGTTTCCAATGTAGCTATTTCGTTCCTTGATTATTGGGCTGCTCTAAATAGAATTAGTGAAGGTAACGAGAGCAACTGAAATACCCATTCGAGAATCAGACTGCAACAATCACTAGCAGAGTTGTCTGTTTCCATTCGAATCGTGCCCTCGCCAAAAGTAAGTTCCGTGCGACCCAGCTGGCTGCTGGTGCCAAAGTGTTGGGAATCATCTCAAGCAGACCCCCAGTGAGCACACAGGCAACGAATTCGGTTTCTAATGAACTGACACTTATATATATACAAGACCAGGGACGTGACAGGTGATGGAGGATTGGGACAAGATATATTTTGTTCAATTTGGATCAAATTGTCTGTTTTTACCATGTATTTAGTAACAATTGATTTGCTCGCTCCGGACTCTAAACATTTGTTTTTATGACCCGAAACTCAAGGTTGTGCTTATTACTTTAAAATTGACACTCAGTTTTCCAAGAAATATATTTACTAAACATTTGTTGCTCACTCCGACACGCACTGCGAACAGTTCTTAATAGTCAAATCCATCTCATTCTTATTTAGAAAGAACATGCGACTTAAATGGATTTCGTCAGTTTCAAGAAAATCCTGCTAACTTGCTCAATCCTCTCCCAATGTCCCATTTAGAACTTTGTTTTGCTTTGCTCGAAATATATATTGCTTTATGACGCTCATGCACACTTCTCCTTCTTTAAAAAATATGTCTTACGTATTAATAAAAATTTCCTAAGATGAGATACAAATGACGTCAAATTCTATTCTCGACCCGGCCATATGAAACTATCCAATTATGATTTATGTTCCATTACAGTGTAAATATTAAAACAAAAGGTGAAGTGATTTTAACGTCAAACAACGAAATTGTTATGTAATACTAATACTACTAATATTGATGCACTTAACTGAGAAATGTATATTTTCTATAGTATATGCCTCGCTTTCTCAAGAAATTCGAACAAATAGGCACATAACGTCTGAAAGTGACTTTGGCCCAAGGTGCATAAATTTCTGCGGACGCCTTGACCTTGTTTTCAAGTTAGTGTTGTAATGATTCAGGTTTCAGTATTGCAATCAACAATCTACATCTTCCTTTCTTCTCAGATCTTGGGCATACTGTGTGTTAACAGGAACTCAAATTTCAAGCAAATTCTAATACATAATTGTGAACAAGATAAAGCTTATGTGGAATCAAGTAAAAATGGATTAGGAAAGGCGGAACTGGTCTTCGATTGACACCAGGTGTAGATGCTATTAAAAAAATTGTTAATTCGACTTCAAGTAATTGAAGTTTTCAATTTTTCAATGTAACGCAGCTGCTCTGCATAGCCATGGAGAGGTACACTCTATAGTGCAACAGCCTTTTGAAGACCAGATCCTATCAAATGGGTTTTTCGTTGACCGCATTGAGTCCCATCGACGCTGTTATCAGACTTTCTCAATAGGAGCCAGATCGTTCTTATTTTTTTAAAAAAAGTGAAGGGAAAGTGGTCTCCTGTGCAATGCACCACGCCATGAAGGCGTATTGGGGGGGGGGGAGGTAGGACCTCATACTTCCTTGATCACGGCCGAAGGTGGGGGCGAAGTGATCAGCATCACGCCCCTAGCCGCCTTTACTCCACAGAGTTTCCTCCAGGTACCCTCTTTATACGACGCTGGGTAGACGGCGGAGCTGCTTGAATAGGTGGAAAAATTCCAGGTTGTCCCCCGCCTGGAGAACCTTATTAAGTCTTTGAATTATTTTAATTGTGTTGCGTCATCACCCACATTTTGGAGCTCTCATCTAAGTTCGAACCCGAGACCGCAGATAATACGCGGGAGACTTTTTCAAGGTAAGAGTATGATAATTACAATGAAATGACAACCCAGGAGCTAGATATTCTGGCACCCTAGTAGGAGGGTGACCATAATACTTTGACCCCAAAACGGGACATCACAAGGAGATCAGTTTACCTCCTCCCCTCCTGAAGAATCAGTTAGGCCTAATTATAAAATTATTGTTATAATTAAAGTATCGTTATTATTATTTAATTAATTGAAATATGATCTCTCGTTATTATAATCTCGGTGTGACTTACACAGTAGTATTTCTGGTTCCTTCTGATCAACCTTTGATGTTAGCCCTACGCTGAAGTTGTAAAGTGCAAGAAGTATTTATCAGAACAGTCAATCTTTTCCATAGTGGCTTTATTTTTAACCAACCGTTTGTAAATCTCCTCGAAAACCTTACCCCACACATCTGACGAGAGATTTGACATTTGATTTGTGGTTTGTGTCTTGTCCCAAGTCCATATTGAAACTGCATATACGCTTCTTGGGCACTGCTCTACATATAACGGAACACACGCAAAAAAATACAACTTTTTTTTAGCATTAAATGTCTCAACTTTATATTTGGTTTTCAAGCTAACACATAGACTTTTATAAAACGGGACAAATAATGTTTTTATATAATATCGAAGGGACGACCGGGACAGGCCTCTCAAACGGGACTGTCTCGGTCAAAACGGGACGTACGGTCACCCTATATAAATGACAACATAACTAAGGACATAATGAGTAAACTGTTAGAAGGCATTCCAATATCAAAGTTTCCACTTCCATGTAATACACCTCAGAAACTATGTTCTTGAAGCACATTGATGCTAAGTGCATGCAATACTTATTCTGCGAGGTTGTCAGTTATTCTGCGATTTGTCCATTAAGTAGCGATGCTCCTATACAGCCGGTTCTTACAGACGCGCCTGAGTTGACGTCTTTCGCGAAAAAATAAATAAAACTATAGTAGCTATTATTTTCTTCTTCTGTAACTGAATCCTCACGTTATCGTATTTACGGATAGGACAGAAGGGTGAGGGGGTGTTCCTTGGCTCACTAAATCACTCGCTCGCCCCTTCTGTAATCCAGAGATTTCGAACAATCAACATGCGCACGTAACTTGATATGATCGAACAGTGACGTGAAGAAGAAAGGTGGCCAATATTCTACCCTAAACACACCGAATGTGCTGCAGCGTTTCTATATGGATAGATAACTCAGCCTTTCATGTACAATTTTCTGAAACTTTGAGTGAAGTTACGAGCTAGGCACATTGTAGCTCTGTTTGTATACTCTGTCCCGAGAGTGACTCGAGAGTGCTCGAGCAATTAACACGTGAGAGGGAACATGGGGAAATGTGAGAAAAAGGGATTTTCAATTCGTATTTGAAATCTTCAGAGATACTTATTCTAAAGGTAAAAGGTAAAAATAATCTATGTGCATTGAATCATGGCATGAATGTATAGGGGTTATAGTTGGCGCTCTCCCATGGTGAAGGACCACAAGGTGCATGCAATGCGGTCCTCGTCCTTCTGGTGCATGACGTCATCTGAGATACAGAGGTGGTCTGTTCCCTTGTATGAAGGGCAGAAGTAAAGTATGTTTAAAGAAACAACAGTATTTCAAGAACTTTATAATATTTTGAGGGAATAGTTAAGAAAATATACATCTTCTGAAGTGAAAAATAAACCACTAAAATATTTTTTGTATGGCGTGATTTATATCAGTTAGTCGTTAAACTTCCACCTTGCAGTGAAAAGTATTGTTTAATAATTAGGCTATCTGATTTCCATCAACCTAGCGTGCAGCATCCTTCTGTGCTTTTTAATGCGTCATATGTAGATATCTCGGTGGTCGAGCGTGTATACTGGTATGTATACTGGTATCCTACATAGCGAGGGATCCGGGTTCGATTCCCTGTTCGTGGTGTAAGGTGTGACTTTTGTGAAGGGTAAAAATTCCATGTGCCAATGGCCTTGGCCGCATTCTGCAGAATTACGAGGCTCTCGAGCCCAGACACACAGGCAGCAAAATCTTCTGCTTTGTGTTGTCATGTTTTCCCTGTGGACCACAGGAGTTCTATTATTTATTTCGACTTTAATCACTGGCCTAGGCAGAAGAGGGGGAGTCATGAAGGGACTGTAACCACTCCGAAATTTTGAGAAAATCGACATTTTCAAATAAAGCAGTCAAGAACTCGGGTGGAAACCAAAGTGAGTGCTAAATGCAATGGCCAATGTGCTGACGTGTCCATAATTTAAATAAATCAAATAAAGTATTTTCAAGTTCTGGCCTCGGCATGAGTGTACCCTTGTAACTGTAACTCATAATTCACCTTCGTCGTCGCCAATAGTTGCTGAAAACAGATGTAAATTAAATAATGTAAACACGAACACGCTGTTGCAATTCTGACCAACTCTCTTACATTGAAGCAATTTTTTAATCTTTTTCTCCAGGCCAGTGCTTCTCAACACCGCTGTTATGTACTACCTGGTTAGTAGAGGTAGCATGAGAATGAAATACCGGCAGTTTCATTTTTAGTGTTTAGAAGAAAGTTACAAAATTCAGAACTAAATTATAATATTTAGAACTAATTTGTAATATTTGAAACTATATCAACTCTTTTGGTTTATGAATAATTTGTGTCTTATAAATATATGAATATTAATTTATGAATGATGTATAAAATACGCAAATAAAAAGGTTGATTTAGTTCTAAATATTATAACTTAGTTCTAAACACTAAGAACAAAATCTGTCGCTACCTCACTTTACGTCTACTCTGCTTTTTTGGGGTAACACATACAAACACATACGTAAGAGGGAGGAAAACCCGTTTGGGCCTTATTTACTAAAGTTGCCTCTACGTTCCAGGTTTAGTCCCCCATCACCTCAAAAGAAACAACAGGAATGCTGGTGTACCATTTTTTTTTTCAAAATCGTAAGGCAAGAACATTAGGAATTATCACTGCTTTCTATAACTTCAAATTATTCAGGGGGTGGAATCAAATTATTAAATTGGAATGCACTAGAGAGTTTGAAAGTGAAAAATAATTTTGTATGTGAAACAGTGTGAGTTGCGTAAGAAATTGCAGGATATATAGCTTAGTCATTAACATTTTAAACGCTGATCTATAAAATTAGCAGGTATATCTGCAAACAAACATTTTTAATATATAAAATAAGCAATATTTGATCAAAATAAGGGTTATGAGACTGGAAACCGAATGAAGAGACAATCATTGAATTCAATATTTTGGAAAATTTTACCTTCTGTCTTATAAACGTTCTATGAAATTTTCCTTTCTTAGTAGCAATTTTCTTCTGAGTACAGGCTATCATGTGGAAGATACTTTGAATGAACTAACAAGGAACGTCAAAAAGTCTAAAATACATTCTCCTCAGTGGATTTTATTATTGAGACAACTGTTATTTTCCGAGGTAAAATTAGTTTTCCATGAACTTTAAATTTTCAATCTATTTTTTCCAGTTTCTGAAATCTCTAACACCATATTTGAGGCTGGTTTAGGACTCCTATTTACAGACTCCCACACAGAGTGAGAGAGGGAGCTGATATGCACTGCATGGTGCCTTCAGGTCGGCAGTTACGGCGAGATTTTCAACATATCAAGCAACAACTGTCACCAATGAATCTAGACTTGAAACTAATTATTTTGCTCACACTTTTTCATTTGTTTTGTTGTTTAATGAAATCAGTAAATACTGTTCAATATTTACTTATGCATAGCAAGCGAAAGTTCATATCATCTTACACAATGTTATGATTCTTAATTTAGAGCCAGTATATTTTCCTAAGTTTCTATATTCTTTCCTTAAAGTGAAACGGAAGTTTTCAGTACAGAAAGTAATGTTATGTGCGTCGCTTCCTTATAATTAAGGGGTTCTGGGTTCGACGGGTTCGATACCCTGTGGATTCACATAGTTGTTGGGATACCACTTTAAAGTGTAGGTCGAGTCTCGACTGTGCATAAAACAGACTTTAAAACACCAAATCAATCAATATACTGTATAATGAATACATGTAAATCATATTCTTAGTTCTTAAATCCTTATTTACATTTTATTGCTCGAACAAATTAACATTGCTCAAACAATTACATTACATGTACATGTAAATGTAACGTAATCGTCTATTTCGAGTGTTATTGTCGATTTGTAGTACCTGAAAAGTTTGAAAAGATGAACAGAATAGTGTGTTAACTAACTGCTACGATCCTAGCTGTAGTTCAATACCAATTCAGGATAACAAAACTGTTGGAAAACGAACTTTGTATCGAAACTTTCCAGGATTTATCCATGCTGTTAAGCCGAGTTTACACCGGGATTGCTCACACATGTTACCAGCAAATGTTGTTAATATTTCGAGAAACGCTTGTGAATTTCTTATCAACATCTCATGTTAGCAACAGATTTCCCGTGTTGGAAAAGAAATTTTGTTATCCACCAGAAGTCGGTACAGATCAAAGGACACTTCCCCTACAATTAGCTCCTGTCCCCAGTGAAGGTCTCACCCAGAATCTTCGGTCTTCTCTGTTTCGACAAAATGACACATGCTGCCACAGAGAGTACAACGTCCTCCACAGTCGACATCTTGCAGTCAAAATGTTTACAAAAGTTATTAACAAAAGTAAAGTGAAAGTAGTGTTATGGCTACCAACAGCAGCATTTGTTGTTAACCGTGTTGGTAACAAAAAGTTGATAACGTTTGCAGGGAACATTCGGTGTAAACGCGCCTTTATCCATCCCGTCCCCCTTTCTCCGTAACTTTTGCCATTTGGCAGACACTCTTTATTCCTAGAACCCCTACACATGTAGGATCTTCTGCGGCTAAAATTTATACACGCACGTTACATAACTTCACTGACGTAGTTTTTGAGAAAATAATTGCTGTAGAGAGAATGTTAAAACTCCTGTGATGATAGTATCGATTGAGGCAGAAACTGTAGTTGAACCTGTGGCGCTTTGTTATAGTTTGGCCTAATGGCCGCAGCGGCCAAAAAATTGGGTGGTGTGTTAATTACCAAGAAAAAATGTTCTTCGTACTGCTGTAAAGCACCGAGGTCATGCTTTTTACTAGCAAATGTCTGTGTTCTTTGTAACTATTATTTTCTATTCAAACTTGCGGAGGAAAAAACTGTGCATGATGACTAATTGCGACTTAAATATAGGGAGAAATGCAGAGGTCATCCTCATATTCGCGATTAGTCGAAAGTGACAGAAGAGAAAAGTGAACTGCACCAAAACAATCAATAATGTACAATTACCATCCTTTTCTCCGTTATTTAGTTAACGAAACGATACGCAGTCTCAAGGTCATGTTTCATGATGCCGGGGAACAGATATTCAGCTTCTGAAATATCACTTAAACACGTGGAAAATAAAATTCAGAACTATACGCTCTCCTATCCCTTCCCCTCACACACATATGCAAGCGCAGACTAATTTATTTGGGAGTGTTAAAAGGTGTTTCAGTTACCTATCTGTACAATGTTAGCAGTAGTGTAATTGGGCCGGTTCTAAGCCATACTTGGTACGAGCCCTCTTTTTGCCTCTTTTTTTATCAATTGAATATCAGTTTTTGACATATTTTGACAATTTTTTGTCGATGTTTTAGCGTTTAGCGATGTTTTAGTAAAATTTCCCATTTTTACACTCATACTTGGTACGAATGCCACGATCTTACGTGATATAACTTAACCTATCTTTTTTTCCCTTACGATTTTTTTACGATCTTCAGTGACCTATCATTTTTTTTTATTTACGCACCGAACTAACTTACATTGGACTCCGTTTGTTTTAATATTTCAGTATTTTAAAGTTTTTTCACATATTTTTTATATACCCTAAAAATGTGATGATTTTTTTTAGTATGTGGCAAGTTTTTTATGAATTTTAAAACTGTTCCGTCAGTCTCTCGTTCTTCACATCGTACGCGAAGGACTTCTCGGCAATGAGGATGACGCTGCACACGGTATCATCGGGCAATGGATTGTGGAACTCGCACACGACCTTGATGTTGGTGCGATCGTTGACCACCACCTGCTTCCGCTTCGTCGTGTTGATGACGAACATCGGCCTGTGGGTTTTGAATTCGCTGGGCGCGTAGTACATGTCCACGCTTCCCTCGGTCACGCGCTTGTAACCGGTGTAAGCTTCGTAAAGTTTGAGGTAATCATCTTTTGTCATGTCGAGGTTGTAATTCTTCGTTCCTGCCATTCTTGAGATAAACGTTCTTGATTTTGCAGTCGTCGAATTCGCAAACAGATTTTTCCTAAGTCTTACCGTTTCCAAGATAACCCCACTTCCGGTCGCCATTTTGGATTTCCGAGCATAGGTTCTATTCATATTTTACTTACATATAGGCGTACGTGATGAGTCCGCAAACAGATTTTTCCTAAGTCTTACCGTTTCCAAGATAACCCCACTTCCGGAGTCCTACCCCTTGTCCCTGGACCTTTGTCCCCGGGGTCCTATCCCTGTCCCCGGGCTCGTGTTCCCGGTTAAGTTAGGTTAAGTTGTCTAATGTCTATGTCTATGTGTAATGTCTATGTCTATATGTAATGTCTATGTCATGTCTCTGTCTTTGTAGGTTTTTTTTGTCCTAAGATTTTTTTTTAACGCTGGACTTACAAAATTTTCGATTGATGAAAAAAATTGATTCCATGACGACCTATGTTTATTTTGGTATGGGAGGACAGAGGACACCGAGACTTGACCGACACACTAAACCCAACCTCTCTACGCGTACTCTACGTCACCAAAAAAAGGTTAAAGGTTCCAAATGACAATAGTTAGAGTTTCCCCAATCTAGTAAAGTGGATTGGTTGAAATCTCCAAGGCGTATTTTGCATTTTTTTTTCAAATATGAACACGTTAAAACTGAACTGTCTCGGATTTTGAGTTTTATAATTACCCCGAGAAATTCTATATAAAATAACATACTTGGAAATTATATTCACGTTAAGTTGAATTTTGATTTTTGTAATCACCCCGAGAAATTCTACATAAAATAACATACCTGGAAATTATATTCACGTTAAGTTGAATTTTGATTTTTGTAATCACCCCGATAAATTCTATATAAAATAACATACCTGAAAATTATATTCACGTTAAGTTGAATTTTGATTTTTGTATTCACACCCAAGAAATTCTATATAAATAACATACCTGAAAATTGTATCGCCATATACTAGACTTTTTGGTTTGTGTGATCTGAGAAAGCATAATGGAATCCACCAGTTTGATCGAATGTGTTACTTGCGAAAAATTAATATCTAAAACTAATATTAGCAAGCACAGGGCAAGATGTAACGAAACAGGTTCGAGAATTAATCGTTCGTTACCTTCTAAGCCTTGTGCTCGATGCGGAAAGATGATTAGCATTGCAAATTTAAGTTAACACCTGAAAATTTGCAAACCATCGACCGAACAAGGAACATTGAAAAGAAAAATCGATGATCCAGGAACCGAAGCTTCCACTTCCAAGCAAATTAAATTATGTAATGAAAGAAAACCAATTAGATCTGCATTTAACCGTCATATTCAGGATTTCTCTTTTACTTCGGAACCAGACCGGGACATTCTTAGTTTCTTGCGTGAAACGAAAACATCCGTGATAAATATTCTAAAAAATAAATTGGATAATAATTCCATAAAAGTATACGTTGATCTATTTTCCGAATACGAAAAAGTCGATGGTACAACAAGTATTTTTTATCATCGTACAAAAAACCAGGCTCTTCATTTGGCGGACGTCGATAATTTGGACGAATTTTATTCTGATCTTTCAAATGAACTGGTTAAGAAACACGACGATTTCGAGGCTAAAGGGTCGGGATGGTCTCTGTGTGGAAGTCCTCACACGTTAATCGTTAAAGTGAACCAATTCTCGCCTCTTCGTGCATCCAGCTACGTTCCTCTTCCACCGAACATTCAACACAAGAGGGCTGTGTTAAACATAGAGAACAGCGATAACAAGTGTTTTCTCTGGTGTATATTGGCTGCACTGCATCCTGTTCATTGGTCAAATCATGCAGAATGGATTTATCATTACAAACAATACGAGACCGCCTTTCAAAGTGTAATGTCTGACATTGAATACCCGATGACATTGTCGGATATAACAACGTTTGAAAAACATGCAAGGAAAACGCATCGCTATTAATGTATATTCCTTCACGCCAGATAAATATCTCGTGCATCCCGTCAGGATAAGCGATATCGACGATGACGATGCTCGTGTAATAAATCTCCTTCTCATTTCCAACAAGGATGTCTATCATTACACGCTAATTCGTTCAATGTCTCGATTAGTAGGAAGCCAAACAACCAAGCATGAACATTACATCAAAGTTTGCCCGAGATGCCTAACCATGTTTGACGATCGTGACCGACCTGATCATCAAAATCTTCATAGTCGTCAAATTGCTATCGAGAAACTTGCCGAACATAAAATTTATTGCGGTGACAACAGACCGGCTAGAATGTTGATGCCCGAAACGAACGAAGTCGAAGAATTCAAAATGCACAAGGCATTGTTGGAACATCCCGCAATAATCGTCGCAGATTTCGAGTCTTTCCTGAAACCACTCTCCTACTGCGAACCGGATCCTGAAGTTTCCTCCACAACGCCGTACCAGCTTCATCAACCTAATAGTTTCGGCTATGTTGTTGTGCGACGTGATAAAATAAATGAAGCATATATATACACCGCGGGAAAATGTAATCGAACACTTCCTGGAAAAAATGGTGGAGGAGGTTGAGGTAATTGGTAGCGTACTGCTTACATCAAAACCGATGGCACCTTTAACTGAAAATGAACTTCAAAATTACAATTCCACTGAGGTGTGTCCTGTATGTGATCCAAGTTTCACTGATGAGAACAAAAAAATATTCCACCACGATCATTTCAGCGGAAACTACATAGGTGGAATTTGCAACACGTGCAATCTTAAAATCCAGAAACCTAAATTCATCCCCATATTCTCTCTTAACGGAAGCGGATATGATTTTCACCACCTGGTGAGACATCTTGGCTACGATCCGAAACGTATAGGTGTCTTGGCCGAGAATGAAGAACGCTACTTTAGTCTCAGCAAGCAAGTGTCGATTCCGGGAACGAAAAATACAATCGAGATGCGCTTCCTGGATTCGTATAGATTTCTCTCTGCAAGTCTGGATGCTTTAGCGAACAAACTCACCGACGATCAATTAAAAATAACTAGAGCTAGTTTTCCCAACGTAGACATAGAACTCGTTAGACGTAAAGGGGTTTATCCTTACGAATATGTTAGTGATGGTTCTAAATTTAACGACGACGCTCTTCCACTTCCAAGAGAATTTTACAGAAGAGTCAGAGAGAAAGGAATCACGGACGAAGAATACCAACACGCGCAACTCATGTGGGAGAAATTAGAATGTAGGACACTCGGAGACTACCACGATGCCTACTTAAAATTATACGTGACGATACTCGCGGATGTTTTTCAAGCTTTCAGGAAAACGGCAACGAATATTTATAAATTAGATCCAGCGTATTTCTACAGTCTACCAGGATTAGCGTGGTCGGCAATATTATTCCAGACAAAAATCAAGCTGGAACTGATATCGGACGTTGACATGTTACTTTTCATCGAAAGAGGGATACGAGGTGGAATGGTGCAATGCGTACAGAGACATGCAAAGGCTAATAACGTACACATGAAAGAAGATTACGATTCAAATCGAGCATCGAATTACATCTTCTACGCCGACGTTAATAATATCTACGGACATGCCATGGTTCAGAAACTTCCTTACGGGGGATTCGAATGGTTAGATCCCACTTCGATTGACATTATTCATTTTGACGATAGCGGGTGTGCATTCTTCGCAGAGGTAGATCTCCAATTCTCCGACCACCTCCACGACACGTTTTCGGATTTGCCTCCGACTCCCGAAATCAAATGTCCACCCGACTCGGTTCAAGACAAGCTTTTGTTAACATTGGACCCTAAACAGAGATACGTCGTCCACTACAAGAATCTCCGGTTTTTTATTGGGAAGGGTGTTCAGATAGTAAATGTTAGAAGAATACTAAAGTTTAAACATTCCACGTGGTTAAGACCTTACATAGAAACTAACACACAACATTGAACAGCTGCCACTTCCGATTTAGACAAGGACTTCTTTAAATTAATGAACAATGCGGTGTACGGAAAGACCATGGAGAATGTTAGAAAGCACGTAGACGTGAAATTAATTTCCGATAAGAATAAATGTCGGAAGTGGATAGCCGATCCTAGATTCAAGTCGAGAAAAATTTACAACGAGAATTTGGCACTTTTCAATCTAGATATAAAATTGATGAAATTCAGAAAACCAATTTACGATGGCGCAACGGTTCTCGACTTGTCGAAACTTTACATGTTCGAATTTCATTATGACGTAATGAAACCCTTCTGCAATGATAAAATATCACTTTTGTACACGGACACCGACAGCTTTATTTACAGCATACAAACACCTAATCTATACGAAGACATAAAAAATCCTTCCATGCTTGAGTATTTCGATACTTCTGCGTATCCTCAACCCAACAGATTTGGAATTCCATGTCTTAACAAAAAAGTCCTAGGTAAACTAAAAGATGAATGTAACGGTGATATTATTGTCGAGTTCGCGGGTTTGCGTTCGAAGATGTATGCCATGAGAACAGAGAGTAGCGTCACGGAGAAAGCAAAAGGTGTGGGCAAAAATACGGTGGAGAACAAACTCACCTTCCACGATTACATCGATTGCATTTACTCACAATCGACGATACTAAGTATAGAACAAAGAATCCAGAGCGTCGACCATATCATCACCACAAACAAAGTTAGAAAAATTGTGCTGGATCCCGATGACGATAAGAGGTGCGTCCTCGAGTGTGGTATTCACACATTGCCTTGGGGATATCGTCGTTTAGAAATAAATAAGAATTGCGCACAGTGCAAATAATTAGCACTCACCACCACACACAACAATTTTCACTAACTCAAAAAAAAACATTTTGTTACTCAGTAAAAAAAACACTTTGACTGTCATTACAAAATAAAACTTTGACCGTATCCTTAAATAACCAGCATGCCTATGAAATGTTCGGTTTCAAAAAACAGATCATCATGGAAACTGCACCGTCCATACCAGATCATGAAGCCTTACCTTCCGTGTTACCTCAACTCAACGGTCTATTTATCATTCACCTCAACAGCATTTGGACGAAATTTTATGAAGACGTCGGCAAAACGTTTTACATCTTCAACAACAATTTACATTTTTACGAAATTCCGATCGGTGGGAAACTTCAAATCACCGTGAATCCGCAAAACGTAGGCGAAATCAAAATATCTTCCGGGAAGAACATTTTTCGAATCAAGCACGACAAGATGCTTTCTAACATTACGTACGATGTTTCCGCAGGAGATTACCTGTACGTCGAACTCCTCGGAGATTACGACAAACTCATTCCTCTCTTCGTAGAATTACGAATCACCTATGCTATTATAAATAACCATAATGCCTAACGACATTTTCGGCCACACCAAGCGTGTAGACCACGCAGAAGAGATTCTTATGCTGGACGTTCGAGTTAAAAAGTTGAGGAGAGATTCGATTGCTTTGCAGGAGACCTTAAACAAAAGTTTAGAGTCGGAGATCGCTACGCTCCAAACGCAATGTCTCGATACTATTCTGAAAATCGATTCCGAACTGAAAACTCTCATAAAAAATTATGTTGACGTACCTTCTTACGACAACGTTCAAAATATACAGTTGAGCGTGGATTCGCTTCAAAATGATTTGGTCAAATTACAGCAATTTCAATCGAAAAATGAAGATTTGGAAAAATTCAAACTCGAAATCGAAGAACGAACTTCCGCAATTGAAAAGGATTTCTCTGAACTTCAAACCGTCGTGAATGATATCGATGTAGAACGCTTGTACGTCGTCGTTTCTAAATTACAAGAAGAATTCACAAGCACGTTGGAAGAAATTAAATCCAAGTTACAGACTTTGGAAGAAACAATGACGAACCTACCATCGTCAGACGAACTGTAGGTCATCAGTAAAAGCGTTGCAATCATAAAAATTCAATTGGAGGCCTATCAAGATTTCGAACACATTCAAACCACCATCGCCACGCTTCAGGCGTCTTTGGAGTTGATCAACGAAGAAATTAAAAATATTCACGTTCAAGCAAGCGCGTTGACGATTATTCAGGACACGTTGAGCACGGTTCAGCAGAAGATCGAATATTTAGAAAACTTGAACGTGGAATCGAACCTTGATCATTTTCATCACGTACTGGACAACATACAGGGTGACTTGGAATCGTTACGGACGAGCGTGCCTTCGAAGGAAAATTTGGAAAAATTGAAAACGGCGGTGACGGCATTATCCGATTCGAGTGACATCAAAAGTTCGTTGAGCGATCTCCAGAGTACGGTGGCCAATCTCTCCACCTCCAAAGAATAACACGCTTTAAAAAGGAACATATCTCGAATGCTGAAACGACTAGAAACGGAAACGGCGAACGTGGAACAGATTCGAGATGAAATTACTTAGCTGGTGTCGACGTGGCCCATTTCGCAGAGCGTCACGGATCTTCACACGCAGTTTACAGAGATGCGAAGCATCGTGAACGATCTTACCGAGAAAAGCTCGAAATTGAATCAAGTTGAGAACCTTAAGAACATTGTAGAACATCAGAGATCAAGTTGGAATGTTGGAATCCACGCAGGAATCGACGCTGGCCTCTTTCGGTGCCAAGGTACAAGAACTGAACGAAAACTACAAGCAGTTGAACGTGGAAGTGAAAATCAAACCGTCATTTTCTGCCATAACGGATACCATAGTCGAGCATTTGTTGCCCATCGAAAGTAAACTTGGACACGTTCACAGTAATCTGCTCGGTGTCGACACTAAATTCGCCAAATTGTTCACCTTGCAAGCCATCGAAATCAACAGCGTACCCAATCAACAGAGAATCTCCACGTTCGTCGAAGGTAACAAACTGTACATGTTACATCCTTATCATCCGTACTACAAGTTTCTCCTCGATGGCACGATTCAGATAAACGAATTTTCGTACTGGTCTCACGCAGAAAAGCTAGCGTTCCCACCATGACGTTGATATCGAATCGTGGCGTCCAGAAAGCAGGAAACATTCCTCTGACACGTTGGAACGAAACGCGCAACATATATGAAATACACGAAGACGAAGATCTTGCCGTTTTCGACGTGAGTGCCGGCGATAAGCTGATCGTTCAAAACACGAGCGAAGTGCCACCTTCGTTGAATCCCATCACGCTGGTGCTTCTCTTCAAAAGTAATCTCTAAAAAATGTCTAGGCAAGCCATCGTCGAAGAATTGCATAAACCTGCACGCCGCAACTACGAACGTTTAGCGGTGGTAACCAAGGGCATCGACGACCTCTGGCAGAGTGACCTCGTCGAGATGAACAGCGGCAATTTGAAAAATGTACATAAATTGAACAAGGGCAACAAGTACCTCCTCATAGTCACGTTTTCGAAATTCGCATGGGCTCTCCCTTTGAAAGCCAAAACGGGAACATGCGTCACGGAAGCATTCAAATTAATTTTTCGCGAAAGCGACAGACGACCACGGATTTTGCAAACATACAACGGTAAAGAATTTTACAACGCCGTATTCCAAAAGTTTATTCAAAAACATGACATTCGACATTATTCGACCTTCAGTCACATCAAAGCCAGCATCGTGGAAAGATTTAATCGAACCTTGAAAACGCTCATGTGGAAACGATTCACGCTTCGGGGAAATTACAAATGGGTCGACATCCTGCCGGAACTCGTCGACACCTATAATGATACGGTACACAGAACGATAGGCATCAAGCCAGCTGCCGTTACGAAATCTTACGAGCAGCGTTTAATTTCTACAGTTTACTGTCCAAAGTACACTCCGACTACCAAGAAATCAAAATTCAAAATTGGAGACCAGGTGAGAATCAGCAAATTCAAACGCACCTTCGAGAAGGGATTCACAAAAAATTGGAGCACGGAACTTTTTTTCGGTGGTTCGAGTTTTACCCGGAAACCGACACACGTATATAATAAAAGATAGTAGCGGCGAGATTTTGAAAGGAAGATTTTAAGAAGAGGAACTCTCTAAAACAAAACACCCCGACACGTACCTCATCGAGAAAGTATTGCGTAGGAAAGGTGGCAAACTGTTTGTCAAATGGCTGGGACTTCCGGAAAAGAGCTGGATCAACGCGAACGAAGTGACCTTGTGAGTACGTGGAACGTGGTGAAGCGTCTACCGGATTCGGAAAGTCAAACGAAAAAAAAGAACGGCGAGTTGCTTCCCGACAGCATCCGCTGTCTGGTCGTAGGTCCTTCAGGGTGTGGGAAAACGACACTGCTCGTGGACAATTTTCTCCTCGCACCGAATTGGTTAGATTGGAAGAACAGGCACCTGTACGTGTTCTCGAAAAGTTTGGAGCAATCCAAATACCAGCAACTGATGAAACTGTACGATGGTCTGGACATTGCAACGTTCGCTTCGGAAATAAAACCACTCGGCGATTGTCGCGAAAATTCAGTCGTTCTGTTCGACGACGTCATCCTGGAAAATCAAAATGAAATTCGCAATTTTTTCACGCAAGGTCGCCACAAAGAAATGGATTGCTTTTACCTATCTCAAACGTTTTCCAAAATTCCAAAACAGTTACTACGCGACAACGCTAATTTCATATGTTTGTTTCGTCAAGATCACACCAACCTCAAGCACGCGTACGATGACTACGTAGGCGGAGACATGAACTACAATCAATTTTCGGAACGCTGCTCTTCTTGCTGGAACAGTGACGATTTCGGATTCGCGACGATCGACATGACGAGGAAACCAAACGACGGAAAATACAGAAACAAAATCAACGACTTTTTAAACGTTGTGAGAAACGACGTGTATAAATAACGTGATGACGAAACGAAAAATCGAAGACGAAAATCTCAAGCTTCGCGATTACCTCGCGAAACGCTTCAAAGGTTGGAAATCCGAGAATCGCGGATTCTACGAAGAGAAGAAACGTCAAGATCAACCTGTGATCGATGCCATCAGCGATCTAGGTAAAGAAATTAAAGGTGTCACGGAACAAAATAAAAATTTGATCAACGAACTCGTACCACTTGCAGCTAAAAGTTACATTGTTCCGACGCCCATTTCAAGTATTCCTTCAACGCCGTTCGAATTTAAGGAAGTACCGGCACGACGTCAAGAAATAAGCAGCACGTCTTCGGAGAAGATCGAGTTGGTACTGTTGGCACGAGACTACCTGAGCACGGGTAAATTCGACAAGGATTGTATCCGAGCATGGAAACCAACGAAGGTGTCATGTGGAAGATTGGGAAATCGAAAGTCACCTTCGAAGGCAACGACACCAAAGTTAATTAAGGCGATAAGAATAGTTGGAACAGGTATCCAGGTACGGTGGGACTGTGGGAACTCATTGCCAAAAAATATCCGAAAGATTACACCGACGAAGATTACCAGAGCTACAGGGAAATTTTAATCATGACGGATGCCATGTACCAGAACAACGACGCCTCGCAGAATTGGGTGAAATCGAGCAGCGGTGAGAAGTACAGGAATCTCATCAAACCGATTTGGAACGAGGTGAAGAGTGGAAGCGGCGTCAAACGCTACAACACGTTACCCAAAGAATTCGTTTGGGTGGACGACGTGAGGAAATTCATCGACCGATTGTTGGTGATATCCGGTGAAGAGAATGCAGGCAATCGTAATTTCTACAACGAGAAGGTTGGCATCGTGGACATGATCAGCACGAAACTTTCCAACTTCATCGTGAATGACGACAAGGGCATAGTTTACTTGATCAAATATATCAACACGCTGCCTCCGAGATTCTGGAACGTGGCCGAAGGAAAGGGACTCGTGAACGACATCATCAACAAGTTACCTTTCGAGATGCATTTACCTGGCTACCAATACTGCGGACCGGGTACCAAACTCGAGAAAAGATTGGAGAGAGGAGACAAGGGTGTGAATCCGTTGGACGCCGCATGCAAAGATCACGACATCGGTTACAACAACACTCGCACCGATCTGGATGTACGTCACAAAGCAGACAAGAAATTGGAACATGCCGCTTTCGAAAGATTCGTCAACAGAGACGCTTCTTTCGGTGAAAGAGTTGCAGCATTGGGCACCACCATCGCCATGAACACGAAACAAAAATTTGGTTGGGGTAGATAAATAACATACAGTAAAAAAACTAACAACATGTCTTGTATAACCGACTTGCCGCCCGAACTGCTATGCATCATATTCAAACACGCAGTAAACGGAGATTGTGAGGATATAGGGAAACTTGTAATCATAGCAAACACAACACCGGCATTTCGTATCCCTTGTAAAATGGTTGTCAAGGACCATCTTCGGGAGATCAGCGGCCTGAGGTGCGGTGATCTCGACACTCTTCTTTCGCCCGCAGTGGAAAAATTAAACGATAAGTTGGACGAACTTCACGAGGCGAGGCAGGGAAGAAGACGATACACTGATGATTGGTGCAAGTCTAGTAGTAGAATTGATGATAGAACCAGGACCGGAAATGAAGAGCCCCTCTCAGGCAGATTTGGCTACACTTAAAACAGGCTCAACATGCCCATATGAGCTTTTTGCTCAAGTGTGGAACCCTGCCTAATCCAAGATTTTTGTGAAAATGCCCTCGGGAAGTTCCCGTGAAATGATGACCCCCCTCAGATTGATTTGCCTACACTTATAAAAGGCACTTCTGTGAGATTGTTGTCCATAAATTTGTTAAAAATATGTACCCTCTTGATATTGTTTTTGCCCACACCTAAAACTAAGCCAAGATGCTCATAAAACCCACACACACACACCCACCCACATACACCCACACACACATATTTACTTCCGGTCCACTTCCGGTCCACTTCCGGTCCACTTCCGGTTTGCCTACTTCCGGTCCACTTCCGGCCCACTTGTGGCCTATTTCTGGTTTATTTATATTGCATCATGTTGTGCAACAAATTATTAGACATGTGTTGTTTTCTGATTGGTTGCTTATGACATAATGTAATGATGTGTTGTATTCTGATTGGCCTATTGTTTCAGATGCTTTCAATGCGGTCCGTGCTTAGGGTATATAAAGAGATTTTGCATTGCATATCAGCCAGTATTGTGAGAGTTGTTGAAGAGTAAGGGTGTGTTGTTGCAGTGCTGCTCATATTTTTTTAAACACAAAAATTTTGCAAATTTATATAAAATGAATTACAAATCTATTTGATTTAATAGACAGAATTTTTGACAACCTGTCATAGGTTTATTAAGTATAGAGTTTTGATTTGAACCCCAAGAAATTTTATATAAATACCAAAGCCAAAAATATTAACACACATACACACATACACATATACACACACACAAATCACACTGCTGAACCCAACTGATATTTTTTTATTAAGCATAGAATTTTGATTTGAACCCCAGGAAATCTTATATAATAAACAACAACAAAAATGCCAAATCAAAAATATTGTAATCAATGCAATAAAAATATATCCATCCCCAATTGGGTTAAGCACCAAATGAATTGTAATCCAGATAAAAGCAGAATTCTCACAAAAATATGCCCAAAATGCCATAAAGAATATAGCATAAAATATTTCACTTATGCTTGTTCTGCACAGTCATCAACATTTCCAAATAAAATTGAATGGAAATATTTGTGTGATTGCCCTGTATAATTTAGATTGCAAGGCCATATTTTGTAATTTTCTAGATCAGGAGCTAGACCCTATGCACCAGAAATAGGCCATAAAATGCCTCTCCACAAATTATGTGAGCATCATGGAGCACACAATACACTTTACAATTTTGAGAATCTCAATTTAAATTCAGGAACAAGAGATTTGGATTTGATGTATCTGGAAATATAAAAAAATATTTCATTCTTCACAAACAAATCTCATCTAACAATTCCATAACAGTTCCATGCTCAGCTCTGTGTCTGTGTGAGGCAAGCACAGCTCTGTTAGAGATAGGTATATTATATAAATTTAAAAATTATTTCATTCTTCACAAACAAATCTCATCTAACAATTCCATAACAGTTCCATGCTCAGCTCTGTGTGAGGCAAGCACAGCTCTGTTAGAGATAGGCATATTGAGTATTGAAACATCTAGAAATTATTTCATTCTTCTCAAGCTCAGCTCTGTGTCTGTGTGGGGATTTGTACCTAATAACATCAAAACAACACAGCTCTGTTAGAGACAGAATATTCAATTCCATATCTATAACATCTCTGTGTAATTCCATAACAGTTCCATGCTCAGCTCTGTGTCTATGTAGAGCAAAACAGCACAGCTCTGTTAGAGATAGGTATATTATATAAATTTAAAAATTATTTCATTCTTCACAAAAAAAACTCATCTAACAATTCCATAACAGTTCCATGCTCAGCTCTGTGTCTGTGTGAGGCAAGCACAGCTCTGTTAGAGATAGGGATATTATATAAATTTAAAAATTATTTCATTCTTCACAAACAAATCTCATCTAACAATTCCATAACAGTTCCATGCTCAGCTCTGTGTCTGTGTGGGATTTGTACAGCAACATAGCTTTGTTAGAGATTCATTCAATTCTTCACCTCCATATCCATAACAGCTCTGTGTTTATAATAGATAGGAATATTGAGTGCATCTAACAATTCCTGCCCATAACAGTTCCATGTTGTAGAAATATCAGCAAGGCTCTGTGTCTGTGAGATTTGAAACCTTGTTCATAATCAGTTCCAAGCTGTACATCTCTGTGTCTGTGAGATTTGAAACCTGTTCCTGTACAGCTCTGTGAGAATTTTCATAGTGCCTAATAATATCAGCACAGCTCAGTTAGGATCGCATCTAACAAATATCAAGGATTTGTACCTAATTACAGTAGCACAGGGATAGGGATAATAAGTATAGACTATTGATATAGAAATTATTTTATTCTTCAATCTTATTCATAACAGTTCTATGCTCCTATGTGTCTGAGCAACATCAGTACAGCACAGCTCTGTTAATTAATATCTATTGAAACATGTGTCTGTGCGTGGATTTGTACCTAAGTATAGCTATTATTGAGTATAGAATTATTATATCTAGATCCATTTTCTGTGTCTGTGCAGGGATTTGTACCTAATAACATCAGTACAGCACAGCTCTGTTAGAGTATAGATTTATATTATTATTGAAACATCTCTTCACAAACAATCTCATCTAACAATTCTATAACAGTTCCGTTCAGCTCTGTGTCTGTGCGGGGATAAACATCAGTACAGCACAGCTCTGTTGCTCATCTTTTCAGCAATGTGTCTGTGCAGGGATTTGTACCTAATAACATCAGTACAGCACAGCTCTGTTAGAGTATAGATTTAATTATATTATTATTGAAACATCTAGAAATTATTCTTCAAACAAATATCATCTAACAATTCCATAACAATTCCATGTTCAGCTCTGTTGCTCATCTTTTCAGCTCTGTGTCTGTGCTGGGATTTGTACCTAATAACATCAGTACAGCACAGCTCTGTTAGAGTATAGATTTAATTATATTATTATTGAAACATCTAGAAATTATTCTTCCTAACAATTCCATGCTCAGCTCTGTGTCTGTGCGGGAATTTGTACCTAATAACATCGGTACAGCACAGCTCTGTTAGAGACATTTACTTCTTCACATTTATATGCATAACATCTCTGTGTCTGTGTGTCAGTACGCGCCAGCTCTGTTAGAGATAGGGATATTGAGTATAGATTTAATTATTGAAACATCTAGTAATTATTTAATTCTTCACAAACAAATCTCATCTAACAATTCTATGCTCAGCTCTGTGTCTGTGCGAGGATTTGTACCTAATAACATCAGTACAGCATAGCTCTGTTAGAGACATTTAATTCTTCACATTTATATCCATAACAGCTCTGTGTCTGTGTGAGGCAGGCACAGCTCTGTTAGAGATAGGGATATTGAGTATTGAAACATCTAGAAATTATTTTATTCTTCACAAACAAATCTCATCTAACAATTCCATGGCCAGCTCTGTGCGGGGATAAACATCAGTACAGCACAGCTCTGTTAGAGACAACATACGTTGAAACGTTTATATAAAAACAATGGGCATTGATTGCCACTTTTCAGACAAGTTTTAAATTCCATACAAATACAGAGTTGAAACTGTCATGGC